>NC_041397.2:165493979-166093979 GCF_900747795.2 Erpetoichthys calabaricus
AATCTGATTGTATGGGTGGTTCCCTACCAGGTAACGCTTGTGGTTGGCCAGCAATCTGCTATGCTGTCAAATAAACGAACCACACGCCGTGGCGCAACGTTAGGGGCATCGCCTCTGGCGCTGACGTCCGAGGTTCGATTCCCGAGAGGGAGTGCAGTGGAGTGTGTACGCCTGATGAGCCCAGAATGAGGGTGAAACACGTGTCGCGTAGTCTTTGCATTTATTTGACAGTAAACTATTTCAACCATATATATATATATAGACATACATACATACATACATTCACATATATATATATATATATACCAGCTGAAATACCCAGCGTTGCCTGGGAGGAAAATAAAGTGTTTTTTTTTAATTGTTTGCCAAAAATATAATTAGAAAAAACACAAGTATAAAAATAAAAATAAATATGAGTCGGTTGTTCAAACCCAAAAAAGCGATCATAATATCAGACCCCAACTTATACGCCCGTTCAAAAATACAACACTTAAATTTTTTGCCTCCTCTAATCTTGCATCAATTTCTCAGATGCATTGAATTGTGTGACAGCAGTGCAGTTACCAATTTTCTTCATTTAATTTAAAATCAGCTTCATATTTTCTTCTGATCGAACGCTACATTGTAGATAAGGGATGGTCTTACGATAAAAGTGTATGAGGGTGTGAGATACAAAAAACACAAAACAGTGCAAATGTTGCTTCGGAATAGTTCGGGTATTAGCATGTGGTCACGTAGGCATAATAGAGAAAGAGAGAGAGAGGTTAGGAGTACGCGCTGATACAGCGCATTGCCTCACCTACAAAAAAAGGCAGTGTGTTCTGTGGTTACTCTCTCAGGTGGGCATTAGCATATCATAATCTCTTAGATCAATAGCGAGCGTTTTCCGCTTTCGACTTGGACAACAGACAGTATAAAATACCATAAATTATACAGTAAAATCCAGTCCTGACTGTGTATACGGTAATAAAAACAAAAACACAACTTTAAAAATAAAAATAAATTAACAAACAATGAAGACTAACTAATGTGTTTGTCTTGCGGTCTTGTATGTATGAAACAGGACAATAGATGTTGGCACTGTATCTGATCGTGTTCAGTTCTTACGGGAAAGCGTTCCCCAGGTGGGGAGAAAAGCACATGCCCGTGATATCTGTGGCAATCAGCAGCTACCCTCTCACGTAGCTCTGATCTCTCTCTCAAAAACGTTAAACGTTACTCCTTAACAATCTGTAGATGATAATGTCTGTTGAACACACAGGTATCGCTAGCTAAGCGGAGGCAAGGTGCACTGCAACATGTGGCGAGACGTGGAGTAACTGGAACAGAGGCTGGCGAGTGAATGAGGAAGGCCCTGCCCCATGCTCTGAGCCCACAGCCACTCTGTTGGATTTGCATAAATACATCGATACCGCAAGTGAACTATGGTACTTAGTGTGACTATTTGAGACTTACTTTTCTGTTCAGGTATCCATTTCCTTTATGTAATCTGCGGATTCTCTGCTATTTTTTGTTTGTTTATTACGATTATAGTTATTTATTGATTCCCTTCTTTAGCTGACTGCCTGCTCATATAAGGCGCTCTGCTTTTTTTTTTTTTTTTGAACAGGTTTGATTCATCCAAGTGATCACTCGGGCTCCGTTCATTCACTTCACGTGAGCCGCTCTCTCGCTTCTTATTCTTTTGCTGCCTCCTCAATTATGTAATGAATGTTTTCTTCAGTGCTCTTTCGCGCTCTTCCTTGTTTTCTATGTACTGCCTTCACAGTCAGTTCACGTGATTACGTGGGAGGCGTGATGAGGGACATGCAACTCCGTCTCCTACGGCCATCTTGCTGCCTTCCATTAGAGTATATGGACAAAAAAGAGGTTCCAGTTATGACCATTACACGTAGAATTTCGAAATGAAACCTGCCTAACTTTTGTAAGTAAGCTGTAAGGAATGAGCCTGCCAAATTTCAGCCTTCTACCTACACGGGAAGTTGGAGAATTAGTGATGAGTGAGTGAGTGAGTGAGTGAGTGAGTGAGTGAGTGAGTGAGTGAGTGAGTGAGTGAGTGAGTCAGTCAGTCAGTCAGTCAGTCAGTCAGTCAGTCAATCAGTCAGTGAGGGCTTTGCCTTTTATTAGCATAGATTCCAGTACATGAGGACAATAAAATATTGACTGGCTTTACAACACCAGTTAAATTCCATCCATCCTCCAACCCACTGAATCCGAACACAGGCTCACGGGGGTCTGCTGGAGCCAATCCCAGCCAACACAGGGCACAAGGCAGGAACTGATCCTGGGCAGTGTGCCAACCCACTGCAGGACACACACAAACACACCCACACACCAAGCACACACTAGGGCCAATTTAGAATAGCCAATCCACCTAACCTGCATGTCTTTGGACTGCCTATATTTTCTGTGAAAGGAAGACCAATAATGTGTGGATAGTGTGCTGTCACAAAACATTACAACAATGGGATAAGCTTAAATTGTTGAATAGAATATTGGCCAGAGTAATTGAAGACTTAATGATCGCAAAACAAAACAAAAGTATGTTGTTCCTTTATCTTTGATCAGGCAAGTACTGCAGGGTGTAAATGATGAGGCTGGACACCAGTGACAGTACAGAATTGTATAGCTGGTGAGACAGAGGATTTTATGAGCCAATATGGAACAAAATGTCAGGGAGTATGCTAAAACCTGCAAACGTTGTGTCATAAGCAAAGCACCAGTATCTGAAGGAAGAGCTGTATTGGAAATTATTAAGACTACTTGCCTTTTAGAGCTAGTCACTATAGACTGTGACTTATGAGTCACTGTCTTGCACCCCAAAACACGAGGCTGAGTCTCAGTACTTTAGCAGAACCAGCTTTATTCCACTTGAAACAGGAACAGGAGGGTTATTTATTGCAGCAGGAGCTTCTATTCTACAATACACAGACACAGCAAATGGGCATAGTCAGGGCCAGGTCAGTGGCCAAGTTATACTGTTCCCTGCATTTATAATCACCCTTGCATCACCCATCGACGACAGCCGCGTTTAGCGTGATCTCAGTCGGCTTGTAGTTGTTCCCACGGCACTCTGCTGCTGTGCTGTGAATCTTTGGTTGCCTCAGCAACAGACAAGCAGTCCTCAAAAGATGCAGCAGGTGCGCTTTGGTGTGCTGTCCAGTTGGGGTGGGGGGGTCCTAAAAGAGTTCAGTAACCTCACAAGACGTTTTGCTTGTCCAAAGATTTTAATGTAGAAACTGTGGATACTTTGGTTGTTACAGACCATCTTACAAAGAATCATGAGCAGTCAGCTAGGAAGTTGCTCGACAACTCTGGAACAGATATTTTTGTGTTTATGGCTTCTCAGAAAGGATCCACTTTGACCAGGAAGCCAGTTTTGAAAGAGGCAATTTGGGCAATTTGATAAGACCTTTGCCTCCTAGATTGAAGCAGAAATTTCTGCAGACACTGACTTTTGTTTATAACTGCACAGTACATGAGCCAACGGGTTATGCCTCTTTTTATTTGATGTATGGAAGAATCCCCAAGATGCCAGATGATATAATGTTTCACAATGTGGAAACAGACTGTGATATTGCTGCTTAAAAAAATTATGTGTTTTAAACAAGGGAAGATTTAAAAGAAGCATTAGCTATGGCCCAGGTTATGTTATGATAGTGTCAGCCAGCAGCAACAAGGTAAACTGTACAATACAAAAATAAAAGGCAGAGAGATCATGGAGGGAGATCATGTTCTGTTGGCCAATAAGGGTAAAGAGGATGGGGTAAATTGGCCGAAAAATGGTAGTCTGTTCTGTATTTAGTGCTTACAGTGAAACCAAAGTGTCACACCTATTGCATTAAAATCACTAGTAATGGGAATGAGAAACTAATTTAGAGCAGCCTTCTCTTGCCTGACAACATTCTGCCACTTGAACTGAATATGATGGGCCAGAATCATCATTCACAGAGCTGACCAAGTCAAGTGACCTGACACATGTCTGGTAAATTGGGAAGTTGAGCCAGAAATGGATGGTGTGAGCTGAACGGCCACTTGGGTAAAAAAAAAATTCTCAGACTCTGACAGGTCTTCTAATGAAATGGGAAGTACTGCGACTGAAATGCCAGAACAGAGTAATGCTGATGAAGAGGCTTTATTGAGATATGGAGTAGTTGGAACCTTTGGATGGTGGGATGTTGATACGAGCTGCAGTCACATCAAACATGCCTAATGACACAATAATCCAGATTAGGACCCCAGTAGGCAGACTAGTGAAGCCTATTAATAGACTTAGTCAGAACATGAAACAGTGGGCATTCTGAATCTGATTTCACCATATCCTGGTTCTTGTAACTAGCAACGTCTATGAAAAATACTTGAAAGGTGAGATAATGGAAAGTGATAAAGCAGATATAACTAGATGTCACAGGTGCTCCAGAAGTGTTCAGATATTATAAGTGCAGGCGTACTTTAGGAGTATTGAGCAGCCTCTTTCAGTCACTTTCCCAGTAATTGGGCTAGACCTGTACATCACAGTTGGTTATGGTATTGGATAATTTGCCTAGTAATAATAAATAATAATAATAATTCATTACATTTATATAGCGCTTTTCTCAGTACTCAAAGCGCTATCCACACAGGGAGGAACCAGGAAGCGAACCCACAAGTCCATCCATCCATTTTCCAACCCACTGAATCCGAACACAGGGTCATGGGGGTCTGCTAGAGCCAAACCAGCAGACCCTAGTCATGGTTGTATATTTTGGAGAAGTTCATGGGTGAAGCATGTAGCCAAGTGTTAAAAAAATTATGTATATAGTTGGAGAACTTTCCCAAACTCAGTCCTCTGCATTGATCCAGTTAATTTATAATGTTCATTCCTGTGTTGTTGTGGGGTGTTAACTGGTGTTGCAACCCAGCACTATGCATATCTGCTCCTTTGGTAATAGTATCCAGACACGGTGTAAGAGCTGAAGAAGTAGAACATGCTTTCCAAGCTCTCCCTCTTGTCTCTTTATAATTTTGATTTAATTAGTGTATTGTGAAATATTTTGTTTGATTTTTTTATTTTGGCAGGAGTAAAAGAGATGGAGAGAAATTGATTCCATTTGTGATACCCTGTCTTTTTGTTTTTGCTTGTTTAAGGTATGTCTATGTTATCACTGTAAATCTTTGTGTAAGGTGAATTGTTTTCTTGAACATCCATATAAAAAGTTACATTTATATTTGTGTAAATGCAGACACAGTGTGAGCACTGATGGGAAGTAAAAGAGAGAGAAATTGAATCTGTTTATGATACCCCTGTCATGTTTTTTTTTTTGCTAGTTCAAGAATAAAGAATTGGAGCCAGGCAACTGTTGTCTGCCTTTTTTCAACACACACGACACACAACACAGAGGGCAAAGCAGAAAAGGGTCGGCTACACTAAGTATGAGTCAGTATTGGATGCATCAGTGTTGAGTGGTTGAGCACAACACTGTCATATTTACAAAATTATTAGTTATGCAATCTTTAAAGTTAAATGAATTTTTACACAGTAAATTGTAACATTTCTGCTCTAGAGCCCTAAGTAAAAGACAGGTTGACTGTTTTTGTCCTGCTTATACAGTAACTGTATATTGAAATGCAAATAAATAAAACTTTCTCTAAGGAAGGAACAAAACACATTTACATAATTAAACTATTTATGAATAACCTGTACTAAACTATAATTTAGCAAAGCAAAAATTTTACTTTTATTATAAATTGGAGGCTAATTCAATCTTCATAGCAGATAAACAAACAAGTTTCGTAAATGGGTTCATTATTATACAAACAGGAAAAATATTGTTATAATAATAAACAGTAAAGAAGGTGACTGGCTGTAGTACACTTACTTTTAGAGACATACTTAAAATCTGACTGATATATATAATAAAAAGTAATAAGATTATCATTAAACTAAATTAAAATGCAGCATTTCTAAAATGTTGTAATGCTACTCACAATGTCGATTTCCTGTCAAATCATTTAGTACAGCTGTCATCTTGGGCCATTTAACCTGATCACACTTCACCCTTAGACAGGTTGATTAGGTGATTGATATTGACTAGGAGTTTATTCCTAAGAGACAGAGGGGGTTACATTATGTTTGTAAATATATAGCTGCAGAGCAAAATTTAATATGGATATAAAGTACATCTATAAAATCTAAGAAGTGCTTGAAATACTAAGAAATGGAGTAGATCATATGCTATCCTTTTAATGTTATCATGGATACTGATGCATCGTCACATGCTAAGTTTTAAAAAAATTAATGTGCTTACTTTTGAAAAGTCAGTCAAATTTCTGCTAATTGCTTAGCTAATTGTTAATATATAGTGTATTAAATATTCTTTATTTCATAAAAGTTATACTGATGCCTACAACAATTGGCAGAAGTATTTTGAGTAATACAATGAAAAATGTTTGACTTTCCTGTGGTTACTTAAGAATATTTATTTTAAATTTTAAACTTTAAAGTTGATTCTGTGTGAATCAATTGCTTGCATTCATCTGCAGTTTTATGATATTATACATTATTATGTGAAACATGCTGTAACGTTTTTATAATATTCAAATAAAAGAATAGATGCACAGAGATCACTACAGATAAGTAACAACTCTAGGGACAGAACTTAATTCGTGGCTTTGGGCTTGGTGTTGGGCTGCTTCTGCCAACATGTCTTTGTAGGTACTTATGGTATTTGGTTGACTGGTAAATGTGAACTTGCTTATTCTGAGTTTGTATGGGTCTACAAGTAAGTGT
Organism: Erpetoichthys calabaricus; assembly: GCF_900747795.2. Lineage (NCBI taxonomy): Eukaryota > Metazoa > Chordata > Cladistia > Polypteriformes > Polypteridae > Erpetoichthys > Erpetoichthys calabaricus. Next base: position 165,500,749 of record NC_041397.2, read on the forward strand.
GCTATTGTATTTGATGGGCTGATATCCTAGCCAAGGTTAGTATCCACTCTATACCCAATAAGCCCTGGTTTTCTGGGAAAATTTCTTAATTATTTTCACTGTATTTACATCTAGTGTAAATGTAGTTCGATCTGTTCAAGTTGTAACCTATTAAAATTATGCAAATAATTTTCCTTTTTCTTCTTGTTCATGTCCTATTTCATACTACATTTTCTAGTTTAGCCTATCCAATTAATAGCCAGTGCACTTCATTTCTTTGCTTAAATAACCTAGTCTGTGTTGTCATTTATTGCAGCTGCTATTTATGTCTGTTGGAAAATAATGTCTTTACACCTTTCACTTAATCAGACATGCGAGAATGCAGTCTAATATTATAGATGTCACAGCATGGGGAGCAGAACAAACTAAAACAGGGAGGCATACAGTAAAGCTATGTGATAACCATAGAGAAGTAGTTATAAGTGTGGCCCATCCCATATAATATTGTGGGAGAATGGAAGGTGAATCCTTTTCTGTTATCTTAGGTTGAGCGATGTATTGAGATCTTTATTTCTCACATTAATTTTGCTTAGAGTAATTCCTCTCCTAAAGCTGCACAGCCCCAGCCACAGTTGCATGCAATGTTCTAATCTAATTTTGAATAGAAAAAGCAAAAGATACTCAATAAACCTGAGTGGTTAATCAAAAAATTCACAATAACACACACATTTAGGTTTACTGTACATTTAACATAATCAATTATTTGTATAACTTGCCTTCAACTTAAGGCAGTAAGAGACATTCAGCACATTTCTGCATTTCTGTTAGGTTTAACTTATACAATACACTTATACATATAATACATGTAAGTTTTTTAGTAATATTTCAGATTGGATATGCATTATAAGCAGCTATTAACAGCTGAATTTCATAAAGCAATGAAAAGTGACAGTTAACATATTTAAAGTTTTATTACTTTTACTTTTTTCAATCACACAGTTAAGAATATTTATAAGACTGTTAATAGTTGGTACATACAGTGTGACAAAAAAATTCATTATATTATGTATGCTGAGTGCTTTGAGTAGTGAGAAAAGTGCTATATAAATGCAAAGAATTATTATTATTATTATTACCTGATAAAAAAATTAAAACTATTATTCTTTAACCAGCATTTATTGCAATCCATTTATTTTTCTGAGAAATTTAAAACACCTGAGGCCTCATGCATAATTCCGTGCATAGAACTCATGCTAAAATGCGCCATAAGGACAAAAGTGGAAATGTGCATGCGCACAAAAAAATTCAGATGCACCAAACCATGCATAAGCCAACTTCCATGCACTTCCTCTCCATAAATCCCGGTCAGCGTGCACACGCCTGTCGTCCCACCCCATCTCCTCATGGAATTTTGCATATTTTAATATTCAAATCAATATAAATATCACCTTCCCCGTGTTTGTTTAAAAGACAATGGCAAAAGCACACGAAAAAACAGAATTTCAATGAATGCAAAGTGGAGGCAATGAAAAACGTACTATTTGTTAGCTTAAGCCATGATATAAACAACAAAAGGAAGTTGATCAAGTGATACAGAGTGGCGGGGAATGTCGGAAGTTCAAGTTCAGAAAGTCACATGGTGCCTGAAATAAAAAAGAAGTGGTCAGAAGTCGCAGTAAAAAGCGAGTCGTAGCCCACTGTTTGAGTGTCATATGGAAGGGTATTAGGGCACAAAGAAAACAGAAAAACATAGGGACACAATGAAAAAAAATGCGGAAATGTCCACTTTAATCTCGTAGTTTATTTTGTCCTTAAAGTAGAACGTCGTAAACGTAATCTTAAAATCAGTGTGAAATTTATCCAAGTTTCTCCATGTGTGAATCACTACGTGCTTCTTAAACGGGCTTTCTCTTAGGCCGACAGGACACAGAATACATTACATTCATGGTATTACAACTCTGAACAATTTAAATACTAAGATGTATGCTTGATATCATTTTCATGATGAAATTAATTAAAGCATGTATTAAACATATGAGCACGGTGGCGCAGTGCTAGCGCCCTGTCCAGAGAATGTTCCTACCTCCCACAAGTGCAGCAGTACTGTCTGTTTCAAACGCACTAACCCCCAATTCCTGTCCTTCCTTTTCTTTCGCCAAGTAACCCATCGCCACACAATAAGCTCTTTAATAAATGTCAGACCATCTGCAAGTTTAGAACACAGATTCTTCAAAACTTTTAGGGAACATTGGGCAGGACCAATCCCTTGGCGGGGTGCCAGCCCATCGCTACCGCTGTGCTACCATGCCCACATGTAACAGTATACATTATTTAAATTAACTTAAAAATTAATCTGTATAATGTAATATACACACTTTAATGCATTTCATCTTAAAAATGATATCAAGAGCTCCAAGAACATCACTATTGGAAATGTAAATCGACTTAGAAGCCAGTCGTCATCATCTTTAAATACGCACTCCATTCTATTGAATTAAATTGAATTCCTTAATTGTTACTGAATGGTACAGTAAGATTCTATATGCAAATCCTCCATAAACTTATTTTCGTATAAAATAATATAATGATACAATAAAAAAATGAAAAATATACAATATGAAAACATAAGTACAATATACATGTACATATAGTGCAAGATAGTACAAATGGTCCATAAAGTGGCTCAGGTTGTGCAGTATTACAAGTGTAGTGCAAGTTTACAGTGAGGTAATTGTACTTATAAGTACAAACAGTTCTACCAGGAGCACTTGATGGACTGATTTGAGTGCGTTTATAGCTCTTGGAATGAAGCTATTTGTGAATCTTGAGGTTCAAGCAATAAAAGGCTCTGAAGCTTTTGCTGAAGGGGAGAAGTTCAAATAGGCCATGTGCATGGCTGAGGCAGTGTGTGCAATAAATGTTCTCCAGGGTAGAAGTTTTATCCCAATAATCCTCTGTGCTCACAACCCACCATAGAACTTTTGGATCTGCTGCTGTACAGCTATACACACTCAGATACAATGAGTTAAAATATTCTGAGTTGGTCTCGTCCATTGTGGGAGATGGACATCTGAAGCATAACTCCATTAGCAGCAGCTTTAACTTTTATTTTTTTATTATCCTGTGGTATCCTGCATTTGCCCAACTCAAGGAGGTTCTATTACAGTATATGCAAGCATAAATAAACATGAGCAGCTCAGAAAGAAACGGAAAAGAAATTCAAAGATACACCCAAGCCTAGACAGGCATCAAGTCCAACTTCAAGGTACGGCCTTTCAGAGACTGACCTGGAACAGACAGGCGAAAGCACAGACTTTCCAGGACCCCACTCGGCTACATTGTCTCCAGTCGAGAGTGAAAATGGGAGCGAATGTGCAAGTGATGCAGGTGATGATAGCTTGTCGATTCCAGAAGATCACTTGAAACTGGAAAAGACCTTGCAGTCCACACTTTCATCAACTCCTCGCGAGCCAGGAGCATCAGCTGTAATAGGGCTTGCCACGTCACCTGCAGAGCACGAAAGCTGAAACGATCTGTCCGAACTGAATGTAATGATCGCTACAATGGCCACGGCCATAAATGAGCTCAAGAAAGATATTAAGAAAGATATAAAGAAAGAAATAAATGGTATGCTCAAGACAAACGAGAAGCTATGGGTGGAGCTGTGGCTGGAGCTGCAGGAGCTGTGGCAGGATAATAAAGACTTGGAGAAACGTGTATATAATCGCTTTGAGGCAGCCTTTAAATGTATGCTGAAAAAAATTGAGAAAAACATTCATGAAAATGAATCAAAGTTTGAGGAAAAACTGAGAGAACTTAGTGATCAGTTGAAAGACGTTAAGCAAACATTTACGACTCAAATTGAATCAGCCAAACATCTAGTATCCACCGCCGATGGAAAAGCAACGGCTGCAAATTCCGAATGCAAAAAAACTCGGAGACAGACTTGCTGGATGCAGAAGAAATAATATTAGAATAATAATATTAGAATCGAAGATCTACCTGAGAATCGTGAAAGTCCAAACCCAGTGAAATTCATAGCTGAACTATTCTCAAAAATAATTGGAAAGGACTTTAAATCAGACACCGAGATAGCAGCAGCTTACTGCATACAGGGATCAACTACCTCTAAACCTAGGACTTTTGTCGTGCATTTCGAAAAATCATAATCTAACTTTAATGTAATGTCACTTCTCAGACAGAAACAAGACATTATATTTGATAATAACCACATTCGTATTATCCCTGATTTCTCACCCTCAACAGCTGCTAAACATGCTGCTTTTTACAACATTAAACAGTGCTTACGGAAAACCTTTATCAGATACAGCCTCTTGTATCCTGACAAACTGAATGTGGATATTCAAGACAAGCATTATATCTTTACCACTACGGAGGAAGCAGAAAAACAGTTAAGAAAGCTGATCCCAACACTTTTCTGAAATACGATCGTGAGTCTCACCCTGTCATAGCATGGCAAAGAAGATATTACCAGCTGTCTGTTCCACTTGCAATGATACTGGTACCATAATTATACATCCTTTTCCCTTCTCAGCCACTTTCTATTTATGCTTTAATTACAATTATACGTGTATATGTATGTATGTGTGGAAGAAATTTAATTAGTAACTTTTTTTTTTTACTTTTCTAAAGGAGAGTTATTGTTATTGTTATTATTGTATTAGGGTTTACTATGCTTATCCAGGGCCACTTTTTAACACCATTCCCTGGGTTTACTATCTTACTATTTCAAGACTGTTGAAGATTATATTTTATGCTTATAGTATTTAGATAGATAGATAGATCTTTATTGTCATTGTCACTTTTACAAAGGAACAACGAAACTGAAGGTGCAATCACGAAATTGAAGGTGCAATTTAGACTGTATCGGCAATAGATATCTCAATTTTAATCCTCATACGTCGCTGCTGGGGGGCTTGTTTTGTTTTGGATGTGCTCTGTTTCTAGGTATATCAGAAGACTGGGACTTTGTGAAGTGGGGTCCAGCCTCACGTGGGGAGGCAAAATGGGGGAGTAATCTATCCTTTTAATCCTTATAATTACCAATGTAACAATAGGCTGCATGGCAATAACTCCTGGGAAAATTGGAAATTAAGGTCAAAGCTGTCTCACTCTCAGTTAAAACTACAAAATGACATCAAAAATTCAGAATCAATGTATCCATGACGGGACAGGAAACTTTGTGAGCTGGAATGTTAAAGGCCTGAATCACAAATTAAAGAAAAAGAAAGTATTCTCTCACCTAACAGGTCTAAACGCTAAAATAGTATTTTTACAGGAGACCCATTTATTAAGCAAGGATCGGTTGCGGCTGCAAAAAGACTGGACTGGCCAAATGTTCCATTCCAGCTTTACTAAGAAAACTAGAGGTGTGGCAATTCTTATTCATAGAACACTCTCATCCGGTGTAAAATTTTGCCAAATCAATATACGGACAACAATACAAATTTCCATAACGGATCGGTCGAGCCCCGGGTTAACAACAACAGCCACCAGTGCTGTTAGCCAACAGGGTGCTGGCAGAAACTGGACTACAGTTGGCCGAAGAAGAAGAAGGGGCGGGGGAGACGTGTCCGGAGGCAGGAGGAGAGGAGGAAAGTAAAGAGAGTGGAACTAACGGTAGGAACTTTGAATGTTGGCAGTATGACTGGTAAGGGGAGAGTGTTAAGATATGATGCAGATATGATGGAGAGAAGGAAGGTTGTTATATTGTGCATGCAAGAGACTAAATGGAAGGGGAGTAAGGCCAGATGGATTGGAGGTGGATTCAAATTATTCTATCATGGCGTGGATGGGAGGAGAAATGGGGTAGGAGTTATTCTGAAGGAACAGTATGTCAAGAGTGTTTTGGAGGTGAAAAGAGTGTCAGGCAGAGTAATGATTATGAAGATGGAAATTGGAGGTGTGATGATGAATGTTGTTAGTGCATATGCACTGCAAGTTGGGTGTGCAGTGGGTGAGAAAGAAGATTTTTGGAGTGAGTTGGATGAAGTGATGAACAGTGTACCCAAGGGACAGAAAGTGACGATTGGAGCAGATTTCAATGGACATGTTGGTGAAGGGAACAATGGAGACGAGGAGGTGATGGGTAGGTATGGTGTCAAGGAGAGGAATAAAAGTCAGAGGATAGTAGATTTTGCCAAACGGATGGACATGGCTGTGGTGAATATGTATTTTAAGAAGGGGGAGGAACATAGGGTTACGTACAAAAGTGGAAGAAGATGCAAACAGGTAGATTATATCCTATGCAGAAGAGTTGATCTTAAGGAGACTGAAGACTGCAAAGTGGTGGCAGGGGAAAGTGTAGTTAAGCAGCATAGGATGGTGGTCTGCAGGATGACGTTGGAGATCAAGAAGAGGAAGAGAGCGAGGGCAGAGCCAGGGATCAAATGGTGGAAGTTGAAAAAGGAAGATTGCAAGGTTGAGTTTAGGGAGGAGGTGAGACATGCACTGGGTGGCAGTGAAGAGTTACTAAACAGCTGGGAAACTACAGCAGATGTAGTAAGGGTAACAGCAAGAAGGCTGCTTGGCGTGACATCTGGAAAGAGGAAGGAGGAAAAGGAAACCTGGAGGTGTAATGAGGAAATACAGGAGACTATACAGAGGAAGAGGATGGCAAAGAAAAAGTGGGATAGTCAGAGAGATGCAGAAAGTAGACAAGAGTAAAAGGAGATAAGGTGCAAGGTGAAGAGAGAGGTGGCGAAGGCTAAAGAAAAGTCATATGATGAGATGAATGAGAGGTTGGACACTAAGGAGGGAGAAAAGGACCTGTACCAATTGCCTAGACAGAGGGACCGAGCTGGGAAAGATGTGCAGCAGGTTAGGGTGATAAAGGATAAAGATGGAAACGTACTCACAAGCAAGGAGAGTGTGTTGAGCAGATGGAAAGAGTACTTTGAGAGGCTGATGAATGAAGAGAATGAAAGAGAGAAGGGGTTGGATGATGTGGAGATAGTGAATCAGGAAGTGCAACGGATTAGCAAGGAGGAAGTAAGGACAGCTATGAAGAGGATGAAAAATGGAAAGACCGTTGGTACAGATGACATACCTATGGAAGCATGGAGGTGTTTAGGAGAGATGGCAGTTGAGTTTTTCACCAGATTGTTTAATGGAATCTTGGAATGTGAGAGGATGCCTGAGGAGTGGAGAAGTGTACTGGTGCCGATATTTAAGAATAAGGGGGATGTGCAGGACTGCAGTAACTACAGGGGAATAAAATTAATGAGCCACAGCATGAAGTTATAGGAAAGAGTAGTGGAAGCTAGGTTAAGAAGTGAGGTGATGATTATTGAGCAGCAGTATGATTTCATGCCAAGAAAGAGCACCACAGATGCAATGTTTGCTCTGAGGATGTTGATGGAGAAGTTTAGAGAAGGCCAGAAGAAGTTGCATTACGTCTTTGTGGAGCTGGAGAAAGCATATGACAGGGTGCCTCGAGAGGAGCTGTGGTATTGTATGAGGAAGTCAGGAGTGGCAGAGAAGTACATAATAGTTGTACAGGATATGTACGAGGGAAGTGTGACAGTGGTGAGGTCTGCGGTAGGAGGACGGATGCATTCAACGTGAAGGTGGGATTACATTAGGGATCAGCTCTGAGCCCTTTCTTATTTGCAATGGTAATGGACAGGTTGACAGACGAGAGTAAACCAGTAAACTCTCTAGCACACAATATTAGACTGGACACCTTCCCATTTATTTTAGCAGATCAGTTTAAATACTTAGGGTAAACTTCACAAGTAAATATAAAGATGTTTTTCAACTAAATTTTGCTATCTGCATAGAAAAAATTAAACAAGATGTGAACAGATGGACTGCTGTCCATCTCACATTAGTAGGGAAAACCAATACTGACAAGAAGAACATTCTTCCCAAGTTTCTTTTTCTATTTTAGAAAATTCCCATATACATTAACAAATCATTCTTTAAGAACTTAAATTCAATTATAAACTCATTTATTTGGAATTTGAAACATCCACACATCCAAAGGGCGACTCTCCAACAACCTAAAGCGGAAGGGGGCATGGCACTACCTAACTTTAAATTTTATTACTGAGTGGCAAATATACAAGATATAAAGACCTGGGGCTTCATGTATAATGCTGTATGTAGAATTCACACAAACAAAAGTGTAAATGTGCAAAGTGGTCAGATATCACAGTCGACATGAAAAGGCGAGTCGCAGCCCACCAACCGTCTATTCTGTTTCAGACAATATTACAAAAACTGACTCCCATGCGATTATCAGGCGGTGATGATGCCTTTGTACTGAGTACGTCTTCGGGCACTGGCTGCACACGCATCTCTGTTTAGGAAACCACAGGGAGGCCATCTGGATATGTGCTGACGGACAGTTCAGGAGTCACAAAATGCAATGTAAGAGATGTGGCCAATGAACTAAGGAATATTAGGGCTGTACTATTTGATATTGACCACAAATGAAATGAAATGGTTAAAAAATAAATGCTGCATCTGATTACCTGTTTTACATTCTGCTAATTACATTCGTAAGATGTCCGATCTGGCTGATAATTTGGTGGGTCAGGGTCAGGTTCATCATAGCACAACTGTTCAGCTACATGCTTATTCACTGTGACACACTTTCTGTGCACAATAGAGCAGCACATTAATAAAGTGGAAATGCTTTCTATTTACATAAGCAAGTGTATTCTCTGAAGGTGCCTTTATAGCGTAGCAAAGGAACCGAGTGCCACAATGGACCGATTCTCTGCTCTTTACTTTGTGGTGACTTGTTATCCTTTTGCCTCCAACTGTCATTTTTATAGGTTCTCCAGTTATATATGATGTAATGCCAGCTCATTCTTTTGATGATTCTTCCCTGGCTAATGTAACTTGTCCAGCGTCGTTGCAGTAGCAATGGGCATGCAGTTGACAATTACATTTGGAAAACCGGACATTGCTGGGAATTGCGCTTTGATGTTTGCCAGGTCAACCACAGTGTAAGGAAATCTTATATATCTGTATGACAAGCCAGTCATCATCATCATCTATAAATACACACTTTCTTCTAATTCTTCCATTTGTAATGTCTTCTAACAACATTAAAGCAACCATGATAGCTGGAATAGTTTGGCCATCCCGTGCACCATTATATTGTTACAGAATGATTGCAATCAAGTGAATTAAATTTGTAAACAATACGCAATTAACTTTGGTGTATTTGATAAAACCTGCATCATAGAATCTAAAAAAGAAAAGTAGACCATAGAAACAGCAGTGCTTTGACACTGGCTGGTGCCAGTTTACAAAACTGAACAGAAACATGCGTACACAAGGGGGAACCCTGCCATGAAAGTGTGTATGACTTTACGCCAAGTTTACTTTTAATACATCATGAAGTAAGCATGGAAAAGGGTGTATGCAAAAGTTTTGTGCGTATGCACCATTGATGCACAAGGCCCCTGCACATTGACACAAATTGATGAATATACACAAGCCTGATCTGCAATATAAATATTGCTGTACTTCTTTATATGCCCTGCTCTGTGCCCCTGTAAATGTAAATTATCATCAATAAATTAATAGAGAGAAGCTTTTATCTGTTGCACATCTCTACATGATAATCACCTTTTTCTACCCTCTCAAACCTGCACATGTTTGGAAAACATTATGGACTAAAACACTGAACTGTATATAGATAATGTTTTCGCATCTTATGAACAATTACACTTCAAATTTAATTTCCCATCAACACAATTTTTCCTCTACTTTCAAATCAGAAACTTTGCTGAAAGGAACCTGCCCAATTTTCTTCACCTCCTATCCTTCAGGCAATATTGATCAGTCTTGAAAACTCAGACATCATCTAAATCTACTCTATTTATAAAATCCTAAACCTAAAAGTGCAACGATTTTGTGCAGTGATTTTATGTGACGTTTTTTGTCATGCTTTAAATCGGGTTTATTTTAAAACCTACATATATATGTTTGGTATCATTCTTTTCAGAATTTATCAAACTTTAATGTGATGTTGTTAAAATTTCAGATTTCTTATTCTGTTTTTAAATTATAAACTAAAAAATATCAAGAACTCATGTTCCGCGATACAAGACTTTGTGGCAAAAGATTTAATCACGCCGGGGGCCGGAAATAAAAGACAAAGAGTAGGACAGCTGCTGTAGAGGCTTTTAAATGTTTGAAGCGCCATGCAAGATGCAGATCATGTGGCACAGCAGCAGCAGCAAGCCAGCAGCTGATCAAGCAAAGAGGAGATTACAAAAAAAACTTTATTTGTTTCCCATTATATCACCGTTTAAGAGGGGGTTTCGGAGGAGCAACCATGTCTCCTTGGGGTGCGTTCAGACCCCCTCTTCACAACGCAAGTGGCAGAGATGTGAAGTGGCTGGCGCGTAGCGCAGGCCTGGGGTGTTGGCGAGCAAGGGGGAACTCCCTAGTAATATATAAAAATATTTTAAAGTCTCTTCCTTTCAAAGATCCCACAGTACAATGGGGAAAAGGATCTTTCACTTAACATTTCAAAAAATGGAGTGGAAGGCAGCCATGCATAGAATACACTCCAGCTCCATATGTGCAAAGCATTCAATCATTCAACTTGAAATCTTTTATCAAGCACATTTATCTTGGTTGAAATTGTCGAAATTTTATCTAGGGCAAAATTCAATCTGTGAATTTTGTAATCTAGCTCCAGACTCACTGGGCCACATGTTTTGGGCGTGCACCAAATTAACATAATTCTTGACAAAAATATTTGAATGCCTATCAGTCGGCCTTGGTGTCACAATCACTCCCAACCCATTAATAGCTGTGTTTGGTGTACTCCCAGATGGGCTTAAAGTGGAGAAGGACAAATTGACTGTAATTGCCTATACCATACTACTAGCACATAGACTTATCTTCCTCAACCCCAGCCCTCCTGTTATAAGTCATTGGGTAATTGATGGTCTATACTATTTGAAATTGGAAAAAAATTACATTTTCACTTAGAAGATCTGTTCAAAACTTTTTTAAAATACGGCAATATCTAATTAATCAAATCTTAGAATAAGCATTTATATCAGGGAAAACAATATTCTCCTTTGTTTATTGTTTTTAAAGATTTGAGCATGCTGTTGTTCTCCTCTCTCTCTCTCAACTGGGGGTTGAATTCTGGTTTGTTAATTTTGACTTGATTGTATAGAATGTTCTTTTCCTTAAGTAAAATCAATATTAAAATAAATGAATTAATTAAAAAAGATTAAATTTAATAGGCTTTTTTAGGAAAAACAAAATAATTTAAAAAATTATACAATAGATTCAACATTGTACAAACTGAGATCTCACAATGCTGAAGCAACCATAACTGAACAGAGAACACTTGGAGAGCAGAAGGAAAAAGCAAGAAACCAGTCAGCTAGCTGATGAGGCCAGCAGACAAAATCTGCAAACAAAAACTTAATTCATGTCTGCAAGTTGAGATATTTTTCATTCTAGGGAAGTTCTTTCTTATAATTTTTGATTCATCAATTTTTTGACAGTTGTCAAAAAATATACATTTTGCAAAATGTATACCAGAAATAACATAGGTTTGACCAGATTCAATTCAGTGCAGGATTTATTGGATTCAAAGCTTATCCAAGTTATATATGCAAGTATTTTCATCATAGGGAATACATACAAATAGAGACCTTTGCACTGTCTGTCAAGTACAAGACATTGAACACATCTTGTGCCATTGTATAATTCTAAAAAAGGGGATAATTTTCAAAGAACTTTTGGCTCTGTACTTACAACTTTTAAGAACTTGTATGAAACTTTTCATGTTTTCAATTTTTGGGACCCTTTTACTGTTAGAGAAGATGATAGAGATTATAACCTAAAGGACATGCACAGAAAAATCGTTCATGCAGAAAATAGGCTGGGATATAAACTGTTAAAGTGCTGTGAGACAGCAATGATTACCTCGGTGTCACTGTGCTTACCCTTGTTTTTTATTTTTATTAAATTACAGTCTTTTGATAGAGGCCTGTATCTCGAGTGAGGCTGTAAATATTAGTCAGAAAAACATTCTAAGATGTTACCCTGGAACAGAAGGTATATCATTCCAAATATGGTTGCTTTTACAGAAGCACTGCCCACAATCCAAATGAACAGGAAAGGAAACATATAACACACAATTAAGGAGTGTATTTGTACATGTTTTAACTATCCATCCATCCATCCATTTTCCAACCCGCTGAATCCGAACACAGGGTCACTAATACCTGAAAAATCGATCTGATCATTTGTACAAATAATACACTGAAGAACTGTGCAACTTTTCCCAAATTTCCTGCTGTCAGACCTGCTCTTCTAGCAGTGACAGGAGAAAAATGTCCTCAGCAGGCTTCTGCCAACATGAGTTCACCTTGACCACAAGAAAAAAAAGACTGAAATCTGGGCTAGAACACTAGCTGAGTGGAGTTCTTGACTTCCATTATTCATTAAGTAGATAACAGCTGCTACTAACATTTGCCAGGTGAAAAGAAATGATTTGTTTATAAGGCAGCTCCAGGGAAGTCCTAAAGTGGATATCAATGAATTATAAAAGGAGCATACAGTTACAGCATCTTATAAAATGGAATTAATGCATCATACTGAATGTCACATATACTGTAATATCTGTTTGGAATATACAAATGGAAACCTTTGCAAAGGAATTATTGATTTAATGGCACTGACTGTTAGAAAATCCCATATTTGCTTTGAATACCTGCCTTAAAATATTATTGTTGCTTGTCTGTTTTATCTATTGCTTGACATGTATTTGTTTCTGTGGTATAGACAGTTTTTAAGTAGAATAAAAGCTTTTATAGTAGGGGTAGGACAAAAGGGCATTGACATCTTTTTCTTTACTATGAATTTCAATTCAGCTACATACTTAACATCAACCCCATCCCCTCCCAAACCACAGGCACACACAAACACACACACAGACACACACACGCACACAAGCACATACTCTCCACCACCATCTAACTAAGACATTCTCTTTAACAAACCCAAGTATTGCTTCGTCTGTGGAACTGAGGGGCCTTTTGTCCTACATCTCATGCTTATATGGACTTTGTCATATAGATCATCTGATACAGTGATCCCTCCTCGATCGCGGGGGTTGCGCTCCAGAACCCCCCCACGAAAGGTGAAACTCCGTGAAGTAGAAAACATATGTTTATATGGTTATTTTATATTGTCATACTTGGGTCACAGATTTGCACAGAAACACAGGAGGTTGTAGAGAGACAGGAACTTTATTCAAACACTGCAAACAAACATTTGTCTCTTTTTCAAAAGTTTAAACGTGCTCCATGACAAGACAGAGATGACAGTTCCGTCTCACAATTAAAAGAATGCAAGCATATCTTCCTCTTCAAATGAGTGCACGTCAGGAGCAAAGAATGTCAGAGAGGGAGACAGAAAAAAGCAAACAATCAAAAATCAATAGGGCTGTTTGGGCTTTTAAGTATGCGAAGCACCGCCGGACAAAGCAGCTGCAAGGAAGAGAGCAATGTGAAGGTAGTCTTTCAGCATTTTTTAGAGGAGCGTCCGTATCCTCTAGGCCAGTGTGCAAACAGCCCCTCTGCTCACACCCCCTCCGTCAGGAGCAGAGAATGTCAGAGAGAGTGAGAGACACACAGAAAAGCAAACAATCAAAAATCAATACGTGCCGTTCGAGCTTTTAAGTATGTGAAGCACCATGCGGGGGAAGCATGTCGCTTGACAAAGCAGCTGCAAGAAAGCCCAGCAAGGAAGGGAGCAATGTGAAGGTAATCTTTCAGAATTTTTAGACGAGCGTCCGTATTGTCTAGGGGTGCGAACAGCCCCCCTGCTCACACCCCCTCCGTCCAAGTACTAGTCTCTGCAGAACACTGACCCGAGTGGGCGGATTTTAAGTACTGGAAGTGTATTATAGTGGGCAGTTTCAAAGAGTTGTTCTGATTGGCTAAAACAAACACTGGGTGGATTTCAAGCAGAGTAGGCGGGTTCCATTGGAGTTTCTGATTGGCTAAAGTGACAACTGGGTGGATTTCAAGTTAAGTATCTGATTGGCTGTGTGACAGGACTTCTTATCATACCAGAAAAAGAATCTTAGTCTGGATGCGTGCAGCACAGCGTGCAGAAACAATGGCGGTGGATCGGATGCAGTACATGACCCCCTTTTACTGTATACAATGACATTGCAAGTCCCCATCTCAGTTGAATTAAACACTGAAATCACACAGCACAAGACTTGGCATGAAAAACAACGTATAAACCACAACCAAGGCAGGTAAAAGTTAGTAAAATTGACAATCATGTAAAAGATAAAAATATAAAGTGCTTAAAAGTGTAAGGTGTAATGAGTGCCAGATTACAGCAGCCAGTACATGTATTATGAACAAGATTTACGAGTATGGATATTAAAGACGTTCAAAGTTATTATTGAATGACTGGAATTCTTTTTGAAATAAGCTGTTCGGCAGTCTGTTAGTGCGTATTTTGATTGACGTTACGTTTTCCTGAGGGCAGAGGTTCGAAGTGTTGATGACCGGGATGAGACGTGTCCTTGATGATGTTCTTTGCCCTGCTATGGTACCGGGTGTTGGCAATGTCCTTGAGTGAGGGAGCCATTTGTTTTAAAAGCTGGTGTTAGGTTTGTGGAATATCTACACATGCATAATCGTAAAAAAGGTAAAGTGCATGAGCATTGCACAGAGACAGAATATTATATAGGAGCTAAATACACATTAATTTGAATATTGTAGCAGAATATAAATATGTATTGGACAAAAGAAATATTGGTATTGTACAGTCATGTTACTGTGCTAAGGGGATGGGGAGGTAGACAGAATGTACACATAACACAGTGACGAGAATAAATGTAATGTGCAGCGTATCTGACATTGACATCTGGAAGAATGGTAGGTTGATTAAAAAAAAGCGTGCTCAGCAGGAGATCGTGTGTGGATGTGTGTAGTTATAAATTGGAACGGTACCGCTTAATGCAGAGCAAAGCAGGCACATTACCCATCCCAGCTCATCGCATTTTAAATATTGAAAGTTAGTGGTGGAACCAAGCCGTTACACTTGTATTTTGCAGGTTGCTTTCCAGTTTCCCTGTTAAAAAGGTTTAGCGATGATTGGATGCTTGAAACCAGCCCATACAGTTTGGGTAACGCCCATTACGTTCTCTGATTGGATGCTTGAAACCCGCCCTTACTGCTTGGGGAATGTCCATGTTGTTCTGCAGAGACAGCCTTCTCCCTTCATCAGGAGCAGAGAATGTCAGAGCAAGAGAGAGAGGGAGAGAAAAGTAAACAATCAAAAATCAATACGTGCTGTTTGATCTTTTAAGTATGCGAAGCACCGTGTGGGAAGCGTATCTCTTGACAAAGCAGCCACAAGTAAGCCCAGCAAGGAAGGGAGCAATGTGAAGGTAATCTTTCAGCGTTTGTTGAGGAGTGGCCATATCCTCTAGGGGTGCGAACAGCCCCCGTGCTCACAATATATTTGAGGAGTTTTATTTAATACGTAATACGCGCTCTGGTTGGGTAGCTTCTCAGCCATCTGCCAATAGCGTCCCTTGTATGAAATCAACTGGGCAAACCAACTGAGGAAAATTAAAAGACCCATTGTCCACTGAAACCCACGAACCAGTGAAAAATCTGCGATATATATTTAAATATCCTTACATATAAAATCCGCGATAGAGTGAAGCCATGAAAG
Organism: Erpetoichthys calabaricus; assembly: GCF_900747795.2. Taxonomy (NCBI): domain Eukaryota; kingdom Metazoa; phylum Chordata; class Cladistia; order Polypteriformes; family Polypteridae; genus Erpetoichthys; species Erpetoichthys calabaricus. The sequence goes on from NC_041397.2 coordinate 165,516,448, forward strand.
TCGAAACGCGATATAGCGAGGGATTACTGTATAATTAAACTTTACTGACTTTAATGGACAAAACATAGTACCAATTATCATCCAAAGGTGTGGGCCTTTGTGTATTCAAATGCTAATGGCAAAATGTCCATTGCTTCTTTCATTAATTGAGAATAAACCCTTACTTCCCACTGTCTCTGCATCAGCTATGCAAAATTTCAGCTTATGCTACCCAGGACCCTAGGGTATGGCCTGCAACAAAAAAAAACATCTACTCTCTTTTAGAGCAGAGGCTCTTCTGTTCTTTTTGCAGTACCATACCGTAACATCCTATGAACATCCTGGGCATATGGTGTAATGCTTGCTAGCTCTGAGATCCATCTTCTAAACTTAAGCACAATACTAGAAACTGAGCCTAGACTAGAAACAATAACTTCAAGAAGAGAATGTCAGCACTTAAACTGACATGCCAGAAAAAATCACAATTTTCCAATAAAGACACAGAATACACATCAATGCTCAAAACAAGTTGACAACATCACACAATAGATTTGGACAAAGGACCAAGTGACAAAGAGAAGTACTTTGTGGAATATTATGCAACTCCATACAGCATCAGATACTGTATCGTATTTAAAGACTTGAGATGGTAAAACTTTTTTTGTGCCAAAATAAATTAGAACTTCCAAGTAGCTAGAAAATAAATTAGAACTTCCAAGTAGCTAGTTGTCAGCCAGCTAACAACTTCCTTTCCTGTTGAATTACTGTGTATCAGGCTCATGATTAACTATGTCAGGCAGTCTTCAGGCTTTTACACAGTTTTGACTAATGTTGAGACAAAAAAGCATTGTGTTTCAACATAACTGTTCAACCCCCTTTTATACTTGGATGTGCATTACAACAAGAACAAGCAGACAGTGACACCATGCTAAAATTCCAAAAGAAGAATGCTAAATGAAACATTTGGAAAATCCAGATACCATCCAAACAAAAAAAGATGAGTCAGCCTCTTTAGTGTTGTATCTTTTTCTGTTTTGCCTCACACACTTTATAGCAATATATAATCGGTTATTTTTTATAATCTGTGAGTTTATCAATACATTGTATTATTCTGGTTCCTAAAATATGTTTATTTCATTTCACTGGATATAAACCTTTGGTGTGGTCCACACATCTAGTGGGAAATGAAGGAAAATTATAGTAGGAGAATTATTGAATTGGCGGATAATTATTGGAACTGCCAGAAGCAAAACCTTACATTCACTTTATAAACCTATCAAAGCATCCAAGAAATGTTTCAATTACAATGTTACCAAGAGACAAATAAATAGATATTGTTCTCTGCTATTAGGTGATACTCCTCTGATCCTTGGAAAGACAAATTATTGTTTGGAATTAACTTGTGATACAACTTGTATTTTTTAAATTACTATATTCATCATTTCTTGAACATAAATCAAAACATAATTTTCTTTCAAATACTTTTTCTTTTTAAATTGCAGTTTGCATTATTTTCCACATATGTTTCATTGTAGTAGCACACACTGTATTTGTATCATCATTGAATTTGGGTGACAGCTGAAACCGAGTCTTACAATGTATTCTAGAAAATCTACCAAGACAGATTGGCTGGCTTTAAAGCTCATTCTCTAATGCAATTGTGAAACTTTCATCATTCAGTGTAACTATAGGATCACCTTGTTCCATTTCCATCCTTCAATCTGCATATTCTTTTGTCTTCTTCTTAATCCCATCTTCTCTACATACGTACATCACAGTACACTACTTTACTCTGGTATGCTTTCAGTGTACTTTTCCAAATTACCTAAGCTCATTTCCACCCCCTCACTATCTTTTGTCCGTAAACCAATCTTTTTTGTCAAATTTGCACTTATAGTCCTTTCCTTAGCTGATCTCAGCCTTCATAACTTTCCCTTTCTTGGCCATATCTCAGTTGCAAACACCCTGTCAAAAGTCAGAATAGGTGACTAATCCAGGATCTTTTTACATGCATATCTCATTCTTCATTTACATTCAGCTTGGCACCTACTACCTACTCTTACTGTCAGCACCATACATCCCTCTCACAGACATTTTTCACACCTCTTTTAGGAACTGCTTCCCACTGCCCATAAAAAAGTTCCTCTCAAAGCCCTTACCATGCAGGCTATACACACATACACTTTCATTTGCCATGCCTTATGCCTGTTACCTCCAACCATCACCTCAGCATCGCTTACTTAGCATCTCAGTTAGGTCCACTGGTATCAAGCATCTTCATACTAGAGTTTAAGATTATTGATTGATTGATGATAGGCCTTATATTTTACATAATAATACCAGCGCTAATACTACTCCTCTATGTCAAATCACTTTTATACATTTAATGAATCTAACTTGTATAAGAAAATCTTGCAAACTTTTATGCATGCTTACCTCAAAAATACCTTAAATATTATTGTGATATAGATGTTTCTTGGTTTTAATTAAAAATAAAAATTAGATGAAGTCTTACCAGTATAATCCCATTGATGCAGCTCCAACATAACATACATGATATTCTCAGACCCAATCAATTAAATATATGATCATTTCAGGCTAAAGCCTATCTTGGAAGTATCACATGGAAATTAGAAACCAACTCTGGAATCTGTCACCAATTGATCCAAAGAGGCAAATTTATAATCAGGAAAACATACAGACTCCACATAAATAGTGACCAAGTGCAGGATCTGACCAAGGACACAGAATCTATGAGCTAGCAATACTAACATCTGCACCACTGTGCCATAGTTTTATTGAACTGTTGTTAACTGATTCATTCAAATCGTGACTGAATTTTGCTTTTGTCTTTTTGCATTATTATTGCATTTGATTTGTAGGCATTTTTGTTTTATAAACTAAATTTTATTTATTTCTCTGAAAGGTTTTATACAAATCTACACCCCAATTTTTACTTAATAATAGTAAAAAGGACACATGGTAAGTAGGGTGAACATTTTCATAAAGGTATTGAAAGTAAAAATACATTTTAAAATGTGCTTTTATTCACAGACTAATTTGTGATGGAGTGTCACCTTAACTAATGTTGGTACCTGTTGTGAGCCCATTTCAGCTGAAATGGCTTCCTATCCCCATAGCCAGATCTTCCATCACTGTTACTTGGGGGTCACATCCTATGGGCCCTGCTCGCAAAGGGGATTTTGTATGTGAGACAATAAAATGCCTTGTAACAGGAAAAGTCCACATTTTCACCTCTAGAGTAGGCACTCACAGCAATATACTTTCCAACACACACTCCTACCCAACGTTGACCCTGATGATTATAAACTTATCTAATGAGACCTAAATAAAAAGCTACTAAACACAAAAAACAGCTCTGGTTTTTTTATTATTATTTTTTTAAATATGTGCACATTCAGAGGAGGTATCTAATAGGTTATTTTTAGGAAATTGTACATTTACATGTGTCACCATGCTGCAAGAAATAAAAAGTCCACATGGATGGCCATTCAAAAAGAAAGCCCAATAGTGCTGCAAAAATATCTAATTAGATAGTCTTATGTTGCAGTCAGAAAAATGTGCTAATGTGATATTTACATATAGAAGAAATGCAAAAATGTGTATTTTCTGCACATCTTTAAATGCTTAACATTCTTTTTTCTGTACCATTTATTCTCTTAATTGTATGCAAACACTGACAAATATTGACAAACAGACACAAGTGCAAATGAATGCTAACTCAAACAGCTACTTCAATATCATTGTCATTTTTGTATTGATTAGTAAGTTAATCAATTCATCTCAGCCAACTTCCGTTTTTAAGTGGACTCCTCTCTTCATTAAGCAAGCTGCTATTTCCCAGTTTGTTTTTAAGTACATCAAAAATTACAAAATGCATTTGCTAAATGTTCCTTGGAATGTAACAAACATTTGTGTGTATTACACTGGAGTGAAAATATCTTTCTTCACAATTAAGATTGTGCTATGTTTAATGCTTAGGCTATTTAACATTTTTTTACTAATTAGCATGCAAGTGAATTGTAAATAGTGGCTAACCTTTAAAACTCACTGTCATTTCCACCTGTGTATGTCCTGCTGGCCACTAATTCTCAGTATTTGGATACAACTAATGGAGTAAACACCATAGAAAAAGATAATTTCGTAATTTCTGATGTTTTATCAGAATTTATTTGCTTGTAAATATAATACTAGGAACTTTTTGAATGCAAAATAAGAGAAGACAAAGGCCTAGCTATTTAAGCAACATTTAAAATTGGATACATTGATTTGTGATACTGTTTGGGATGAAAACCTGCAACCACAGTAGTATCCAGAGACTGAACTTGAGAACTCTGTGTCGCTAATAGTTTTGGCTTATATCAAAATGTGTTATAATATATTTTGGAAAGAGAATACAGTTTTAATTTGTGTATCTTTGTGACATATGTTGTACTGCTAATCAATATGTATATATATATAGGGGTAGGCAAAATGTTTACAATTGTTCATATGAAAAGAATACAATCATTAATAAATAATACAAGAATAAACTCTTTTTTGCATACTCACAACTGTGAATAAATGTATATATATATTGTGGCCTACAGAGAGCACACCAGCCACGCAAACCCAACACAGGTAGACATCAGGCACACGTTTCAAATTCACAACACACAGCAAATGTCACCACAGCATCACAGTACAAGAAATACAAATATAGGACAATTCAACACAGTACTTTCTTTTCTTCTTGTCTCTGTCTCTCTTTCTCTCTCTCTGTCGCTCTCTCTCTCTCTCTCATCCTCCACTCCTTCTCCGGCAAGCATCATCCTCTCCCTCCTGACTCTGGCTCCTTTTAAGCTGAAACTGGGAGTGCTCCAGGTAGCTCGTTAGCAAGTCTGGATTCACTCCCAGGTGAAAGTCGAACTTAGTGGGGCTCTGCTGTCTCTGTAGCTCCCATGGAACTCAACAGGACTGCTGTGAACTCCAATTCCCAGCATGTCCTGCAGGAATATATACTTCACATATTGAAACCTCATCATTACAATTTCTGTTTCTTAATTTGGCTGAATTTTGCAAAAAAAGCAGTTTCTGGTTTGTTACTATTACTGCAATGAGTTTGAATATTTACAATGATTGTATGTACACAAGTGTTGAACTAGAAATTATATTATATTTACAATAATTTAAAAAGTTCTCTGAATAGGGCAAAATATATCAAGATCACATGGATTTCTTTGGTTTTCTCCATCTTGCTCTTTTTTGCAACGGTCATGTTGTTATTTAGGGAACTGGCACATGTCCACTATACTTCAGAAATACTGTACATATAACATGTAACCAACCTTCTATGGTGATTATTCCATGAAAGAATATAATCCCTCTTTGTAAACGGTTTGTAGCTCTTATCCTGTATTATTTCATTTTGTCAGCAGCAGACAATGTAACAGATTCATCACCAGACATACAGTAAGTAAATGAACCTAATATAGCCTACATTCAAAACAGCTTAAACTCTACTCTTTTCAGAAGCTGTAAGGCGAGCTTAAAAAAACAGAGTGATTTAGAGTTCACTATCACTGCTTGCGCACAGCTGTCTCGCCTTTCTACTGCCCTTGCCAATGTTATAGCTAAATATTTATTGATGCATATGCCAGAAATGAACAGCTCTCAAACAAGATATTATAATGATGACTGTGTTTGTCTATTTTTTACTCTTTTATTATCCAAAATTTTACAGGAAAATAAAAATGAGGAAATAGTTGATTGTAAATACTGTATTTACAGTACATCCGGCACCGCCGAGAGTAGCAGCCTTTTCAGCAGCTCTGTGTATGACTGTATGTGTATGTGTACTTTTCTACTTTTATTTTTCTATTTTTATTTATTGATCACTCCTTGTGAATTTCCCATTGGGATTAATAAAGTATCTATCTATCTATCTATCTATCTATCTATCTATCTATCTATCTATCTATCTGTAAATGCTGAATTACTTAGACATTAACATGGCACACGCATATTGTACATAAATTATATTGCATCAGCAAACTAGGCTTGTACTGAAATGCTTGATTGCCAGGTTGTGTTTATAGGAAGTCCTCATAGTCCCAACGTAGGATGGCTTTATTTACAAATAGAAACAAAAGTACATATTTCATTATTTGAGGATATACAAACAGTAAGTAAATTACATAGCGGCAGCTAAAGTATGTATTGGCTTAGCTACCAGCTTCAGTGGTCTTTAGGTTATTTATAATCTGCAAGCCATGTCATTTTGTTGAACAAGGTAGGCAGCAGATGGTTTTGTATTGTGTAAGGCATTTCTAATGTGCCAGTAGGGTGCACATATTATAGTACATCTCCTCAAACCTTTTAATGTTATACAACAACTACAAATACTGTATGTGGTATGGCATACACACAAAATTAGTTATAGGTGAAAAAGCAAAAGAAAGCAGAAGGCCAAGGAATTCAATACACTTTTAGAGGAAAATAATAAGATGATAGCAAAGCTTTAACCTTGTTGGCTTGAATATCTTTCTCCTCAAAACAAAATTTTTATATGGAACTACAGTGATCCCTCGCTATATCGCGCTTCGCCTTTCGCGGCTTCACTCTATCGCGGATTTTATATGTAAGCATATTTAAATATATATCGCGGATTTTTTGCTGGTTCGCGGATTTCTGAGGTCAATGGGTCTTTTAATTTCTGGTACATGCTTCCTCAGTTGGTTTGCCCAGTTGATTTCATACAAGGGACGCTATTGGCAGATGGCTGAGAAGCTACCCAACTTACTTTTCTCTTTCTCTCTCTTGCGCTGACTTTCTCTGATCCTGACGTAGGGGGTGTGAGCAGGGGGGCTGTTCGCACACCTAGACGATACGGACGCTCGTCTAAAAATGCTGAAAGATTATCTTCACGTTGCTACCTTCTGTGCAGCTGCTTAGTGAAGCAACATACTGCACGGTGCTTCGCATACTTAAAAGCTCGAAGGGCACGTATTGATTTTTGCAGGTTTGTTTTTCTCTGTCTCTCTCTCTCTATCTCTCTCTCTCTCTCTCTCCCTGCTCCTGATGGAGGGGGTGTGAGCTGCCACCTTCAACAGCTTTGTGCCGCGGTGCTTTGCATACTTAAAAGCCAAACAGCCCTATTGATTTGTTTGCTTTCCTCTGTCTTTATGACAGTCTCTGCTCCTGACACGCACTCCTTTGAAGAGGAAGATATGTTTGCATTCTTTTAATTGTGAGACAGAACTGTCATCTCTGTCTTGTCATGAAGCACAGTTTAAACTTTTGAAAAAGAGACAAATGTTTGTTTGCAGTGTTTGAATAACGTTCCTGTCTCTCTACAACCTTCTGTGTTTCTGCGCAAATCTGTGACCCAAGCATGACAATATAAAAATAACCATATAAACATATGGTTTCTACTTCGCAGATTTTCTTATTTCGCGGGTGGCTCTGGAACGCAACCCCCGTGATGGAGGAGGGATTACTGTAGTTTAATAAAATGCACCATATATTAAGTACATTTTTTTCACAAAGTTAAATTCCCCTTCCCAGAATAATAAAATATTATCACATGATTCAGTCTCTTCTGTGCAGGTCGAATCATTTTCCTTCCTGCCCAATGAAAAGTCTAAAATACTTGTTTCTGTACCTCTCTTGTTTGGCCCTTTTCAAATGTGGTTACATTTCTTCTCTTTCATTATTTTATTGGTCTAACAACTTTATGTAAAGAAACTTACAAGATCATAATATGTTTGAACTGTTTAAAGATTTTTTTTGCAATAGGAACAAGGGCATGTTAAGTGACCTGCCCAGGGTCACACAGTGAGGCAGAGGCAGGAAGTGAAGCATCAGCTTTGAAGTATAGAGTCCAGTGCCTAAGCCAACACACAACTCTGCCTGCATACAGAAAAGAGAGGTTTTGGAATGTCCTCAATTAGCCACAACATTCAGTGTCATAAACTGATTAATTAGAGTCATCAATTCACAACTGTGCTGTTGTTGTCCTTAGCCTCTATGTCACAAAATACTCTGCATTACTGGAAGAAAATTTTGTCTGATGGCTAGTATACATAAGTTTGTCAATTCTCTGCTCCTAATATAGTAAATTAACCTACCTTTGCTATAACTTTATATAAAATATTAGTAAACCATACCTGTAATGTGCTTCAAGATGAAATTCAGTATGAAAAGTGATACAATCAGTAAATCAAGCGTTAATTTTTATAGGTTCTGTCTTAAATGTTTCAAAGGAAAAATCACTAAAAGTAAATATTGGCTTCTCTGTGATGACATAGCATTTATTAATATGTCTTAGTGCAAATGCAGAAGTGCTCTTTCCTTGTAATTAACCAAAGCTTGTACTGTATATTTTCTTGGTAAAGACAAAATTTAAATTGATGCATTTATATGCATAGCAAGCATGTTCTTCCAGGATGCTTTATTTTGCATTTTACTTTGCCTGTCCCTTTCATTTCAATTCGACTGTAATTTCGAGCAACCATTTGAAGAAAGCTGCCACTTTTAATTATGTCTAAGGTTTTTTTTTTTCTGAAAGATCAATAAAGCTAGACAAAAATGTTTATGAAAGAAAAATAAAATGGAGACAATAAGTAGACATGCTTAATATACCATCATCCAATAAAGAGGTTAAAAAAATCACTTTTATCCAACATACAGTTGAATGTTCATGGTTTTGCATGCATATCTGCCTAGCCTTCTGTTAATGTTTATCTTTGTTTATACACAATAGGTGTGAACTGGCTTCTCCTAAAGTATATTTTTTTTAAAATTGTTTTTAGAGTTTTTTATTAAAAAAGGTTACTGTGGCCTCTATGCCACCCCAAGGATACATAGGGTTAACTTCTGCACTAGAGCAAATGATACATGATGGTAATGGAAAGCACTGGCATGAATGCTAATCTAAAACCAGAAAGACAGGACACTTTGTTCTGCTTTGTATGATACTGAAACTGTATAGAAAGCAAAGGTGAGCATGACACTTGAGAAAGTGCTTGTTCTCTGCACCATTTTTCTGTAATGTAAGTAAATCATTGACAAATTGAATATTATGTTCTGACACTATTTAGATTAGAATAGAATAGATCAGATTAGATAAACTTTATTAATCCCCTGGAGAAATTCAAATTAATAAAGTAGCAGAAACATAAAAAACAACAATACAGAGTCACAGAACGGGTAATCAATCAATTCAATCAATTGATAAATAAATAAACTTAACAAGTACATAGAGTGGAAGCATTGAATTGCCTGATAGCAGTGGGTGTAAAAAAAAACCCAGAGGTGCTTCTTAGCACACCGTGGTGGAATAAGCCTATGGCTAGTCACTTTGTTTCTAATAAAAGCAGTAAATTTTGTTATATTGCTAATACTTATACATATGTTAAACTTTTTGAACACAGGTTCTCACACAGGAAGTTAAAATGACAAACACAAATGGTTAATTTGAAGCTACTTTCATGAAGTGAATCTGAGTATTCTGCAATGATCTCAGTTTGACACGATTAGGTATCATAAAATCTCTTTTGGGGCTGTTCATAAGCCTGAAAGAAACTATTTTTCTACCTTCTTAGTATATAGATTGTAGACAAAAGCTTTAAAGTTGGACCTGTGTCTCTTTCAGATACTTATGTTATTTTAGAAAATGTTACTTGTTAGTATTAAGATCTGTCAAACATTTTTAAGAAAAATATTTGCACTTATATTATAATTCAAATTATATTTTAGGTGCACCTTATTCCTTTTTCTCCATAACACAGTTTTCTGAATTGTGCTAAGTTTGTATTATTAATAGGAAACAAAAGTTACAAGGTCATGGAGTATTACTCACTACTGTCAGCCTAAGACTGTGCAGTAGGAGCAAGTTAACAGCCAGTGAAAGCATGAAATATACCGAACTCAATTTCCACTCATTAAATCAGATACATTAGATATGAGGGGCACTGTAGGATAAAATATATAGAAGCCTAAAAATGTTCAAAAAAGGTGTCTAGTGCTAGCCTTTAATACAGTGACTAACACTCATATTCTAAGTACTATAGCCTGATGGCACCACCAATAACATTGTATTCTCTTTGTAGTGGCAATAAAATGTGTTGCAAAATATGAGAATTTTCAGTTATATAAGAGTGACTAAGGTGTCAGGCATTTTATAAAAAATGAAACATTGCTGGTCACGGCAATTTAACACATAAAGATTTAGAAAGTGTTTAGAGCTAGGTTTAAAACAAAACTTTCTACTCCAGACTTTTAAAAATATATTTTAAAAATATAAAAAAGTAATTTTAGGAAAGTGTAGCTAAGTCTTCTGCAAATTCCTCAAGGAGTAACAATCATATGATTTTCTTAATAATTAAAGAAAGAAACTTCAAATTTCAAAGTTTGAAAAGAAATTTAATTTGTAAAAAATCAGGCCTATCCAATCTTTTAAAAGGCTAACCAATCTTTTTCATGGTTTTGCCTGAAATATCACCTGAAGAACATTAGCATGTAAAATTTGTTTTTCAATTTCCTCCTACTAAGTGCACTTCTTCTTAAAACCCAATGCACTGTAAAATTACAAATATGACTAAAAAGCATGCAACATAAACTCAACACAGTATTGGAAATTAAATACATATACAATATGCAGTATAGATAATGAAATATACTATAGAGTTTGCTCTGTGTCTCCATGCAAAATGCAGTGGATGCTTGTGCAAAAACAATGGAATTGTCTTAAGAACTGTACATGTCACAAAGTCGGTTTGCCTTCTTTTTTTCAGGAGGAGACCCAAAGAAGGTTGCCTGAAAGTGCTGGTAACAGAAACATTCCAAAATGTTCAGGAAGCCAAAGAGAGAACTACTCCTTCCAGTCACGATTTCACCCTGAATGATATAATAGTGAATTCAAAGGGAGGATTGTCAGTTTACCCAATATCACGAACAAAGAATATTACCGTTTTAGACAAACAGGCACCTAATATAGTATTGATAGTTGAAGAGCCCCACTATGTTAGCTGGGGAATTTTAATGTTAACCTGCTCTTTATTTCTTTTTTTTTTTCTGGACCTATAAACTGTTAATAAAAGCTTCCAGCATGACTGGAGTAAAAAAGGTGTTGCAGACTACTTTTGAGATATTTTCAAACACACTCTACCAGTGAAAATTCTTTTCATTCCAACGTTCAGTTGTTTTAGGTTGCTACTTTCTAAAAAGAGTAACCCAGCAAGTGAATGAATAAAATAAGGCATTTGACTGTTGTCTAATTCTGACATAACACAGAATGTACAGTACAGAAGAATTTCATATACTGTATACACATTCTGTCAAGGTTTCTGGTTTTTGGGCATTTCTTGTAGATGGTGTTTTACATGCTTATGAATGTGTTGATGTTTTGTTATTAATTCTAAATATAGTCCTTCTTAGTTTACATTATAATGCCCTGATTAGTCTGGTATCTTCTATGCTGTGAAACTGCTGTGCTTACTTTATATTTGCACTTAATGCTGCTGAGCAATTATTGTGAAAATTTGCAATGTAATTGTTTAATTAAGTTTAATTAAAACACAGTTAAAAAAAACAACAATGCAAAGTCATCTGCAGGTGGAATTCACTTTCATTGTGGTTATTAATTTTTTCCAAATGTAATTTCCTTAAGAAATGGTTTCACTGGAAAGGAAAGATAATAGGAAAATGACTATACATACCACATCATATGTGCACTTATTATTACTTTTGTTCCTTTATAGTCATCTTTTCTTTAGGATTTGCATACCTTGCAGTGATTTGCCAAACTGTCACAACAGTCAGAATGATGTAAACAGATTGGCAGGTGGATTTATATGGAAGAGTGCATAGTTACATGTACATCTTCAGAATCCCAACATCAAGTCAGTCTGTGTGGAACTTGAAGTGTTTTTTCTGCATACTCCAGCCTTTTACCATTCCAAAGATATGCAGGTTAGGTTAATAAGCGACTTTAAATCACCTGCAATATGAATGAGTGTTGAGTATGTGAGTGACAGCAAGTCTTGTGATGGACTGACTGACTACCTGTACAGTGACGGATTTTGCCCTGTACCTTATAGACTCTGGATCCTCGTGTTCCTGAACTGGAGTAAATGTGGCTATAAAAATGTATGTATGTACAGTATGTATTATACTGTATGGATTCAACAGTATAAATAATTGTGTTTTTATTTAGGTGGCATAGTGAATAGTAGTGTTTTAGAGTATATTAGAGGGTCGGCTCAGGTTGGACGGTTGGGAGACAAAATCATAGAGGCGAGATTGTGTTGGTTTGGACATGTGCAGACGAGAGATGCTGGATATATTAGGAAAAGAATGTTAAAGATAGAGCTGCCAGGCAAGCGGAAAAGAGGAAAGCCTACGAGAAGGTTGTGGTGGATGGATGTGGTGAGAGAGGACATGCAGGTGATGGGTGTGACAAAGCAAGATGTACAGGACAGGAAGATATGGAACAAGATGATCTGCTGTGGCAACCCCTAATGGGAGCAGCCAGAAGAAGAAGAAGAAGAAGAAGTGCTTAGTACTGTTATTTTACAAATCTTACAAAGTGAGTTGAATTGTTATTCTCTCTTTGATTTCCTCCTGCATCTCAATCATAATGACTATTAGGTTAAAAAGGAACTCCGAATTAGCCCAGTATGGATCGATGTGGTAATGTGAGTGAGTGAGAGCATGTATAAAGAACTGGTATTGCAGGTATTTTTCTGCTTTTTACTCATTTTTGTTAATATTACAATACAAGGCATTTGAAATGGAAGTTCTCAAAATTCTCTTTCATAATGAAGAAATTGGGATATGGAATAAAAAGCTAATGCTCAACTTAAAAATGATGAAACAGAATGGCCAATCCACGCAGATTAAAACCCATATTAGGGTCATAGGAAACTGGCAATGGGTTCAAGGAAAACTTCCTAATTTGACATTATCTGTTATGAACCAGATTGTCTCCCTGACATGTTAAGTACAGTATATGTTTTAACCTTTTCCACACATGCTTAAATTGCTATTCATGTTTCCAAACATAGATATCGATTGAGTTTAATTATATCTCAAATTACTATTCAAAAACTTGTACCTACTCAGTCAATGTAAGATTATTGCAAATCTCACAGAAAATTAACACATTTTTATGGAAGTTACAACGTATCTGTAATGAAATTTCAAATAAAATGAAAGAAATTGCATTTGCAATAGTTCTGGTTTTTTTAAAGCTGATCATTTTGAATTTAAGGATTTATTCAAACAGCAGCCTTTCCCAAACTACTGGCCAGTGGTAAGTTGTGCAACACTACAGTCTTTTTAAGTGTTTGTGTTTAGCCCTGTGGTAAAGAACAGCTGCTGATCAAACATTCCAAAAATGATTTACTTTAATTCCTAACCGTATTTTAACATATACTATCAGAATGTAATTGAGTCATCATTCTCTGTATGTTTACTGTGTATAGTATGGAAAAATATGGTGAGTGGCATTTTAAGGAGTAGTGATTACATAATGGGGAATGCTGATTATGTAAATGGCAAGATAAAGAGTTGTAAGAATGTTTTCTATTTCACAAAAGATAAAAATGTACTTTAGTCATGTAGAATTTTTTAACTTTGATTTTACCAATTTTTCATAACCCAAATATTGCTAGAAACCTAACAAGTACAATACAATTCTAATAGCCTTTTCATGAAAAATACTTTTCTGTACTGAAGGAGCAGTTGGAATTAATTATTGTTTAGCTTTGCCATACTGTATCTTCTGCATCATTACAGTGTTTCTAACCTGGAATGACATGGTTGAAATTTAATTGTGGCAACCAATCCTTTTATTTTTATTTTCCACTCAGCAGCTTCCCATTTTGCTATATCCAGGCCAAAACTGATGAATAATTCCAAAAACCCATCAGGCCACACTTCATAAATATGATTACAATTTTAGATATTGCAAATGACAAAGATCATGTCTTATTCACTGAGAATTATTGAGGCACTTGTGTGATCATATTTAGGGGACTTGGGGATTTGTCAGTGTCCATCTTCTAATCAAAGGATCAATGCTGCCCATGTTCTCATTAGTTAACTACTGCAACATTTTTGTCACAGTTACCTGAAACTGATAGCATAATATAATGTATAGTTTACCATGTAGAACAAAATTAGGGGACTCCTTTCTCACCCTTAACCCTTTTCATTGTAATTAATTTAAACAGTTGTCTCTGTTAAGCATACATCATTTACAATGTTTTGGGTGTCTTTTATAGATGTTTAACCTACTGCTTCTAATAATCCCCTTAACAAAATGGATAAGATTCAGTCTTTGCAATTATTCAATGCATTCTATCTCCTCAGTCGTTAAAACAACTATTACATGTGTTAGAACTTGACAGGAGAGAAATATAAAACATTTCCTTCAGAAATTGTAAATCAAGCACTATTAAACACACACAGCTCCAGTCATACATCTATTTTTGTTTCACATCCTCTGTCTATGAGTCATTCTCAAACATGCCATTGACATTACACACTGCTTGCTGCACAGGAGAAAAACTTAAAAATGCAAAATGATATCACATTAGTAGTGGTTTCATAAATGCATTGTGGTTTGAAAGGATTTGATAGGAAAGAGGAGGCCTACGTATTGGAATCTTCTGCAGCAAGTGTATATATTCTGACACATCTGTTAAATCAAGCATATGGTGCAATGTGGTATAGAAAATGGATTTCAAGCCTTAACTGTACAGAACCTAACATTAGACAAAACTGTGTCCAGTCTGTAGTAAAAGTGAAATCAATATGTGGTCTTATCTAATGAATAAATCTTAAATGGGTGTTGGGTAAATAACTAAAGTCACAACAAATCCTGAATGGTGTCTGATAATGTATATCAAGTAATGGGTACTCTGGATATTGAATCTGGTTCAAGTCCTTCTTGTTTTTGCTGTGACTACCTGAAACTGCATTAATTACAGTAGTGACAACTGTTCAATGCAATACAATGCTTCTCATTATGTGACAGAATCACTGCAAAATAACTGTATATCATCATTAGACACTGCACTATGTAGAGTAGAAAAGCAGATCTTATTTCATTTGTGCTTAAAATTACCACATTTAAAGTTGTGAGTTCCTGCAGTGGGTTGGCACCCTGCCTGGGATTGGTTCCTGCCTTGTGCCCTGTGTTGGCTGGGATTGGCTCCAGCAGACCCCCGTGACCCTGTGTTCAGATTCAGCAGGTTGGAAAATGGATGGATGAAGTTGTGAGTGTTGGGGATTTAAACATTACACATCCATTTCTAAACCTGCATATGTAGCATCACAGAGTGCCAAAGCCTATCCCTGCAGCATTAGGCACAAGGCAGGAAACAAAATTCCATTCACCAATATATTTTCTTCCAGTTTGTTTTTCAATTTGAGGGTTGAAAGGAGCCTATTACTGCAGTATCAAGCATAAACCTGAAACCAGTCCTAGTGGATCACAGCAGCCCACCATGGCACATGTACTATGTCAAATACCTACTCACACAGAAAAATGGGTCATTGACTCATTTACACCTTCTCAAGTTTTCCTTCAAATATTTCAAAATCAGGCCTGAAGCTTATTGAGTGCTGACATACAATTTATTTTACATGAAACAATTTGCCTGGAACACCTGGGTGATGACAGTCAGCTGCAGATCAAACGACTAAATAAATAAATATAACGTGATGAGAAGTTCACAGTAGCAACAGGATACGATTTATTAGAGGGGCACCAGCAGAAACCACCTAATCACTTAATCAAATAAGATATTCTGTATTGCCAAGGCTAGTATGTGGGAGGACAAGAACCAGGTGCCGTCCTGGAGGAATTCCAACATTTCAGCTCAAAAATATGCTTCTGCTGTGCTGCTAGTATACCCCTTCAGATCAAGTATAAGAGGAACAAATCCATTTTGGCCAGAACGTTGGCATGTGTTCTGGCTTCTGAATATGTAATGAGTACGAGTTTTGAAACCATAGGAGATGATCCGACTTTCACACCTACAGTGCACGTGTAGATATCAACCGGACAGACTAGAGTATGTAAACCTCCAGTCTCTTATATTGCATGCTTGTCCGCTACAAGTGCTAAAGATGCAAGACGATGATTGATTCGAATATACTGATCTTTCTTAAAAATAATAAAATATTTAAAAGCCCTCTGAAATACACAATCATATAAACATTTTTTCCGTTATGATTATTCGAAAAGCAGTCCTGTGTCACTTTAAATCTTTGAGAAATAACAATTCTGCAAATTTGAATTTTTGTATTGATTGGATGCCCCGTGTTGATTGTATGAATTGATACTGCAGTGACTTTCCATGATTCGTTTGCATCGGCTACGTCAACAAACACTTGCCATTATTTCCTTCCTGCGTTTTGCTTTTCTTAGAGCACATTTCCACGCAGCTCCATCTTGCAGCATGCCGCATTTAGAATCCCCTCGTTCCTCCACTTGCCGAAACGTACTTCGAATTGGGAGGCGCTGTTATTTCAGTACCACAGGTCACGGAGCATCAACTGTAAACGTTTCGTCATTAAGTTAATGCCATTGGGATCAACGATCTGTCAAACAACAGTAATATATCACATAACAATAATGCTTTTAATTTAACGATAAACAACAGATTAGCCCTAGCTACCATGCGTCAGCTTTTGAACTGTATGCAGTTCTGTGCTACAGAGGCAAAAATGTTGAGCAAAGCAGCTCCCGGGAGCACATAAAGCGCCCGCTGACACAATTATGTGGCGCTTTGGTGGTACTCACACACTGGTCAGTACTTTTCTTTTTATGTTCGAGTAAATTATTCACCTATATAAGGAGACTGGCAACTATTTAAATATCATGCCTAAAAATTATATATATATATATATATATATATATATATATATATATATATATATATATATATATATATATATATATATATGAACCGTCAGCCACTGTGTGCGCTAAAGGATTTGTATGGAAATAAATGGTGAACGCTTGCTTGTGCAGCCACTTCATCATACTGATCGAGCAAACACCCTCAAATGCTATTTGTTGTTCATTCATCCAAGTGTCTGTTTATAAAGCAACAAAAATGAAACCTGGTCTCAGATTATATATAATTAGATAGATAGGTCCACCTTCATTTCTTTCCCTAGCTCTACTTCTTCTCTGCCGCGCTTTGAAATCTTAGAAATGATTTATATTTCGCTAATGCGCTAAGCTTTCTAAGTGGGCAGTGCATACCGTTATCATTAGGATAGACGGTAACTGCATGAGCACAGCTGGGATCAATGATGCATCACTTTACACAAAACGGACTTCCAGTAATCTTTGGATTAAGTCCACCACCTATTGCTTGAGGCGGGCATAAGGTTCATCCTAAACTGCTCATTTCGGCACTGTTGGCAACTTCAGGAGTTTAAGCGTTCGTGCAAAATGCAATCTATCAGGTTCTTTAGCCTGCACGGCGTCATTTTGCGACAGATATCCTATAATTTTAAAAGTCCAATCGCCTGGCCACATGATTTGTGGCAGGAATCGAACCAAGAATTGCTGTGACAGAAACACAACTTAATTTCTAATTTATGTAAACATGTACAAGCACTATAAAGGCAAATCTGACATAAAGGTTATTTTTATCTCACTGTCGTTAGATCAAATATTTAAAAGAAGCAAATTTGTCAAATCATTTTGCAAGAAACATTTGAATTACGAACTCTGGTATAAACACCAAGGTTTATTTCCGCTAATATAACATTCTAACGATTGAATATAATTCCATTGCGACAGAACCTCGGCGATCACAGTTATTTATTCCTTGAGGAGTATTATTTCAATCTTCCAAGCATGGGATAATACTCTTCGTAAATTCTTCTTCTCTTCTAACAACAATTTTTCTTTCTTTTTAATTTCATTTTTTACACAGCAACATGAAAGTCCAGATCAATTCTTTTAAAAGCTTTGAACCGAAAATTGACTTGCTTTCATGAGTAACTAGTAACTGATTTTTAAAACGTTACTGTACAGCTAGACTGAGTGTGTCATGGATGTACAGCAGAATCACTTCACATACTGTAAGTCACATTTCCATTTGAATGTAAATTGTTTCCCAACTGCTCAACTTAGAAAAGGGCACTGCAGGGAAGCAACGCGCCTGTTTTTTTTTTACGATAATGTTTCCACGTTGAAATCTCTGTGTTATTTATTAGATGGTTTTTATACAACTGCAGCAACTTCGCACAACTGCCAATAATGCCTAGATCTGGCAGATCAATGCAATGCAGCAATCAGGAAAAGTACTCATTTAATTAACAAGCAGAACTTTATCAAATGGGAGTACAGTAGACGGTTACAGCACAATGTACAGTGTGATGGGAGCTTACCTATTTCCAGTTTCCGAAAATTTCTGATCTTGATGTCAGTCAGTAATAAAAACTATGACCATCACAACGCCTACTCAGCGGAAAAGAAATAAGGAAATAGAAAATACACGTTGTCGTCTTGATTCTGCAGACAGGAGATGATATTTAGGAAAAAATATCCCATCTAAACCATTGCCAAGTTGTCCAAGTGGTCGTTTAATCCCTGAAGAGCATACATATCCTCGGATGACGTATTAAAAATATACATATATATTTAAGAAGTGCTGTTTCCTTTGTGTAGACGTTATCCAAGTATGGGGAGGAATAAAAATGATACATGTAGAGAAATGTTGAGAGATAACGAAGAACAATATTAAGCAGCAGAGAAGTCCACTACACCTCTATGACAGGGAGTCTTGATCGCGGATCTTCCGAACGTGCATTGCGTTACTAAGCATCCCAGTGCACAAGTGCGATCTTCCGAAAGCTCCAACTGCGGAAAGGACAGAAATCTATGTATATTTCACAAGTATCCTGCAATAACAGATCCGATGGGGTTTTCCTTCACAGTACTGCTATGTGAACGCTCAGAACCCCGCCGCTTGTGAATTCCTTTCCCGGGTCCTAGCGCCCTATCATCACCACTCAAACGGCTAAAATAAAAATCCTGTCAGCTGTAGAAGAGGTCTGTTATCCAACAGATCATGATATACAGGTGTCGGCTCAAGAAGAGCAATTTCCACAAAGTGTAAAGCATAATACAAGTGTTATATTCCAGGCGCACACTGATCCGATTCCATCCTTTTCAGTTCAACTTCCACAAACCTGAGCGCTTTGGATAGTAGTGAAGCCCAAAAGGCTGTACTTACTGCCGCCCACTGGAGACCGAGAAAAGTACCGCTACACTTTGCCAGCTTTGAAGCACTTCCTTTGACTCAATAACGGGTAACGACTTTAGAACTGGGGCTAAAATACGTCAGCTTATTATTATTATTATTATTATTATTATTATTATTATTATTATTTAAAGACGCAACCCGATCTTGCTTTCTATGATAATAAGCATCGTGAATTTATATATTTTGTTAGAATATTCCTAAAAGAAGTGAACACTTCAGTATAATGCTGCATCTTGCGAAAGCCATTTCGGTTCGAGAGGGTTAGTGGATAAGCAGCACGGCACCGATCTCCACGTTGCGTCTGGCCAGACAACAGGCAAAGACAAGAATTCTTCATTGAGCCGGAAACCTTGAACGTGAACAATGACATTTTGGCGACAGTGTGTATTAATACCGCTCATTATTTGTTGCCTAGTTACAGATCTCAGCTTCTTCCTTTGCCTGTCAAGGACTACGCGAAATCTACATGCGCACGTTGTTTTAACGGAATAATTCTATTTTTTGACATTGTGAAAAAAGATAAATACATATGCACAGTAATCTTGATCTGAAATACATGACCCTCTATAGAGCGCGTACAAAATAAAGTATCTGGAAATGTACTTAACTTTATTTTAACAAAAATACTGTACTACTGCAGTGCGCCCTAGACACCCGCACACAGGTCATGACAAAGTGCATGTGTCGGACACATATGTGAGGAACGACTGGTATTTTGAAAATCATTTTTTAAAATATTAGTTTATTTAATGTAACCCCACCTATTTCTTCAATAATTAATTGGGTTTTATTTTTTCCTAATAGTTGCTCAAAAGAAACGGACGAATTTTAAAGCAGGAAAAAAAAACTTTCCGTAGCTCAGTGTATGTGCGTGTGTGTGTGTGTGTGTGTGTGCGTGTGTCTGTGTATGTGTGGGTGCGTGCGTGTGTGTGTTTTCAAGGGGCTGCTTCTGGAACTAAGCAAATGCGATTAGAATTTCGATGAAGAGGCATTGATGAGAAGAAAAGACTTCTCAGTAGGGAAATTCGTCCTGTTTACACACTTTGCCACACAATAGCGGAATAAACCTGACTTCTTAATGAATGGATCACTGACAATCACGGCTTTGATTTCCTACACAGATAGTGCTAGGATAATGTACTGCTTGGGATTTAAGACACTAGATGATTATATAAAATAAATGGATTCCAAGCTATGGCAGTCTAATGTTCTCATTTTAAAGCATGAAGCGGCTTGTAGGGATTAATTTAACTTCCACACAGTTATTATTATTATTATTATTATTATTATTTGGATGGATTTTTTCAGGTAGTGGTGATGCCCGATGTATTTATTTCTGGAATCTGTACACAACAGTGACATATTACTAGGGATATAATTTGCAAAAAGGTTATTTCTTTTTTCTTTTATGCATTCAAAGTCATGGACTTCATTGGGCTGATATTGTAGTGAAATTGACACAGTTAATCATTTTCATTAAGATCAATGGCAGGGAAATAATTATAGATGTTCTTTGAACCAGCAATTACATTCTCTCCACCTACATTACTTACTAGGTCTCTTTTCATTTGTTACTGGTAAGTGCTATAAAGTATTTTTAGAAAGGCTAGAATATGATAGATAGATAGATAGATAGATAGATAGATAGATAGATAGATAGATAGATAGATAGATAGATAGATAGATAGATAGATAGATAGATAGATAGATAGATAGATAGATAGATAGATAGATAGATAGATAGATAGATAGATAGATAAGAAATGACTAATAAGGAAAAGATGGCTAGAATTGGTAGTGATTGGGTTCTCAGTTATTAGGGGATTGATGCATAGGTTTGTTCCAGAGACAGAGTGTGGCAGTGTGTTGCCTTTTGGGTACACAGGTGGGAGACCTCTGTGGAATGGTTGATAGGCTCTTGGCCAGAGCTGGGGTGGATCCAGTTGTTATTGCCTACGTTGGAACAAATAACAAACATAAGGGCAGTTGGTCAGTTCTGCAATCCAAATTTAAAGAGTTATGCGCCATGCTGAGGAGCAGAACAGACAAAGTAGTCTTCTCCGAAGTTCTGTCAGTGCCATGTGCCAGTACAGGTAAGAGAGAGGTAAGTCTAACATGCTGCTGAAGTCTTGGTGTGGGACTCCTTTTGGAACAGATGGGACATGTTCTGTCATAATGAGTTACATCTGAACTAGAGGGGCACCAATGTGTTGGGGAGGTGTATCAGCATATTAGTCAAGGATTGTTTAAACTAGGGAATGGGAGGCATGGAGTTTAGGACAGGCCACGTTTAGAACTGTACATGATGAAACAAAGAATGGTGTAAAAATAACAATGCACAGTAATGTAAATTCTAACCCAACATTTAAATGCAAAAGTAAAATGAGTAACACATTAAAATAGCTTTATTTAATTCTAGTAGTAAAAAAAAAAATTAAAAAAAACAAGTGAGTTGGAGTTATATGTTGATGAGCATAAGTATAATATTACGGCAATAACAGAAACCATGCTAAATAAAAAAAAGATGGCGATGACAACAGCCAACAACATTTATAAATAAAGCACATTTTCATAAAAATGGTGTAGCTCCAAGTGCTTTACAAAATGAAGAAAAGTTAATATGAAACAAAAATAACATTAGACAATACAAAGTAACGAAGAATAAAGTAAGGTCAGATGGTTGGGATGACAGAAAAAAAACAAAACAAAAAAACAAACAAATAAAAACACCATTTGGGACTGAGAGAAAAAAAAAGTAAAAATCTGCAGGGGTTCAAAGGCCAAGAGATCACCTAGCACCCACTGGGCATTCTACCTAATATAAATGATGTATATCAGTCTTTATGGCTTTAAAGCTTCACGTGAAAAAGTTGATGATGTTAATGTGGACATCTGGCATACTGCCTTCAATTTTTCAATGTAGGGATGGCATGGTGCCTTGATTAGGTGGTGGTGGCGCAGAATGCCACCACAGAAAACTGGAAAAATAATATCAGAGAATAGTAGGGATTAGTATGGATTGTGGAGCCTTGATGAAAATGATAATTCAGTGCACATATAGTTTAACAGTGATACACTAACATGTACCTATGAGAAAGCTATGTTAAAATAATGGGTATTTAATAATAATAATAATAATACATTTTATTTATATAGCGCCTTTCCCATGTTCAATGCACTTACAGAATATAAGAAAGAACAGCAGGGTATACAGTATATAGCATTGTACAAACCAGATAAATAAATATAGAAGATTACGACAGTAATCAGGATTTTATATTTGATTCTGTAAGACACAAGGAGCCAGTGAAGGCGGAGCAGGATGAGTGTTATGTGCTCGTTGCTGCTGGTTTGAGTAAGGATTCTTGCAGCTGAGTTTTGAATAAGCTGGAGCTGTGATATAAGATTAGAAGGGGCACCTGCCAGTAGGGAATTACAATAATCGATGTGAGATGTGATAAAAGCATGGACAAGTTTCTCAGCATTAGAGAAGGAGAGGAAGGAGCGAACACGGGATATGTTACGGAGGTGAAAGTAAGAAAGTTTCTTAATGTGAATAGATAGATAGATAGATAGATAGATAGATAGATAGATAGATAGATAGATAGATAGATAGATAGATAGATAGATAGATAGATAGATAGATAGATAGATAGATAGATAGATAGATAGATAGATAGATAGATAGATAGATAGATAGATAGATAGATAGATAGAGAGGGAGGAATCAAAAATGACACCAAGAATTCTTTGCAGTAGAGGCAGGTCTGATGAGATCACTGCCAAGATAGATTGGGAAGGAGCTCATTTTATTAAGTTGCATTTTAGTCCCAATTTGCAGGAGTTCAGTTTTGTTGCAATTTAATTTTAAAGAGTTCTGCTCCATCCAGGTTTTAATTTCACTAAGGCAGGTTGTGAGCTGAGAAAGCTCTGATAAAGTTCCACTTTTAACATTGTAGAGTTGAGTATCATCTGCATAAAAATGATAACCCAGTCCATATGTCACAGGTGTCTGGTCACACTTATAGGTAATCTAACTTAGACACCATTAAAATATCCGACTACGCCACCCAGTTTTATTAAGAGACTGGGAACTCCTGAAATTTACCAATAATAGCACACAGGTTTCTTTAAATTGGGCGGTGAGTAAACACACAATGAAAGACACAACAGTAATTTCAGAAAAAGGCAACAGTAAGTTCTATTGTACAAGACACTATAAGGTACATTAAAAAGATAAACGAACATAACAGAACCTAAACATATCAGGAATTAATTTCCTTTTTTGTAAAAGGAAAATACAAAGTCCACACTCTAAAAGTCCGTAAAAACAAGAATTGTAGGATACAACCTTTAGTGGTGCAGAGTCCAGTTTGGGCACTGTGTCACCCCAACACTTAATTGTTCATGGATGCACTCTGTTCCCCAGCAGAAGTGGTGTCAAATTGTTGACTCCCTGTCAGCGTCTCTTCGTTGTTCCTTTTTTTTCCACTCTGGGCTCCTTGTGTGGCTGGGACCTAGGCATGCCTCATTCCTCGTCTGTTAGCTTCGCTTGGTCCTCTCATGCGACTTCCCTCTTTCGCTGGACCCACAACTGGCGTCTCCTGGTGGAGCTGTCTCTTCCTCCCTGGAAGTAAATGTTGCCGTCCTTGTGCCTCACGTCGTGTCAGCCAGGTACCCTTGTCTGCCTGCGAGCCCCCTGTGCCCTGTCCGAGTATCTTGGCAGCGTTTCCTGTGGGTTCTCCCTCCTGCCTTCTGCTGGCCAGCAGTTTATATTTACTTCACCCCTCTGTTGTCAGTCCTGTACAAACAGTTTAATCAATGGCACATCTAAATTGCCTGGGTTTAACAATTAATAAAAACACAAGTTAACAAAATGTATGGTTACCAAACATTAATAAGTACAGATATGCTGATTAGGAACCAATATTTCCAAGCCAGGTAAATACAGACATTCTACCAAGGCCAGACTTCAAAGCAGTGACTCCCTGGCAAGACAGCAAATACCAGTAATAAGTTCAGACATGCTGATTAGAAACCAATATTTCCAAGCCAGATAAATACAAACATTCTCTAAGGCCAAACTTCAAAGCAGTGATTCCCTTGCAGGACAGCAAATACCATTAATAAGTACAGATAGCCTTTTAACTTCTCACCCCCCAGTCCCAACAGTGGGTGCCTAATGGAACCACCCAGTGCACAAAAAAAATGTAAAAAGTGTCCCCCTCTGACACATAGCTACGTATAATATGGCCAAGGGGAAGCATGTAAATAGAGAAGAGAAGAGGGCTGAGGACAGAGCCCTGAGGAACTCCTTGTGTGACTGGCGCTGAGCTGGATCTGCTGTTGCCAAGACTAACAAACTCTTGCCTATCAGTGAGATAGGACTTGAGCCACTGGAGGGCAGTGCCAGAGATACCCAGCATGTTCTCCATTCTGGACCGTAGAATGTCATGTCTGACAGTGTCAAATGCTGCACTGAGGTCTAATAGAATTAATATGTTGGTTTGTCCAGAGTCTGCTGCCATAAGCAAATCATTGGTTACCCGTAGCAGAGCAGTTTCACAGCTGTGCCGCGCCCTGAAACCAGACTGAAAGGGTTCCATCAAGTTATTAGAGGTTAAGTAATTGGTGAGTTGGGAAGCTACAACACGCTCAAGAACTTTTGACAGGAAAGGTAAGTGGGAAATAGGCCGGAAATTGTTAAGATTGTCAGCATCAAGACCAGACTTTTTTAACACTGGGGTTACAGAAGCAATTTTAAAAGTGAGCGGTACAAACCCAGTGTCGAGGGATGAGTTTATTATTGTTGTAACAGTCGGGATTATGGCATGAAGGCAGGATTTAAGTAGTGTGCTGGGGATGGGGTCCAGTACACAAGTAGTCGGCTTTATTTTGCAAAGCAGGTTATTAACAAACGCAGATGTGACTGGTGAGAACTTAGAGATGGAGCTGGATGGAGTGGAAAAACAGGGAGAAATATAAACAGATGATGTATTTATGTTAGTTGAATTATTTAGATGTTTAATTTTGTTATGGAAAAAGTGGAGGAATTCCTCACAGACTTCAGTAGAAGAGGTAGTTGGGCCAGATGCGGGTTGGAGTAGTTTATTAACTACAGAGAACAAAATTTAGCAGTTTTTTAAATGCTCCACCATAGTAGCTTGGCAAATTTCTGTCAGAAACATATTCCAGATTTTAGGTTCAGAATGGCAGAAGGCTGCCTCACCACTTCTTTTAAGTTCTGCTCTTGGAATTATAAGCAAACACTCATTCAAAGATCTAAGGTTTACAACTTGGAGTGTAAGGTGACTGGCATTCCAAAATATAGGACAGAGCAATATTATTTAAGTCTTTGTAAACCATTAGCTGTTTTTTAAAGTTAGTCCTGAATGGCATGGGTAACCAATGTAATGATGTCAAAACTGGAGAGATTTGCTCAGATTTTCTTTTCCTAGTTAGAACCTGCATTCTGCACAAGTTGCAACCGATTATGTTTTCCTTGGGTAGTCCTGAAAGGAGTGCGTTAACAGTAATCAAGTCAACTAAAAACAAAAGCATGAACTAACCTTTCAGCGTCTTGCAAAGTTATAAGGGATCTAAGTTTTGTTATGTTCCTTAATTGAAAAATGCTGTCCTGGTAATCTGATTAATATGCAATTTAAAAATTAGGTCAGAGTCAATAATTACCCCTAAATTCTTTATCTCTGTCTAGACTTTTAAGCCTAATGGACCAAGTTTATTTCTAATACCCTCATTGTATCCATTTTTGCCAATCACTAAGATTTCCAATTTCTCCTTATTTAGTTTGAGAAAATTACTACTCATCCATTCAGAAACACAAGTAACACATTGGGTCAGTGAAGCAAGAAAGCTGGGGTCATCAGGTGCTACTGATAAATAGTTGTATGTCATCAGCATAGCTGTGATAGCTCACGTTATGCCTTAAGATAATCTGATCTAAAGAAAGCATGTAGATCGAAAAGAGCAGTGGACCCAGGAAAGATACTTGTAGAACAACATATAGAATATCATGTGATTTTGAAGTATAATTACTACAACTAACACAGAATTTTCTGCCTGTTAAGTAAGACTCAAACCAATTTAAAACATTGCAAGAGAAGCCCACCCACTGACTAAGGTGATTTATAATATTGTGATTAATAGTAACAAATGCTGCACTCAAATCTAAGAGGATGAGAACAGATAAATGGCCTCTGTCCGAATATACCTGCAAGTCATTTAATACTTTAACCAGTGCAGTTTCTGTATTTTGATGTGTTCTAAAACCTGACTGAAACTTGTCAAATATAGCATGTTTATTCAAGTGATCATTTAGCTGTGTAATGAGTGCCTTTTCTAGAATTTTACTTAAGAAAGGCAGGTTAGAAATAGGTCTAAAATGGTCAAAAACAGAAGAGTCAAGATTATTTTTCTTGGGCAAGGGTTTAACAACAGTAGTCTTAAGACAGTCTGGAAAGATCCTTGTATCTAACTATGAGTTTACTATGTTAAGCACACTATCAATTAGCACATTGGATATTTCTTTGAAGAAGCCTGTTGGTATTGGGTCAAGGACACAAGTGGAGGGTTTATTTTACATAGATTGGGTAAATCTATTCTGGTGAATGAATTTAATTTGCTCAAAAAGAAATACCAGGATTTAATAGGATCAACTTTGGGGGGATGTACTATATTATTTCTAATTTTATTAATTTTGTGTTTAATAAAAATATAGCAAAAGCCTAACAACTTTCACTAGTATTCTTTTGTAGGTATTCTATTGAGTGACCTGGGTTTAG
The DNA here is from genome assembly GCF_900747795.2 of Erpetoichthys calabaricus. Taxonomy (NCBI): domain Eukaryota; kingdom Metazoa; phylum Chordata; class Cladistia; order Polypteriformes; family Polypteridae; genus Erpetoichthys; species Erpetoichthys calabaricus. The sequence continues at coordinate 165,543,530 of NC_041397.2, forward strand.
GAAATGATCAATAGTAGAGAATAAAGCTCTTAGATTTCCAGCATTATTATTTATAATTTTAGAGAAGTATAATATAATATAATATATATATATATAATAGGGGGCTCTGCCCCCTGCTTGCTTTGCTCGCCCACCCCCGGGTTTGATTTACCAGATATACAGGTTAAAGAGATTGTTATTTTTATGGGAATTGTTACATATTCATTATTTTCACTTTTACTTCAAAACTTTTGTAAAAACAATATTTGTCCTTTATTTCCTGCCCTGGGCATGGTTAAATCTCTTTCTCGCAGGACATATAATGCTGCTTGCGTTGTTAAGGGGGGTTGCTGAACGCACGCTAAGGATTTGCGGTCGTATCAGCTGTTGTCTTGCTGCTGCTGCTGGCAAGCTGCATGTTTTGCTTGTCGTGCTTTGTGTCGATCATTTAAAAGCCTGTACAGCAGCTGTCCTTTTGCTACTTCGCATCTCTGCCACTCGTGTTGTAAATGGGAGGGTGCTGAATGCATGTTAAGGAGATGCGCTCGGATCATCTGCTGGCTTGCTACAGCTGCGTGTTCTTCTTGTCGCTTGTCATTGTTTTAAGAGTTCGGAGCACATGAAGTGTGTCTGCCAAAAGCATTCGCACAACTGAGAGGTTAGATGTCCGTAAACTTGTTTTAAATTATAAGTAGGGGGTGACGTGCAAAAGTCACCGTCTCACGAGTTTTGCTTTCTAAGGTTGTAATGTCTAGTCTTGTGTGTCATCAAAGTTTCTTTGCAAGACGATGAGGTCTCGATCGCTTCACTCAATTCCCTTGGAGGCACACTACGCTCCTGCCACTTCGCGTGTCTCCCGCTCGCGTTGTGAAGGGTGGAGCTGAACGCACGGTAAGGAGATGCAGACGGATCAGCTGCTGGCTTTGTGCTTCTGTTGCCGTGGTGCATGTTCTGCTTGTTGTGCTGTGCGTCGATCATTTAAAAGCCTGTACAGCAGCTGTCCTTCTGTCTCACTGCCTTGTCTCGCATGACGTTAAAGTGTCTCTCGCGGGACGTTAAAGAGTTTCTCGCAGATGTCAAATTGTCTTTCAAGAAGACAATTAAAGATTTTTTAATTTTCTTTTCAGGAGTGACTATGTCAGTGGCAGCTCTCACTTTAGCATTAACGTTTTTCACCTTACTATTTACATTATTATCACTATTGTAGTAAGCACAACAAATTGACTGGTTGTTTAAAATGTTAGCAAACTTTGAAGCTGCAGATGTATCAAAATAGTGTTTTTTAACAAAACATTTCTCATTAGCTGTAGGTATCAGTATTTCTACATTAAATAATATGAAAAAATGGTAAGATAAACTGATATCCACAATGTGCCTCACATCAACTTTTAATCATTTAGTATTCACTAAGTCCAGTGTGTGAATCCCCTTATGTGTAGGCTTGCTAATGTGCTGGCTCAGATCAAAAGAGTGCATGTGGTTTATGAATTCTTGATTAGTATAAGATAAGATAGAGGTATACACATGTTTTAGGAAGGATAGACAGATGGAGTTGCTGTTTATGTCAAACAGAATTTAAATGCATGTCCCTCTTCAATTGGACAATAAGTCCCATCTTAGTGAAGGCATCTGGCTTTGTCTGGAAAGCATAAGGGAAAGAGGCCTTATTTTAGGAGTGGGTTATAGACCACTCAAAGCAGACAGTAATTTCAGTGCACACCTTCTTAGTAATGTTAAAAAGGAAAGTTTACAGGTGGATATTTTAATCATAGAAGACTTTAATTACCCAAATTTTAACTGGGCCAACCTTGCGGAGCACAAGAGTTTTTAGAAGTAATAACTGTTTTTTAACACAGTATTTTAAAGCACCAACACTGGGGGAAGCCTGTCTTGATGAATTATTTTTTTATAATCAGGACAAAATTCAAGGTATTTGGATGATTGAACCACTTGGGTCAAGTGATCTTAATGCTTTTTATTGACTACAGCTCAGCTTTTAATAATTTTATTCCAGATATTCTAGTCAGCAAACTGTCTAACGTAGGTTTCACCCAACTCTGTGCCTGGGTAAAGGACTTCTTATGATTAATAAGAAAGTAGCCATCAGATAGTGAAAGTCAGCTCCCACTTTTCCTCAACTCACTCACTCACCAATAGTTCTCCCCAAAGCTGCGTGCTAAGTCAATTGCTTTTTGCCCTCTACACCCATGACTGTAGTCAAATGCACCCTAATTACACCATTATCAAATTTGCCAATGACACTACAGTGGTTGGACTCCTCTCAGAGGGGAATGAGTCTGCCTACAGAGAGGAGATCCTGAAATAGTCAGCTTGGAGCTGAGCAAATAAGCCTGACACTAAACACCTTGGAAACAAAGGAAATTGTCTTTGATTTCAGGAAAAATAGTGTAGACCTGACCCCCCTCCATATTAAAGGGGACTGTGTGAAACGGGTCCAAGCCTTCAAAATCTTGGGTATTTTCATTTCTATTGACCTGTTTTGGACTGTAAACACCAAAGTGGTCATTAAAAGGCAGAGTAGTGACTTCACTTTCTGAGACTGCTTAGGAAGAATAATCTGGTCAAAAGCTGCTGATGAACTTTTACCGTTCCTCCATAAGAGAGCATGCTAACATATTGTATTGCAGTGGGGTACAGAAACTGCATTGCAGCAGACAGTAGGGGGCTTCAGCATGTTATCAATGCAGCTGAGAAGATTGTTGGCTGCTCTCTGCCCTCCATGCAAGACTTGTATATTTCTCGCTTTCTTGGCAGGGCAAAAAACATTTTGATGGAACCCTCACATCTTGGTTTTCACCTGTTTGACCTGTTGCAATCTGGTAGTCACTACAGGTACATCAAATCAAGGACGAACAGACTCAGGAATGGCTTCTTTCCCAGAGCCACAACTACATTGAATCTCAACATGCACTGACCGTCTCTTTCTGAGTAGTTTTACTGCACCATACTTTTTACTGTTACTTCAGTACATTTGTGAAGAAGAAACGCTACTCTTACTCCGCTATATTGGGCAACACTCGAATCGTTACTTTTTTTCCATTATATACGCTGTATTCCAAACATGCACAATGGAAGGACGGCCGCCGCATATTCTTTAGCTAAAACTCCCTAAACCGTTTCCCATTCATTCCCTATGGTAGTAGTAAACCACTACCGATGCAATCTATTTTCTACCACTTCTGTTTCGGGGGGCACTGTTATGCACTTTTTGCTGCTCTGCCTGCCTGCCTGCAGCGTCTGCCTTCATAGATGTGCTTTCTTTTTTTTCTTAAGTAAATCATTAAGTTTAAAATGTCAGTTGCAGTTATTTCTGTTGATTAATTAATGCTTTCATTGATTATTGCTAATATTGCTATAAAGTGGTTGCTATTTTTGCCTGTTGTATACAATCTATCTAGTGTCTTTCACATCTATCTCCACTCTCACTGCCCACATTCCTGCATGCAGCGTGTGTCGATTGATATATGATTTAATGTATTTCTTTTTGACATAATTCTCCAAGTTGTAAAATACATATATATATATATATATATAACGAAGCTAATATATAGCTAATACTGTTATGCATCTGTCTAGTGCCTTCTCTGTCTGCCTATTATATAAGTGCCTTCCCTATCTATCCATTTATCTAATGCCTTTCACATGTGAATGTACTCTCACTGCCTTCTTGCCTTTCACATCTATCTATCTATCTATCTATCTATCTATCTATCTATCTATCTATCTATCTATCTATCTATCTATCTATCTATCTATCTATCTATCTATCTATCTATCTATCTATCTATCTATCTATCTATCTATCTATCCATCCATTCCTCTAGCTGTTTTTTATTCTCCTGACAGTTTTATATCTTCTATTATACAGTGCCTTCCCGCTTTATCTATCTAGTAACTTCTCTGTCTGTGCATTATTCAGTGATCTGTCTGACAGTGTATGTCTTACAGAACTTTAAAATAAGAACAGTTATAAGGACACTTGTTCATTTTAATTGCAGTCTCAATTTTTAATTTTTTTAAAAAGAGCATCCTACATCTATTATACAGTGACTGTGTCAACTGTGCCAACTATGCGCGACTGGCCAGTCAAGGTAAAGTGAGACTTCTTGTACGTGCACAAACTGCCTTGTTCTAATGTTATTTTCTATCAGCTGTGCTATTTGGAGGGCAAGTGAATATGCAGTATTATACTGTCAGTGTACAGTATATCTTGTCACTGTAGGTAGTTTGCACTGTTCAAACATACACGTTACCTACTATAGGTATTGGCTTCAAAAGCTTTGCTGTGAAAAACTGAGATTTGGAACGTTGTGTTATTTTTGCATTTTTATTTTGTAAAGATGTTATTTATTTTTACTCATTTTTTATTTTATTACTTAGCAGAATTTGCACATTATTTTACATTTTTGTCTGTCTTATTACAACATTTCTAAAAAATAAATAATTTATTATGATCAAACAATTACTCAGTACTTGAGTAGTCTTTTCACCAAATACTTTTTTACTCTTACTTGAGTAATTTATTGGATGACTACTTTTTACTTCTACTTGAGTAATATTATTTTGAAGTAACGCTACTCTTACTTGAGTACAATTTTTGGCTACTCTACCCACCTCTGGTTATTAGTATTCTTTGTGTAATATTTATATCATGGGTAATTCATTGTGCAACACCTGCATGATCAGTAATATTTCTTATTAGTAATACCACATTTGTTGCTTAGCAATCCTACATTGTTACCAATTAAGTAGTATTTTTTTATATTATTTTTATTTAGAAATTTTATATGTAGTACTTTATAGTAACTGTATAAATGATTTTTTTTCTTTTTCATTGAATCTGAAGGAGATGCTGATATGTAATTTTATTATACATGGTATAATGACAATAAAAGCTTCTAATTCTAATATTTAAATTATTTAAGAGGTTAGTGAGTACATATATAAACCTTTGATCCATATTTTTAGGAAGTCACTGCATTTTGGAGAAATTCCAATGGATTAAAAAATGTCAAATATTACCCCACTATATAAAAAGGATGATTGGACAGATCCAAACAACTATATGCCAGTAAGCTCAAAGTGCACCACAGGTAATTCAACGGAAGGAATTATTAATGAAAAGATTGAACAACTCTTGGCAAGAGCAGGAATTTTACTGAATAGTCAGCATGGGTTCAGTAGAGGGAGGTCATGTTTTCTAACATGCTGGAATTCTATGAAGAACCAACAAAAGAATATGATCAGAATGGAGCATATGGTTTTATTTATTTTGACTTTCAGAAATCATTTGGTAAGGTGCCACATGAGAGGTTGGATATCAAACTAATTGAAGTGGGAGTTCAGAGTGATGTTTGTAGGTGGGTGCAAAATTGGCTAAACATAGGAAGCCGAGGGTTATGGTGTGAATAACCCTATCAGAATTGGTTGATATAAAGAGTGATGTTCCAATTTTCAGTACTAGGGCCTATGCTATTTTTAATATATATAAATGATTTTGATAGGAAAATAAGTAACAAGCTGGTTAAGTTTGCAGATGATACTAAAATACCGTAGATACTCGCATATTAGTCGATCTCGCAGATAAGTCGAGTGTATTTTTAAGCCGAAAATTACGAAATTTGTTATGACCCGCATATAAGTCGAGGGTAAAACTTGACAGCTTGCGACCTTTAACACTATGTACCAGCCGACAGGGACGCGCAATCGTATCCGCTATATGCCGGCTTGCTCCGGCGACCTTTAACACTATGTACCGTCAGTCCAGCCAGCGCGATTGCAGCTGCTATATGCCGGCTTGCTCCAGCGACCTTTAACACTATGTACTAGCCGACAGGCACACGCGATCGTATCCACTATATGCCGGCTTGCTCCCACGACCTTTAACACTATGTACTAGCCGACAGGCACGCGCGATCGTATCCGCTATATGCCGGCTTGCTCCAGTGACCTTTACCACTATGTACTGGCCGACAGGCACGTGCGATTGCAGCCACTATATGCCAGCTTGCTCCCGCGACCTTTAACACTATGTACCAGCCGACAGGCACGCGCGATGGCAGCCACTAGATGTCACGTGGCAGCTAATGGTATGTTTGTTATCCAAAACCTGCAAAAGCTAATGCTCAAATTCAAGTATTTCACAGTTTAAAGAATTATTTAATGAAATTAGAAAAAAAACTAGCTAATTAGCAATAGTATTGCTGGCTTATAATTATTTCAAAGACCATGGGAAATGACAGATGATCGGTGACTTAACACCGTGAAGCGTTGAGTGTACAATGTTATTACCCAAATTCTATGGACAATTGTTTTGCCCCGTGGATAAGTCGACCCTGAATTTTAAGGCACAAATTTTTCGACTTATACGCGAGTATCCATGGTAGGTGGATTGGCAAATAATCTAGAATCTCGTGAATCACTACAGAGAGACTTGAACAGCATACAGGCTTAGGCAGATTTGTGGCAAATTAAATTTAATGTAAGTAAAGATTTACATATTGAAGTAAAAACGTTTGGTTTGAAAACACAATGGGAGGTCTGAAAATCGAAAGTACACCTTATGAGAAGCATTTAAGAGTCATAGTGGACTCAACACTTTCAACTGCCAGGCAGTGTTCAGAAGCCATTAAGAAGGCAAACAAAATGTTAGGTTATACAGCATGGTGTGTAAAGTACAAGTCCAAGAAGGTTATGTTCAAGCTTTATAACACATTGGCGAGGCCTCATCTTCAGTACTGTACAGTTTTGGTCTCTAGGCTACAAAAAGGACAGAGCAGTCCTGGAAAAAGTCCAGAGAAGAGTGACTAGGCTGTTTCCAGGGCTACAGAGGATGAATTATGAAGAAGGATTAAAAGAGCTGAGCCTTTTCAGTTTAAGCAACTGAAGATTAAGAGGAGATATGATTGAAGTGTTTAAAATTATGAAATTAATTAATACAGTGGATCGAGATTGTTACTTTAAAATGAGTTCATCAAGAACATGAGGACAAAGAAGGAAAGTTGTTAAGGGTAAATTTCACATAAACATGGGCGAGTGGGTAACAGTAAGATAGGGGTCTAAGAATCCAAAATGTAGTCCCCCGGCACCCAGGTCACCAATTAGGACTCAGAACATATTCTCAGCACTCCGCAGGGATAAAACCAGACCCTCCACCAGGGGTATCTGTAATAAAAATTTACTTCAAATTAAAACAAAAAATATATCAGCAGTTCAGAAAGAACCATGCAGTTTTAAATGCTGCTTATTGAATATTCGCTTTCTTGGCACTAAAGCTGTTTTGGTAAATGATATTATATTAAGTACAAAATCTGATCTGTGTCTTCTCACTGAAACCTGGCTTAGTAAATGTGACACTGAGGCGTCACCAGATGGTTACTCATTCCTTCATAAGTCTAGAGATTTTGGTCGAGGAGGAGGCCTTGGAATAATTCATTGTAACAAAATGCAAATCACTTCTAAAAATTTAGGCAACTTTACATCCTTTGAGGCATTCATTTTAAATATTAAAACAGATTCCAACACAATTATAGTGCTAGTCTACAGACCACCAGGGCCGTATTCATTGTTCATGACTGAATTTAGCAACCTTCTATCTGATTTGGCTATATATTATGATCACGTAGTACTGATGGGGGACTTTAATGTACACATTGATGTGGAAACTGACACTTTTAGCAAATGTTTTACTTATTTGTTAAATTCAGTAGGATTTTGTCAGATTGTCAAAGGTCCAACTCATAATCATAACCACACATTTGATTTAATTATAACTTACAAAGTTGAAATTCAAAATTTAAATATCACTCCATTAAATGAAGTTATTTCCGATCACTACTTAATTACATTTGATTTAGTCCTGCCCTTGTCAACACACTCCCAGATTAAAACAAAGACAGTGCGACATCTAGATTGTAATTCTGTTTCAAAATTTATAGATACTTTGAGTATGTCGAGTGTAACTGCGGAAAACCATTCAGATCAGTTAACATCAAATGTAAACATGGAAAACAATTTAGATCAGCTAACATCACATTATAATGTGACCTTGAGAGATGCTCTGGACACAGTGGCTCCCCTTAAAACAAAAGTGATTAAAGCACATAGAAGCTCTCCCTGGTTTAATGAAAACACTCGAGCTCTTAAATTAGAGTGTCGAAAACTGGAGCACAGATGGAGAACAACAAAGCTACATGTCTTTCAAATTGCATGGACAGAGAGTGTTAATAAATATAAAAAGCCCTCTTTAAAGCTCGCTCAGAATACTATTCTACATTAATAGATAACAATAATAAAAATCCTCAGGTACTGTTTAGAACAGTGGCTAAATTAACAAATGGAAATTCAGATCAACAGTGCAAAATACCAACAGATATTAGCAGTACAGACTATATGAACTTCTTCAATGAGAAAATTAAAAATATAAGATCCCAGATCTCTGCATCACACTACAAACTAAATACTGGCTTAGCAGACCCTGTCTCACATTGTATTCAGCACTTTAGCAATTTTAATCCTGTAACTGAGCAGGAAGTCTTAACTTTAATTTCTAAAATGAAGCCCACTACTTGTTCCCTAGATCCAGTGCCAACGAAACTAGTAAAAAGTGCAATGAATGTTCTTGCAGCGCCTATTCTAAACATTATCAGTAGTTCATTATTGAATGGCACAGTACCTGAAGCACTAAAAGTGTCAGTCATTAAACCATTACTTAAAAAGTCAGACCTAGACCCCCACATACTAAATAATTATAGGCCTATTTCAAATCTACCGTTTCTCTCTAAAATACTAGAAAAAGAAGTCGCCAGTCAGCTTCAGTCACACCTTACGCATTACAATTTATTTGAGAAATTCCAGTCTGGTTTTCGCACTGGTCATAGTACAGAAACGGCACTAATGCAGGTTGTAAACGACATTCTGATATCCTCCGATGAAGGAAACTCCACTGTAATTATGTTGTTGAACTTAAGTGCAGCATTTGACACCATCGACCATTCTATTTTACTACACAGGCTAGAAAATGATGTTGGGCTTACAGGCACCGTGCTTGCTTGGTTTAGTTCTTATTTATCAAATCGATTCCAATATGTACAGAAATGTGCTGACAGTACTCCATCATTATACACAGAAGTTCAATATGGTGTCCCGCAGGGCTCAGTACTGGGACCTTTACTGTTTTCACTTTACATGCTTCCACTGGGATCTATCATTAGGAAACATAATGTTAATTTTCACTCGTATGCAGATGACACCCAGTTATACCTTTCATTTAAATCAGATGAAGTTTCTCTGATGTTGTCTTTAATTAGTTGTGTTAGCGAATTAAAGGAGTGGATGAATGAGAACTACTTGTCTTTAAATACAGATAAAACAGAGATGTTAATTGTTGGAGGGAATGACGCTGATCATAACAATATTTTGTCATCATTTAACTCAGTTGGATTCCCAATTAATTTTACTGAATCAGCCCGCAATCTAGGAGTTATCTTTGACTCTAGCATGTCATTTAAAGCGCATATTACAAAGTTGTCCAAAACATGTTTCTTCCATCTTAAGGCGCTTTCTAAATAAACAGGATTCTGAGAAATTAATTCATGCATTTATCTCTAGTAGGATTGACTACTGAAATGCAGTGTTCACTGGATGTTCAAACTGTTCTTTATACAGCCTCCAGTTAATACAAAATGTGGCTGCAAGAATTATTACAAGAACAAGAAAATACGAACACATAACTCCAGTTCTTAAATCCTTACACTGGCTCCCGGTTAAGTTTAGGGCAGATTTCAAAATCCTTCTTTTAACATATAAAGCATTAAATGGCCGAGGTCCAGCTTACTTGTCTGAACTTATCATGACTTACAAACCAGAACGCACATTAAGATCTCAAGATGCTGGTCTGCTTATGATTCCAATGATTAATAAAATAACAATGGGAGGTCGAGCTTTTAGTTACAGGGCCCCTAAACTGTGGAATGGTCTGCCTGCTACTATAAGAGATGACCCTTCAGTCTCAGCTTTTAAATCCCGGCTGAAGACTCATTACTTCAGTTTAGCATATCCTGACTAGAGCTGCTGATTAACTGTACATACTGCATCTCTGTTGTTAGTCATTAGCACTAAAACATAAGTAACATGATAGTTAGAATTGGATACTAACCCTCACTTATTCTGTTTCTCTTCTCAGTACTCAAATGTGGCACTTGGCGCCACAGCCCACCTGCCAAGTTGTTTTGCCTGCCTAAGGTAAAGTCATCCCTGATGGAGGATCGCAGGAATCATGAGAAAGAGGGGTCCTTTCATCGGATTGGCTGGCCCAACACTGTTTCAGCCGTGGAATGGCCAAATCGGGGAGGCAGCTTGATGGCTGAGGTCTCCAGGAGTCTAAAATTATCTAAATCCTATTATGTGATATCATCTACTGTTAAATTCTGCTCCATACTTCTAAAAAAAATTTTTATTTTTTATTGAGGATTTGTTCTGTTCTGTGTATTGTATTGTATTGACCCCCTTCTTTTGACACTACACGCCCAACCTACCTGGAAAGGGGTCTCTCTTTGAACTGCCTTTCCCAAGGTTTCTTCCATTTTTTTTTCCCTACTAGGTTTTTTTTGGGAGTTTTTCCTTGTCTTCTTAGAGAGTCAAGGCTGGGGGGCTGTCAAGTGGCAGAGCCTGTTAAAGCCCATTGCCGCACTTCCTGTGTGATTTTGGGCTATACAAAAATAAACTTTATTTTTTTCACACAGAGAACTACAGACACATGGAATATGGTCTATTCAGAATTAACAAATAGTAAGTTTGGGCAGGTACCATGATTCATTGTACAGAACATTCTAATCAAGATAGCCCAATTGATAGGAATATGCTTATATTATACTTATAATATATCCCATACTGTAGGTTACTAAATTGTGGTAATATAATGCATAAGATAGTACTTTGAACCACATTAATCAATAAATGTTTAATGACCAAAAAAAGTAAAATAATGTCTTATATCTATATAATATAAATGATTCAGGTTTGTAAGTAACATTTGATTAATAAAACAATAAACTTCAATAATTTATTTATGTAACAATGTTTTGTAATGGTCTTCAATAAAATTGTCAGCATTAAGAGGCACTATTTTAAAGATAGAATGTATATTTTGCAGGTTAATAATCTTAATTAGAACATTTATAACTTTATACTTTGTATTTGCATTTGCCATGCTGTTACAGAATTGTAATTTTATTCAAATATAATTAAGTTAATTTATTTAATTCATGGCGGCACGGTGGCGCAGTGGGTAGCGCTGCTGCCTCGCAGTTGGGAGATCTGGGGACCTGGGTTCGCTTCCCGGGTCCTTCCTGCGTGGAGTTTGCATGTTCTCCCCGTGTCTGCGTGGGTTTCCTCCGGGCGCTCCGGTTTCCTCCCACAGTCCAAAGACATGCAGGTTAGGTGGATTGGCGATTCTACATTGGCCCTAGTGTGTGCTTGGTGTGTGAGTGTGTTTGTGTGTTTCCTGCGGTGGGTTGGCACCCTGCCCAGGATTGGTTCCTGCCTTGTGCCCTGTGTTGGCTGGGATTGGCTCCAGCAGACCCCCGTGACCCTGTGTTTGGATTCAGCGGGTTGGAAAATGGATGGATGGATGGATGGATATTTAATTCATATTAATTCCATGTATTAATATATACTACTGTTCAAAGAAGATAGAGTCAGAGTGTTTACAAAGATTAATTCCCAAAAGGAAAAGAACAAAAATAAGTGAATTAGCATGCACAAAACATATAAGCACACATCCATTGCAAAGCACTAATTGGGAGATCCAAAAAGTTTGGAATAAATGTAATGGAAGCAGTGTTTACAGAAGATCTGATGTGTTGGCAGTGAAAAAGAGGAAAACAAAAACTCAGTTTAACAATGTTACTGAAAAATGAACATTTCCTTGAAATAAGCAAAGGCAAAACGTTCATAAATCAAGTTATGACAAATAAATGTGTGAAATAGGAATTACTGTTTTCAGACACTGGAAAGAACACTGGTGAAAAGGTCATTTTCAAATAGAATAGTTAACCAGTTAATTTCCTATACCACACTACAAACACATAGACATCTTGCTTAGCTGGAAGAATCCTAGCCCACCTATTATAAGTCAGTGGGTAATTGATGTTCTATATTATTTGAAATGGGGAAAAAACAAATTCTCACTTAGAGGATCTGTTTAAAACTTTTATAAGATCTAATTAATAACTTCTTTATATATAATACGCTACCGTGGCTGTCCGTTTGTTTGTCAAGGATTTTAAATCACCTGTAACTCGCAAACCATTTGACCTATTGACCAGAAATTTGGTACACATATACTATATGACCTGCGGTGGGTTGGCACCCTGCCCAGGATTGTTTCCTGCCTTGTGCCCTGTGTTGGCTGGGATTGGCTCCAGCAGACCCCCGTGACCCTGTGTTCAGATTCAGCGGGTTGGAAAATGGATGGATGGATGGATATACTATATGACACCTACTATCAGCTGTCTGGGTGATGACTGACCACAAAAGTTATTCCTCTTTTTTACTTTTATTTTATTTTATTGCAGAATCAACAATTGGCAGCGGCCAGCAGGGCAGCCGTGCGGTGCAGGAGTATGGGCGCCGTTCTCATCCTTACCACCTTCACTATCACTTCTCCTACCTCTTCATATCTTAAATCATTATTGAGGCAGATTGAAGACTTAAGTGCCAGATTAAGTGAAAAATTAATGAAGACATACTAAGCAATTGCAACACAAACACTGACTTAATCAGTTTTAACACGAAAAGATGCCGACGAAAGAAGAGAAGAAGCGGGCCACTACGGTGGAGAAAAGAAGAGCCACTCAGGAAGCAGTAAGTGCATCAGCCTCTGAGCAAATGAATGCTAAACGTACAGAGAAACAGTACGAAAACTAAGAATGCTCAAGTCAAGGTGTATTCACTGCACGTTATTGTGCAGTGCGCCTGTTACTGGTGTGGCAGACGGCCAGGGTCCACGCCCGGCCGGGACGCCCCTTCACTCTATATTCAGGAGGAGCAGCCCTGGACGGTGCAATACCTCCCCCTGGACGCTAGATGGCTGCCCCCCTGGGTTGGAGTGGTGCCTCGGTTTCCTGCAGGGCTCCATGGGAATTGGAGTTAGGGGCAGCCCTGTTGGGTCCTACAGGCACCGCCAGGGGGTGCTGCAGCTTGAACTCCTAAGACCTTATGGGCAGTGTTTTCACCACATCTGGAAGTGCAGCCGGAACTCGGCAATCAAGCACCTGAAACACTTCTGGGTGAACTATAAAAGGGGCCAGCAGCCACCACTCCGGGACCCAGAGTCGGGAGGAGGAGGAGGACGAGATGCCTGAGAGGAGTGGTGGAGGAAGAAGAAAGAGTACTTTGCGGTGTGTTTAATTTGGTGTTTGTGCACTTGGGACTATGTTGTGCCTGTGGGGATTATGGGGAAGACAGGCCCCACAGGTACAGAAAAATAAAAAGTTTATTTATTTTACACATGCCTCCATGTCCATCTGTGTCGGGTCAGGCGCCCATATAGCACCTTTGTTACACTGGTTTTAGAATAAGTATTTATATCGGGGGAAAAGGACATTCTCCCATCGTTGTTTTTAAAGATTTGCTCTTGCTGTTGGTTCTCCTCTCTTTCTCCTGGGTGAAGATTGAATTCTATATTATTAAGTTTGACTTGATTGTATGTAATATTGTGTTCTTTGTTGTAAAAGTTATTCTTAATCATATGAAATGATATTTTCTTCAAATGAAATCAATAAAATTAAAAATTAAAAAAGAATAGTTCCATGTATTCATCTAATATTTTTGTTTATAAATGAACTAATTTCCAAGAATACATTGATTACTTTGTTGCCTCAGAGTGCTTAGAACCTGGTTTGATACCTTTACAGCTTGCATTTCCTCCTATATCCCAAACATATGCCAACGGAAAAAACTAAGTTAACTATATCTAGGTGTTTCTTTCACTGAGTTCTGTGACAGACTGGCATCCCATCCAGTGTCGGTGTCCTTCATTGTAACTATTGCTGCTGGAATAAGCTCCAGGGACAGTGTACCAGCTGAAGATGGTTTTAGAACATTTTTATAAAGTAGAAAGCTGAGAAGCAGTATGTTTTTAAAAATTCTTAAATAATTATGTATCTTGCCAATTTTACTCTGTAGATGTGCTTTTAGCATAATTAGGTTTTGAAGTAATTTTTTTTATACAGTGTAACTAAATGAAGGTAAAACATAAAATTGAGTCCTTTGTCACTTCTGAGCACTCTCCCATAAATACACTACACAGTTAACAACCACACTGCCTCAATGAGGGGATCCAAATAGGTGCCAATTGATCCATGGCTTGTGGTGTTCTGATTGTCTAATTTAAAAAGATGTTGCAATCTCCTAGGTAATTAAAGCATAGTTTATTCCAATAAAGTCTTATGTGCCAATACTGCTATACAAGACACAGAAGACAAGTACTTGCTTCAGCACAAATTCATCTGGATAACAAAAAAAAATACTTCTATGTATTTTTTAAAACAAAACAAAGAAGAGAGATTGCAGATAAAAATTAAACTAAAAATATAACTACATGGACAGTGAAAAACATAAAAATACTGTGTGGACTTTTAGCTTTCTGTCATATAATAATGACAGACAGTGATCATGAAACTACAAATATTTCTCATCATTATTGTTTGATAGTCCCAGTTTCACAAATCTTTTAGTTTGTGTTTCATTTCTGTATCTACATTGTATATATCTTCATGTGATTGCCCCAAACATTTGTCTTGATAACCCCAAAACGTGACTAGCACCCAGAGGTGGGTAGAGTAGCCAAAAATTGTACTCAAGGAAGAGTGGCGTTACTTCAAAATAATATTACTCAAGTAGAAGTAAAAGGTAGTCATCCAAAAAATTACTCAAGTAAGAGTAAAAAAGTATTTGGTGAAAAAACTACTCAAGTACTGAGTAACTGTTTGATCATAATAAATGATTTATTTTAGAGAAATGTTGTAATAAGACAGACAAAAATATAAAATAATGTGCAAATTCTGCTATTCCAAATAATAAAATAAAAAATGAGTAAAAATAAATAACATCTTTACAAAATAAAAATGCAAAAATAACACAAAAGTTCCAAATCTCAGTTTTTCACAACAATGCTTTTGAAGCCAATACCTACAGTAGGTAACATGTATGTTTGAGCAGTGCACACAACTTACAGTGACAAGATATACTGTACACTGACAGTATAATACTGCATATTCACTTGCCCTCTAAATAGCACAGCTGATAAAAAATAACATTAGAATAAGGCAGCTTGTGCACGTACAAGAAGTCTCACTTTACCTTGACTGGCCAGTCACGGATAGTTGACACAGTCGACACAGTTACTGTATAATAGATGTAGGATACTCTTTTTAAAAAAATTTAAAATTGAGACTGCAATTAAAATTAACAAGTGTCCTTATAACTGTTCTTATTTTTAAGTTCTGTAAGACATACACTGTCAGACAGATTACTGAATAATGCACAGACAGAGAAGTTACTAGATAGATAAGGTAGGCACTGTATAATAGAAGATATAAAACTGTCAGGAGAAAAAAAAACAGCTAGAGGGATAGATAGATAGATAGATAGATAGATAGATAGATAGATAGATAGATAGATAGATAGATAGATAGATAGATAGATAGATAGATAGATAGATAGATAGATAGATAGATAGATAGATAGATGTGAAAGGCACTATATGACAGGTGCTGCAGAAAGGCAAGCAGGCAGTGAGAGTACATTCACATGTGAAAGGCACTAGATAAACGGATAGATAGGGAAGGCACTTATATAATAGGCAGACAGAGAAGGCACAAGACAGATGCATAACAGTATTCGCTATATAGTAGTTTCGTTGTATGTGTATTTTACAACTCTGAGAATTATGTCAAAAAGAAATACATTAAATCATATATTGACACATGTTGCACGAAGGAATGCGGGCAGTGAGAGTGGAGATAGATGTGAAAGACGCTAGATAGATTGTATACAACAGGCAAAAATAGTGACCACTTGATAACAGTATTAGCTATAATCAATGAAAGCATTAATTTATCAACAGAAATAACCGCAATTGACATTTTAAACTTAACGATTTACTTAAGAAAAAAAAGAAAGACGCCCCAGCACGTCTATGAAGGCAGACGCTGCAGGCAGGCAGGCAGGCAGAGCAGTGAAAAGCGCAGAACAGAAACGGAAGTGGTAGAAAATAGATCGCATCGGTAGTGGTTTACTACTACCATAGAGAATGAATGGGAAATGGTTTAGGGAGTTTTAGCTAAAGAATATGCAGCGGCCACCTTCCGCTGTGCATATTTGGAATACCGCGTATATAATGGAAAAAAAGTAATGATTCGAGTGTTGCCCAATATAGCAGAGTAAGAGTAGCGTTTCTTCTTCACAGATGTACTCAAGTAATAGTAAAAAGTATGGTGCAGTAAAACTACTCTTAGAAGAACAATTTTTTAAAAAAGTTACTCAAGTAAATGTAACGGAGTAAATGTAACTCGTAACTACCCACCTCTGCTAGCACCATATTCATTCTTATGCAGCTCCTGCTGCAATATTTCAGACAAGGGTTCTCTTAACACATAGCTAAAAATGCCTCCAGTACTCATCATAAATGTGTATATATCACAATCTCAGAGCAAGTTTAGTTAGGTGAACCATTTATCATGGTCTCCAGAACAAGATTTTTTTTGAAAGTTACAATAAATTCATGTGAGATAGATACTAATACAACAATCCTCACTCTGGTTTTAAACATCAATTTTTTTCAATGTCCTGTGCAACAAACTCTGTCTAATTAAATGTAGCAAATGTATATATATATCTTGTCACACCTGGGCCACTGAGACAAACAAAGGACTGAGCAAAGAAAGCTTTTATTTTGGCAAGATACAGCACTCAACCTTTATTCAACAATAGTGCCTTAATTCAAATTCACAGTAAAGCAGACAACCTTTTAGTTGTCTCTGTTAACGCAACACCAATGCTGTATTTTAAAAGAACTCGTAGATGTCTTCTTTGAGAGGACTTGACTGTAGAGAGAAAGGCACAACAGGGGCTGGTACAGGCTCAGAGACAGTCTGCACAGGACAAGAGAAAACTGGACAACAGGTGAGTGAACTGGCTTTAAAGACCTGTAGTAATGCGCAATGAGTAATTTATGTGCTTTAGTATCTGCTGAACCGACAACTGCCAGTCTGAGGCTTTGTTTCTTTTGAAATAAAATGCTGTTTAAAAGAGTGTTTTGTGCAGCCGGAACTTGGCAGTCAACCACCTGGAGCACTTCCGGGTGGACTATAAAAGGGACCAGCAGCCACCACTCCAGGAACCAGAGTCGGAAGGAGGAGGATGAGGTTGCCTGGGAGGAATGGTGGAGGAAGAAGAAGAGTGTAGTGTGCTTTATTTTGATTTATTTGGAGTGGTTTTGGGACTGTGCTGTGCCTGTGGGACACGGGGAAAGACGTGCCCCATAGGTGAAGAAAAATAAATCTTTGGTTTTTTTTTTATGTGTGTCTCCCTTTCTCTTTGTGCCGGTTCGGGCACCTATAAAGGGCCTTTTCACAATACATACACATACATATACACCCATATATACACATATACACATATACAAATACACACTGTAAAATAAACAGACACCAAAGATTATAAAGTTTTGGGGAATCCGTCCCCATATACTGTGAAGTTCCTTTTTTCAGAAGTACAGTCAAAATTGTAAACATAACAACAGACAACCAAAGAAATGACAGCCAGAGTATTTATGAGGTGGGAACGGAAATTGATACAAAATGCTGGGAAGGAACCTCTGTGGTGGATGGGTAGTGGTGACGTCATCAGATGGGGACCAGAGGGAAAGAAGGAACCCAGAAGTGGCTGGCATCTTTGTTTACTTTGTTCGGGTGAACTAACAGTGGTGGATTTTCATCTTTCCTGAAGGAACAAAGAGAGAAAGGTTAGTACACTGCCGTTGTCCCCTGACTCGTCGGGTCTTTCAGCTGCTCCCTATGCGCTCGTGCGTGACAACACATACACATTTACATACATATACACACATATACACATAGACATAGACATATATACATATATACATACATATATATACATACATACATACACACATACATACATATATACACATATACACTCCTTTTTATTTCTGCCATGTGTTACGTTGAGGTATTTGCACATACGTATATGCTTTTGCATTTACGTCTGTTTTATTAAGTTCAAAATAAGCCATTAATTTTGTATTTCTATTTTTCGCTACTTTTAAAGCTTCTGCTTCTTCACCCTCTTTAAATTGAATCATATTCTGACCTGGTAAATGAATTCCATTATAAAGGACATATCTTGGATCTGCTACTCTGGTATTGTCCCTCTCAATCTTACAGCAGATGAACTCACTACAACTGATCATTTTCTCCTTTCATTTAATGCTAAACTTACTTTTTTTATTACTAAGCTCCCCCGTCTCATATCTTTTCATAATATTAAGAATATTACCTTGAATTTCCTGTCTTCTAGAATTGATTTCCAAATCGACTTTTATAATTTATCCACTCCCGAAGACCTGGTCTCATATTATAACACTGGACTCAATGATATTCTTAATTCTCTCACTCCGTTAAAAACCAGATCTGTTTCTTTTTCTTTTTCTGCCCCCTGGTTTACGCCTAATCTTCAGCTTCTGAAAGCCAAGGGCAGGCAACTTGAACGGTTATATAAAAAGCTGGACTCTTTGTTCACAAAGAGATGCATAAAAATTATGTACTTTATTATAAGGACTGTATAGCTCAAACCAAATCCAACTATTTCTTGTAATAAAGGTAACACCAAGTCATTGTTTTCATTACTTAATAATATTACACAACCTCCAGACTCTGTACCATCTCACCTTTACTCGACTGCATTTTGTAATTCTCTTATGTCCTTTTTTAATGAGACAATCCAGAGGATACATCAGCACCTTGGTCCAGATTCTCTCTGTATTTCCTTTGAACTACACTCGCCTATTCACTCATTTTCCTCTTTCCAGCTTCCCACTTCCTCAGAAATCTCAGATCTCATTTTCAAATCCAAGCCATCCACTTGTTAGCTTTACCCCCTCCCTACAGTTCTGGTTAAAGCCTGCCTCCCCTCTCTGGTCCCTTTCATTTCTGCTATAATTCACTCTTCTCTCACTACTGGTACTGTTACTTCATCTTTTAAAACTGCTGCAATACACCCAATACTGAAAAAACCTGGTGCCGATCCGACTAACTTAAATAATTTTCGCCCTGTTTCTAATCTGCCTTTCATCACCAAAATTCTTGAAAAAATACTGTAGTAGCTATCCAAACTTCACTCCCACTTATCTCATAATAATTTATTTGAAGAGTTCCAGTCTGGTTTTTGTCCTCACCACAGTACAGAAACGGCACTTGTTAAAATTACCAACGACCTTCTTATGGCTGCTGACTGTGGTTTAATTACTATTCTCATCCTCCTTGATCTGAGTGCAGCCTTTGATACTATTTATCATACCACTCTCCTTAATAGATTATCTTTGATTGGAACTACACACACTCCACTTGATTGGTTCAGATCCTACCTCTCAGGCCGCACTCAATTCGTTCAGCTTAAACCTTTCACATCCCAACCCACTGCTGTTACTTCTGGTGTGCCCCAGGGCTCTGTCCTGGGGCCTCTTCTTTTTATTATTTACCTTTTTCCCCTTGGCAATATTTTCGTAAATATAACATTAATTTTCACTGTTATGCTGATGACACCCAGCTCTACCTTGCTAGTAAACCCACCTCTTCTTTTCCACTATCTTTGCTTTTTGACTGCATTGCTGAAATTAAATCCTAGTTTTCTTCAAATTTTCCTAAATTAAACAGCAACAAAACCGAGGTTCTCCTCATTGGTTCAAAATCATCATTATCCAAAGCAGATAATCTTTCACTTACTGTTGATAACTCCTTTGTTTCCCCATCACCTCAGGTCAAGAGTCTGGGTGTCATCCTTGACAGTACTCTATTATTGACTCTACTTTAGTACTTTCCAATCTCATATTAATAACATCACCCAGGGCCTCATGCATAATGCTGTGCATAGAATTCACACTATAACATGACATAAGCACAAAAGCGGTAATGTGCTTACGCACAAAAAAATCCAGATGCATAAATCTCTGCGAACGCCAACTTCCACGTTCTTCTGCTCCATAAATCCCGGTCTGCTGTCCCGCCCCAACTCCTCCAAGAATTATGCCTCTTTGAATATGCAAGTCAATATACTATAAATAGCCCTTAAGCTCAGCCTTCTGTGAAAAGGCAATGGCAAAAGCACGGGGGGAAATAGAAGAATTTCAGCGAATACCAAGTGGAGGTAAGGAAAAACGTTCTATTTGTTGGTTTAAACAGTGGTATAAACAACAAAAGGAAGTTGATCGAGTGACATAGCATGTCGGAGAAACTTGAAAGCTCACGTTAACAAAGTCGCACAGTGCCCAAAATAAAAAAGGAGTTGTCACATATCAAAGTCGCTTTGAAAAGGCGAGTCATAGCCCACCGTCTGAGTGTCACATGAAAGCTTATTGGGGTACAGAGAAAAAAAAAGCACACTGTGGGAAAAAAGCTTGAAATGTCAACTTTAACCTCTAAATTTCCACTTTAATCACATAGTTTATTTTGTCATTAAAGTAGAACATCATAAACTTCATCCTAAATCGTTTAATTTACTAGTTTCTCAATCCCATCGTAACTAAAGTAGCACATTAAATGCTTTGTTTTGTATTTGATCTTTTATGTGCTCTATGTGTGTGAATCACTACATGCTTCTGGGCTTTCTATTCCTCTGACAGGAGATAGAATCCATTACATTCGTGATATTACAGCTCTCTGAATAATTAAAAGACTGAGATGTATAAGTGATATAATTTTCATGATGATAGGAGTTAAAGCATGTTATTAAACATGGGAACATGGTGGCGCAGTGATTGTTCATGTCTCACGCAAGATGCTTGCTGAGTCATGCACGACCTTCGATGAAATACTTTATTGTAACAGTACTGTCTCTTTCAAACGTACTAACATGCAATTCCTGTCCTTACTTTTCTTTCTCCAAATACCCAATCGCCATACAATCAGCTCTGTAATAGACGTTAAGCCATCTGTAAGCTTAGAACGCCGATTCTTCAAAATTTTTAAGGAACATCAAAATATCTTCATAGTACACGTTTAATTATCCTATTCATCTATCCTTCCAGTGTCGCATCAGCACCAGCAAGAATACAGCGTGAGGCAGGAAAAATCTGTGAACGGAGCACCAATGGCTCGCTAGCGCTGCAGCCCCATGTAGTTAAAGTTAAAGTTTTATCTGTATAATATAATAAACATATTTTGCTGCATTTCATCTTAAAAATGATATCATCATCATATGTAAATACGTGCTTTATAAAGTGGCTCAGGTTGTGCAATATTATAACTGTATCGCAAGTTTACAGTGAGGTAATTGTACTTATAAGTACAAACAGTTCTACAAGGAGCACTTGATGGACTGATTGAGTGCATTTACAGTTCTTGGGATGAAACTGTTTCTGAACTGCGAGGTCCGTACAGGAAAGGCTCTGAAGCTGAGGTAACGTGTGCTTGATGCTGTATACCGATAATTCTTTTTCCGATCAGCTGTGATTCACACTCAGATATAGTGATATAAATACTCTGAGTGGTGCAGTGAGAGTAATGTAGAAAAAGATGATCTGATGTGGCAGCACCTAACGGAAGCAGCTGAAAGAAGAAGAAGTAGGTGCATCGAGACTAACAATGCTAAAGCAGTTATGGTATTTGGAATAGTTTGACCATTCTGTGGACCATTATATTGTTACAGGTTAATTACAATCAGATGCATTAAACTAATAAACAAAATGCTGTTAATTTTAGTGTATTATAAAGCCGCGTCAGGGATGTGGATCTAAAAAAGAAAGGATAACCACACAGGAACAGTAGCACTGCTTTGACACTGGGTGCCGACAGTCTGCAACACTGAGCAGAGAACTTTTATACATCGCGATTTGAACATGGAAATGTTCTTACGCAACATTTTTGTGCGTATGCACCGTTTATACATGAGGCCCCCGGTCTGCTTACTTCCACCTACGTAACATTAATCGCATCCGCCCCTCCCTCACTCCCCATACCACTGCCATTCTTGTTCACAGTCTTGTTACTTCTTGTCTGGACTATTGCAATTCACTCCTCTTTGGTCTCTCTAATAAATCTCTCCATAAGCTTCAGCTAGTCCAGCATTCTGCAGCTCACATCATTACTTGAACCCCATCTATTCACCATATTACTCCAGTCTTACAGCAGCTACATTGGCTCCCAATTAAGTTTTGAATTGATTTTAAAATTCTGCTGTTAACATTAAAGGCCATTCATAGCCTCGCTCCTCCATATCTGTCCAACCTTCTTCATGTTGCCATTCCCTCCCATCCCTCTCGCCCGTCTAACCACCATGGGGAGCAGAGCATTCAGCCGTTCTGCTCCCAAGCTCTGGAACTCAGTACCTACTGAGCTTAGAAATATAAAATCATTTTCAACCTTCAAATGTAAACTTAAAACCCATCTGTTTAAAATGGCTTTTTCTCTATGATTACAGTGACTTTGTTTGGTTTTCATTTATATATTTTCTGATGTTTTAAGTTTTGTTTATAATGTGTTTTTTTATTTATTTATTGTTTGTTTGGTGTCCTTGAGTTATTAGAAAGGTGCCTTGTATAAATAAAATGTATTATTATTATTATTATTATTATTATTATTATTATTATTATTATTATTATTATTATATACACATGCACATAGACATATATACATATATATACAGTACATACATACACATACACACATACATACATATATACATACTGTATATACACACTCCTTTTTGTATCTGCCATGTGTAATGTTGAGGGATTTGCGCATATGTATATACTTTTGCATTTACGTCTGTTTTATTAAGTTCAAAATAAGCCATTAATTTTGTATTTCTATTTTTCACTACCTTTAAAGCTTCTGCTTCTTCGCCCTCTTTAAATTGAAACATATTCTGACCTGGTAAATGAATCGTTAATAATTCAACAGAATGACTTCGACCGTGCATTGGCAATTCCAATTCCATTGCACTGACGTACCGAGTATCTAAATATGCTTGAACTTCTTTCTGAGACTGTTCTTTGGATAAAGTTACGCATACTTTATCGTGCCCTTTATGAATGTACTTGTAGATGTACTTAATACTCATAACTGATGCACAATATTTGACATTAATATGACAATCGAATCATTTGAGCAAATACGGGTTATATGGTACAATCATTGAATTATCATTAATTTTATCATCTTTCTTTCCATGATAAGTGTGTTGTTTCGTGACGATTATCTCCTTGACAATAATCAGGAAAGCCAGCCTTATTCATATCTGTTGATTGAATGAACGCTTCAGGAAATTTCTTTTAACACTTTTTCTCTTTTGAGTCCCAACATACAGAATCTTTTAAATGTGGTCCGTGAGACATGTGTTTAATGACTTTGTACCATAATTCAGGATAGGTTTCTCTGTTTGGAATTTCAGCACAGACAAACCAATCTATATGATCAGCAGTTAATAATTTATTTTGCAAAATAACCAATACAAATCCCATTTTTGAAATTCAATCGTGTAAATGTATGCTGTGATTTGACTGAACACTGTTTCAATTCTACTGAATCACTCCGTGATCATAAATATATCCATCCATCCATTTTCCAACCCGCTGAATCCGAACACAGGGTCACAGGGGATCCTAAATATACATTGACCAAATTGTGGTGTCTTCAAAATTAAACTTGTCGTAGCTTTAATTGTTGCAGGACCACAGATTCTCATAGCGTATGGTCCATTATTGTGTAAATCTATGTTTTGAGCATTGAATGATGCAAATGTGAAAAGATTATTGTAGACTCGGATATTTTGCCTGTAGCGTTTGTGGATTTCACTTTCACCAAACAACAAATTTTTTAATTCTCGCGGATATGTCTCTTTATTGGGAAGAAACACTACTTTTCTCTGATGGTAACATGAATTAGACGATCTACAAGTCTCTGACTTAAAGTTGAAAGCCGAACAATATCTACATACTTCTGTCATATCACCTATGTCCATATATTCAATCTCTTTTTGCTGTTCCGTTATTTCACCGAGTAATAACTTCCATTTGTTTGTGCTCATGCAATCTTTACTATCTTTTTTTTTGTTACTTTCAAATTTTACTACTTTCATATTCTTTAACTTGCTCTGCATGTGTATTTCTCCAACGTTTACTTTGAGCCTTTCGAATTCCACTGCTTTCATAATCTCTAACCTGCTCTGCATGTGTATCATGCCAACATTTTTGAATGTCTTTATTAAGTCTTTTATTTCTGACCCCGATTGGACCTAGAGGTTTT
The DNA here is from genome assembly GCF_900747795.2 of Erpetoichthys calabaricus. NCBI lineage: Eukaryota > Metazoa > Chordata > Cladistia > Polypteriformes > Polypteridae > Erpetoichthys > Erpetoichthys calabaricus. The sequence continues at coordinate 165,568,072 of NC_041397.2, forward strand.
CAATTCCATTTGGTCCGAGCTGATTATTACTTTCCTTATTTTCAGAATTTGCACATAGATTATTATTGTTCTTTTTTGCATTCTTTTTTGCCTTATTTTCTCTCCAATGCTTTTGGGTCTCTTTTCGATGCGCTGCTCTTTCTTCTTCGCTTAGTCATTGATGTGTCATATAGAACGTATAAAATGTTTAAGAACTGGGAGCACATGAAGTGTGTCTGCCAAAAGCATTCCAACAACTGAAAGGTTAGATGTTTGTGATCTTGTTTAAAATTGTTTGTAAGTAGGGCATGACATGTAGATAGTGTCACGGGACTTCAAAGTGTCTTCTGAGAAGATCACGTCTCAGCCCAAAATTTTTTTATTATAATAGAGAGATATATATTTAAAATCCAATGTCTGTCTGTATGTCTGTCCGCTTTTCACGAGAGAACTACTTTAGATTTAGATTTGGTTTTTTTCTAGAATTTGATTGAACATTCCAGTTGATTTTGTGACTTTTCTCATCGAGCTAAGTGTCATAGTTCCGTTGTGGCACTGATTTATTTGCACAAGGGTAGGGGTAGAAGGAACCTCAGGAATAGGGAGCCAGACGGGGCCATCCTCACTCACGCGCCAGCCTCCGTTCGAGTCACTCTACCTCTCACCACATACTGGAGCGTATCTTGTCTCTGCTTAGTTAACAATATCTGTTTGTTCAGTAGACATTATCATGTAGAGATTGTTAAAGAGTAACATTTGACGTTTTTGAGAGAGAGATCACAGCTACGTGTGTTTTAGAGGGTACCTGCAGATTGGCAGAGATATCACAGCCACATGCTTTTCTCCCCATGGGGGGACGTTCTCTCATCAGAGCTGAACACGATCAGATACAGTGGCAACGTTTGACGGTGGAGCATACCTACCTTCCGTTTGGCCAGAGATACCTTGCCAACTTTTTACATTTTTGGCAAAGAGATCACAGCTACATTCTCGCCCCTGATAGCAAAACCAAAAATATATGAAGAGGCCCTCTGATATGAAAGCTATCAATATAAATTCTTCTCAATACAAATTATTACATTTTAAAACATTTTTTAAATTGATTTTTAAAGTTTGTCCTTTTTCACTACTATGCAGGCAATGCCGCAGGGGACAGCTAGTAGTAGTATATATATATATATATATATATATATATACAGTGCATCCGGAAAGTATTCACAGCGCATCACTTTTTCCACATTTTGTTATGTTACAGCCTTATTCCAAAATGGATTAAATTCATTATTTTCCTCAGAATTCTACACACAACACCCCATAATGACAATGTGAAAAAAGTTTACTTGAGGTTTTTGCAAATTTATTAAAAATAAAAAAATTCAGAAAGCACGTGTACATAAGTATTCACAGCCTTTGCCATGAAGCTCAAAATTGAGCTCAGGTGCATCCTGTTTCCCCTGATCATCCTTGAGATGTTTCTGCAGCTTAATTGGAGTTCACCTGTGGTAAATTCAGTTGACTGGACATGATTTGGAAAGGCACACACCTGTCTATATAAGGTCCCACAGTTGACAGTTCATGTCAGAGCACAAACCAAGCATGAAGTCAAAGGAATTGTCTGTAGACCTCCGAGACAAGGATTGTCTCTAGGCACATATCTGGGGAAGTTTACAGAAAAATTTCTGCTGCTTTGAAGGTCCCAATGAGCACAGTGGCCTCCATCATCCGTAAGTGGAAGAAGTTCAAAACCACCAGGACTCTTCCTAGAGCTGGCCGGCCATCTAAACTGAGCGATTGGAGGAGAAGGGCCTTAGTCAGGGAGGTGACCAAGAACCCGATGGTCACTCTGTCAGAGCTCCAGAGGTCCTCTGTGGAGAGAGGAGAACCTTCCAGAAGGACAACCATCTCTGTAGCAATCCACCAATCAGGCCTGTATGGTAGACTGGCCACACGGAAGCCACTCCTTAGTAAAAGGCACATGGCAGCCCGCCTGGAGTTTGCCAAAAGGCACCTGAAGGACTCTCAGACCATGAGAAAGAAAATTCTCTGGTCTGATAAGATAAAGATTGAACTCTTTGGTGTGAATGCCAGGCGTCACGTTTGGAGGAAACATGGCACCATCCCTACAGTGAAGCATGGTGGTGGCAGCATCATGCTGTGGGAATGTTTTTCAGCGGCAGGAACTGGGAGACTAGTCAGGATAAAGGGAAAGATCACTGCAGCAATGTACAGAGACATCTTGGATGAAAACCTGCTCCAGAGCGCTCTTGACCTCAGACTGGGGCGACGGTTCATCTTTCAGCAGGACAACGGCCCTAAGCACACAGCCAAGATATCAAAGGAGTGGCTTCAGGACAACTCTGTGAATGTCCTTGAGTGGCCCAGCCAGAGCCCAGACTTGAATCCGATTGAACATCTCTGGAGAGATCTTAAAATGGCTGTGCACCGACGCTTCCCATCCAACCTGATGGAGCTTGAGAGGTGCTGCAAACAGGAATGGGCGAAACTGGCCAAGGATAGGTGTGCCAAGCTTGTGGCATCATATTCAACAAGACTTGAGGCTGTAATTGCTGCCAAAGGTGCATCGACAAAGTATTGAGCAAAGGCTGTGAATACTTATGTACATGTGATTTCTCAGTTTTTTTATTTTTAATAAATTTGCAAAAACCTCAAGTAAACTTTTTTCATGTTGTCATTATGGGGTGTTGTGTGCAGAATTCTGAGGAAAAAAATGAATTTAATCAATTTTGGAATAAGGCTGTAACATAACAAAAGGTGGAAAAAGTGATACACTGTGAATACTTTCTGGATGCACTGTATATATATATATATATATATATATATATATATATATATATATATATATATATATATATGGCAGCCCGCCTGGAGTCATACATGTCCAAATAGGAGACAGCTAAATGGCCTGAATAATAGTAATTCCATGCCGGACCAGGGGGCAGCGAGGTGCACTAACTGTCTTTCTCAATCCCATGCAGACCATTCTTGGGAAATCCCGCCTGGTTCTGGCGCCTCTGATGACATCACTTCTGTTTCTAGTGCTATCGATGATGTCATTTTCAGTCCCAATGACACCACTTCCGGTTCATACAGACGAGGCAGATTGTGTGGGACATAGTCCCCATAGTGTCTGCTAAAGGACCGTTCTGCTTTACTAGATTGTGAGGATGACTTGGATGATTCAACGAATCGGATGAGCTTTTCCATATTATGGAAGTCTCCCCAGACCGGCTGGGTGAAATCATTGGGAAGGTTTGATATTAGCAAAAAACAGGCTACTTTTTGTAAAATCTGACAGGTGGAACAATCAAATGGCCTTAGCCAGGATGCCCCTGGGTCGATCACTCTGGGTCGAATTTCCACACCTGTAACGTCTTCACATGCTTTTCTGGAGATGACTCACATTTATCTGGGACCACGGCCCCAGTGGGGAGGACAGCTCTCTCCTCTGAGAGAACATAATAAGTCCCTGACGCTTCCCCCATAGAAACCAGCCCACTCCTGTGAATCTCCTCCACACTTTCCTTTTGTAATTTTACTGGCTCGGATAAATATATAGGGAGCAAAGCCTGCACCTGGTCTTTCTGAACCACAGGACAAGCTACGCCACTGTCACAAGCATCACACTGAGACATCATGAAGGTTTGGGGCAGCCACCCTTATATTATGTCCTGGCTGCAAAAATGGTTTAAAAACAACAACAGATCTTTACAGATCGGAGTCCACAATTGAACTGATGATGTGTAGGTAAGATGGCAGCTTTAAAGGCCAGTGGAGGAAGTGACATCATCGGAAGTGATGTCATCAGCGGCACCGGAACCGGAAGTGATATCATTGGGATCGTTATTGATGTTATTGATAACGCCAGAAAATGGAAGTGACGGCACTATGGGACGTGGAGTTCGGCAACAAAGCCCTGCTGGGTACCATGGGTGCCATCATGAGATGATGCAGGGAGACTGGGGTTTCCCTACTGTTTACATAGCCTGGAAGTACTTCAATGTCACGGGGACAGAAGCACAGAAGTACTTCAGGGCTGAAGAAATTACAAGTTTTCCATCTGACCCAGAAGTGCTGATGAGTCACGTGGACAGAAGGACAGAAGTCCGGGTCAAGGACTATTTAAAGGGCTGCTGTGAACCTAGCAAGTGAGCCGGAGTTGGGAGGTAGAGGACAGAGCTTGCTGGGAGGTGTACAGGAAAAAGTAGGAATTATTATTGCTTTATTGTTGTGTTTATTGTGGCTGTGGTGCTTTGGAGGCACTATTTTGAAACCTGTGTCCTGCGTCTGTCTGTTGGGAAAAAGATGGACAACAGTGCCACCTAGCGTCCACTTACTTACAATTTATATTAACTAGCCAACGCCCGCCGTAGCATACGGCGGTGTAAGAATAGGAACTGAAAACGGTGAGAAAGGTATTCAGAAATCAAGAAGAAATAAATACTTCTTGAAAGACGCAGTGTGCATGTAGAATTTCCAGCCAAGCAGGATTTCATGTGAAAGTGATAAATAAATCAGGCTTTCCGAATTTACGTACTATGGCCATGGCATCCTGATAGTTTTGGTGCATGTATCTTGGACTTCCTGGAAATGTGGACAGTAATATGATCATTTTGCCTACACATATGTTGTTATTTTCAGCGTTTGCTTGCAGTGCGTCTTATAGTTCCACGTGCAGATCTTGTTGATGTAATCTGAGGTAGTTGAAACATGCGCCCTCTGTTTTAACATACGCATCTATGACGTATTGATGGAATAGTTTGCCTCTGGAGTGCAAAATACTAAATGTATTTCCTTATTGCTAATCTGTACGCGTAAAATTGGAATTGAGCAAGCCTTATTCGCTTGCCGTTTCTTTTAGCGGGAACATGTTGTAAATCTTTGTGCCAGCCAATGTCTCCATAAGGGAATAAAATTGGGTAATGAAAGTGGGTAAACCATAAGATCGCAATTCATATTGAGCGTGGAAATCTATTTACAGGAGTTGCCTATAGGATAGACGCAAATGTCCCTTTCGGCAGGCGTTTGGCCATCTTCTCCGACGAAAATCGCTGCAATGTCGGGGCATTGTATCATCATAATTCCTGCCTAGGGTTTTCCTTGAAAAACATTCGTACAGATGCTGTTGGATTGGGCTGAGCAATTTTATGCATGTGTTTGTATGATTTAGCGAAGGGGTTGATGGTTCTGAGCATGGAATCTAGCTGGAGAAGTACATTTTCGCTGCATGCAGAGTTTGCTTTATTTTGTAAGCGTACTTCAGTAGCTTGCACTGTGTCAAAAACATACAACTGTCCATATCCTGGAGAGGTAGAAGTGTTAGCGTATAGTGGAGAGATTTGGTGATAAATTTGCCCGTGTATTTTAAAACAGTATGGTCCGTGGCCAGGAGGTTGAGTTATCTATGCACCCATGGAAGCAAATGCTAAAGAAGAGTTGTATTCTCAAATGTGTTCACGATAATTTTTAGCTTCTGATGTTTGCTGTGTAAGAAGCTGTTGTAAAGACACAGGTGTCTCCCACAAAGGTGGTAAAGCTACTTTACCGTTGTGGCAGCACCTCGAGTACTTGTTGGATGTATTACGCTCAGCAGGCCAGTATAGTGCATGACATGGAAGAGGCCGAATAGGAATTGAGAAATGCCGTGTTGGCTGCGTGTGGGTGGGACCAGTTTTGAAGTGGAAGCAGGACGAACCAAAAGAGAAATATATATGATATATATATATATATATGATATATATATATATATAAATATATATATATATATATATATACATACATATACAGTGCATCCAGAAAGTATTCACAGCGCATCACTTTTTCCACATTTTGTTATGTTACAGCTTTATTCCAAAATGGATTAAATTCATTTTTTTCCTCAGAATTCTGCACACAACACCCCATAGTGACAACGTGAAAAAAGTTTACTTGAGGTTTTTGCAAATTTATTAAAAATAAAAAAACTGAGAAATCACATGTACATAAGTATTCACAGCCTTTGCTCAATACTTTGTCGATGCACCTTTGGCAGCAATTACAGCCTCAAGTCTTGTTGAATATGATGCCACAAGCTTGGCACACCTATCCTTGGCCAGTTTCGCCCATTCCTGTTTGCAGCACCTCTCAAGCTCCATCAGGTTGGATGGGAAGCGTCGGTGCACAGCCATTTTAAGATCTCTCCAGAGATGTTCAATCGGATTCAAGTCTGGGCTCTGGCTGGGCCACTCAAGGACATTCACAGAGTTGTCCTGAAGCCACTCCTTTGATATCTTGGCTGTGTGCTTAGGGCCGTTGTCCTGCTGAAAGATGAACCGTCGCCCCAGTCTGAGGTCAAGAGCGCTCTGGAGCAGGTTTTCATCCAAGATGTCTCTGTACATTGCTGCAGTGATCTTTCCCTTTATCCTGACTAGTCTCCCAGTTCCTGCCGCTGAAAAACATTCCCACAGCATGATGCTGCCACCACCATGCTTCACTGTAGGGATGGTGCCAGGTTTCCTCCAAACGTGATGCCTGGCATTCACACCAAAGAATTCAATCTTTGTCTCATCAGACCAGAGAATTCTCTTTCTCATGGTCTGAGAGTCCTTCAGGTGCCTTTTGGCAAACTCCAGGCGGGCTGCCATGTGCCTTTTACTAAGGAGTGGCTTCCGTCTGGCCACTCTACCATACAGGCCTGATTGGTGGATTGCTGCAGAGATGGTTGTCCTTCTGGAAGGTTCTCCTCTCTCCACAGAGGACATCTGGAGCTCTGACAGAGTGACCATCGGGTTCTTGGTCACCTCCCTGACTAAGGCCCTTCTCCTCCAATCGCTCAGTTTAGATGGCCGGCCAGCTCTAGGAAGAGTCCTGGTGGCTTCGAACTTCTTTCACTTACGGATGATGAAGGCCACTGTGCTCATTGGGACCTTCAAAGCAGCAGAAATTTTTCTGTAAACTTCCCCAGATATGTGCCTCGAGACAATCCTGTCTTGGAGGTCTACAGACAATTCCTTTGACTTCATGCTTGGTTTGTGCTCTGACATGAACTGTCAACTGTGGGACCTTATATAGACAGGTGTGTGCCTTTCAAAATCTTGTCCAATCAACTAAATTTACCACAGGTGGACTCCAATTAAGCTGCAGAAACATCTCAAGGATGATCAGGGGAAACAGGATGCACCTGAGCTCAATTTTGAGCTTCACGGCAAAGGCTGTGAATACTTATGTACATGTGCTTTCTCAATTTTTTTATTTTTAATAAATTTGCAAAAACCTCAAGTAAACTTTTTTCATGTTGTCATTATGGGGTGTTGTGTGTAGAATTCTGTGTAACATAACACAATGTGGAAAAAGTGATGCACTGTGAATACTTTCCAGATGCACCGTATATATATATATATATATATATATATATATATATATATATATATATATATATATGTTGCATAGTTTACTGTAAAATAATGCAAAGAGTACACGACACGTGTTTCGCCCTCGTTTGGGCTCATCAGGTGTACACACTCTGCTGCTTCCCTCTTGGGGATCGAACCTCAGATGTCTGCGTCAGAGATGAAGTCCCTTTACACTGAACCACACCACAGTGCGTGGTTTGTTTATTTGACAGCCTGTAGGTCCGGAGTAATTACATTCATTGCATTCGTAGTCTGAGTCCCGACCTAAATTGTGTGGGTGGTTACCAACCAGGTAACACTTGTGGTTGGTCTGCCATTTGGCAAACATCCGCAATGGTGCCCTCTTCAGTTGCAAGAAGCATATCATGGAATGTTGCATAGTTTACTGTCAAATAATGCAAAGAGTACACAACATGTGTTTCGCCCTCGTTTGGGCTCATCAGGCGTACACACTCTACTGCTCCCCTTTAGGGGATTGAACTCTCTTCCACCACCACTCCTTCTCCACAGCAAGCTTTGTCCAACTCCATCCGACTCTGGCCGCTGAGTGGTGGTTGCTGGCTCTCTTTTATCAGGAACCCGGAAGTGCTCAAGGTGGTTGATTGCTAACATCCGGCTGCACTTCCAGGTAAGGCGAAACCAGTGCCCTAAAGGGGCCAGCTGCTCCTGTTGCAGCACCCCTCTGGCGGCGCCTGAAGAACCCCACAGAGCTGCATAGAACTCCAACCCCCATGAAGCCGCTGGGGGAGTCTGAGGCACCGCTGCAACCCAGGGATGCTGCCATCTAGCGTCCAGGGGAAGATACTGGGCTTCCCAGCCTTGTCCCCCTGGCAGCTGTGGTGAAGGGGCCAGGCATGGGCCCCGGCCATCTGTCACAATTTATACATATATATATATCTATATACACAGTACTGTGCAAAAGTTTTAGGCAGGTGTGAAAAAATGCTGTAAACAAAGAATGCTTTCACAAATGGAAGTGTTAATCATTTATTTTCAGCAATCAACAAAATGCAGTGAATGAACAAAAGAGAAATCTAAATCAAATCAATATTTGGTGTGACCACCCTTTGCCTTCAAAACAGCATCAATTCTTCTAGGTACACTTGCACACAGTTTTTGAAGGAACTCGGCTGGTAGGTTGTTCCAAACATCTTGGAGAACTAACCACAGATCTTCTGTGGATGTAGGCTTCCTCACATCCTTCTGTCTCTTTATGTAATCCCAGACACACTCGATAATGTTGAAATCAGGGCTCTGTGGGGGCCATACCATCACTTCCAGGACTTCTTGTTCCTCTTTACGCTGAAGATAGTTCTTAATGACTTTGGCTGTATGTTTGGGGTCGTTGTCCTGCTGCAGAATAAATTTGGGGCCAATCATACGCCTCCCTGATGGTATTGCATGATGGATAAGTATCTGCCTGTATTTCTCAGCATTGAGAACATCATTAATCCTGACCAAATCTCCAACTCCATTTGCAGAAATGCAGCCCCAAACGTTCAAGGAACCTCCACCATGTTTCACTGTTGCCTGCAGACATTCATTATTGTATCGCTCTCCAGCCCTTCGACGAACAAACTGCCTTCTGCTACAGCCAAATATTTCAAATTTTGACTCATCAGTCCAGAGCACCTGCTGCCATTTTTCTGCACCCCAGTTCCTATGTTTTCATGCATACTTGAGTCGCTTGGCCTTGTTTCCACGTCGGAGGTATGGCTTTTTGGCTGCAACTCTTCCATGAAGACCACTTCTGGCCAGACTTCTCCGGACAGTAGATGGGTGTACCTGGGTCCCACTGGTTTCTGGCAGTTCTGAGCTGATGGCACTGCTGGACATCTTCCGATTTCGAAGGGTAATAAGCTTGATGTGTCTTTCATCTGCTGCACTAAGTTTCCTTGCCCGACCACTGCGTCTACGATCCTCAACGTTGCCCGTTTCTTTTTGCTTCTTCAAAAGAGCTTGAACAGCACATCTTTAAACCCCAGTCTGCTTTGAAATCTTTGTCTGGGAGAGACCTTGCTGATGCAGTAGAACTACCTTGTGTCTTGTTGCTGTGCTCAATCTTGCCATGACATGAAACTGTCTTCCACAACCTCACCTTGGTAGCAGAGTTTGGCTGTTCCTCACCCACTTTTAAGCCTCCTACACAGCTGTTTCTGTTTCAGTTAATGACTGAGTTTCAACCTATGTGTGACATTGATGATCATTAGCACCTGTTTGCTATAATTGGTTGATCATACACCTGACTAGAATGCTACAAAATCCCTGACTTTGTGCAAGTGTATCTATAAGAATTGATGCTGGTTTGAAGGCAAAAGGTAGTAACACCAAATATTGATTTGATTTAGATTTTTCTTTTGTTCGCTCACTTTGCATTTTGTAAATTGATAACAATAAGCAATCATTATTTATATTTCTGAAAGCATTCTTTGTTTACAGCATTTTTTCACACCTGCCTAAAACTTTTGCACAGTACTGCATATTACATTCTTAGTTCTGATTCACAATCTAAATATTTAGGTGGTGTAAAAAGAAGACAAGACAAAGCATAAAGGGTTGGGGTTTTCCGGCCCCGTATACTGTAAACAATATTTTGTCAGAGTTATTGTACAAAACAATATGCATCAGACAGCAATATGGCGGAATGGGGGAGTCTTTATGGAGAGGGACCGGAAATGAAAGTGAAGGCTGCTGGGAAGGTACCAAGATGGATGCTGGGAGGATGACGTCATCAGGGGTTGACAGAGGGAAGGTGGAAGTGATATTGCATGGTTAGCTACTTCAGGTGGCTTCATGGCGGTGGTGTTTCCTTCTTTCTGCCGAAAACAAGAGAGAGAGGTTAGTACTCCGCCATTTCCTTCTGGCCTGCAGTTTCACGTAACAGTTTGGGTTCTTCCGCGGATCTCTAAGCGCACGTGCGTGACATGACCCCCCCCCCCCTCAGCCCAGACCCATCGGGTCAGGCGCACCTGACCGAGAGGTCGTGAACCTAAGAGAGGGCGTCGGCGTTGGCTTGCAGGTTGCCCCGACGATAAGTGACGGTAAACTTGTATGGCTGCAGGTCCAAAAACCACCTGGTAACTCGAGGGTTCGACTCCCTGTGAAGGGCCATCCACTGATGGGCGGCATGGTCCGTCACCAGAGTAAACTCACGACCTAAACAGATAGTACCTGAGATAAGTCACCGCCCACTTGATGGCCAAGGCTTCCCTCTCCACCGCCGCATACCTGGTCTCTCGGTCCAACAGTTTCCAGCTCAGGTAGATAACGGGGTGTTTGACACCATCGACGCTTTGGCTCAGCAGAGCACCTAAGCCTGTGTCCGAAGCATCGGTCTGGAGAAGAAAGGGTAAAGAAAAGTCAGGGGTTCTTAGTATTGGTGCCATTGTCAGGGCCTTCTTCAGGTCACTGAATGCTTGTTCTGTAGTTTCATCCCATACCACATATAAAGGAGCCAGTTTCTTTGTGAGATTAGTTAAGGGCGCTGCTCTCTCGGAGAAATGAGGTGAGTGCATCAGAGTGATTGCAAGAGCAAAGTGTGGGGATGAAAAAGAACTGCCCAAGATCCAAAGCATGCCACCTTATTTGTTAAACATAGTGGTGGAGATTTTATGGCTTGGGCATTTATGGCTGCCACAGGGACACTGGCACACTTAACTTCATTGATGATATAACAGCTGATGGTGGTTGCACAATGAATTTTGAGGTGTAAAAATCTTTTTCTATTTCTCTCTATTTTTCTATTTGCTCAAGTTCCAGTAAGTGCCTCCAAACTCATTGGCAGTCACTTCATTCTATGAGATAATGATCCCAAAGCATAAAAATGGAAAATTCTTGAATTGGAAAGCTGGTCACTCGATTCAAATCCAACTGAGTACATTCTTAAGAGAAAACAGGAGCTGGAGATGCCTGCATTAGTGGCTTGGTAGAGCATAACCTGAGAAGATACTCAGCACCTGGTGATGTCTATGAATACATTATGGTGCCCTGAAATGGGGGCACCAGGTATTAAAAGCCATGACTGAAATTTATGCAAATACCCCTAATAATGGGGGTAAATCATGGAAAAATGTATTTTTTTCCCCAAACATTATTGAGGACACTATATATATATATATATATATATATATATATATATACAGTATATATATATATATATATATATATATATATATATATATATATATATATATATATATACACAAACTGATAAACTGGGATAGGTAAGGGGTCAGAATACAAAAAAACATAGTATGCCAAAAGCACACATAAAACAAAAAACAAAAATCAAGAAAAGCAGCAAATGTCCTAATACTACAATCTTTGTCTGTAGTGCAAAAAGTAAATGGATGCCTGAAGCTGTACATTGGACATAATGGCATTATATGTTACGTGACTGCCATGTCATTTGACCAACAACTGTCATAGTGACTAGATACATCCATGCAAAGATAGTCAAAAATGGTATTAACAATCCCAAAACAAAAAAGCATCATGTATTTCAATTAACAGCACCAGGAGAGTTTGTCCAAACCACTGGGCCTCCAAAAAGGTTTCCTGTCTTCAAGAGATGGAGCCTTTCAGCATTTTAGTGAGGAAAGGTAGTTAACCAATCAAGCATGCCTAACCATTTAATTTTAAAATAGGGCTCAAAGACTGGCAGCCCTGTTAGGAGAGCACTGAGATGTTTAGAAGGGTATGCATGACCCTATAAATCTGTTATGGTTAAGAAAGGCTTATTGGACTTTATTTCTTATGTATTTCATGTTTTTGATGTTATTTATCAGGTTTTCTTGTTTTTTTTTGTTTCTGTTTTCTGTTTCCTTTCACAAAAATAATGTTCTTTTTTGATCCTGCTTTCTGTAATTATTTAATGTTAACCATTAGGGGGCAAAACCAAGCCCCAAACCCAAGACATAGCAATGCCCGGCACACTTTTAGGTTTAAATAAAAGCTATTTATTTAACCAAAGCACCTTTCTAACAATTACCCTTCCAAAGATCATGCACTATACAAAAAAAACCAAAAACAATTCTTCCTCCTCTTGTCCTCTCATTGAGTGTTGCCCACTGCCTCCTGACTCTGATTCATTGATGTGAGGCATTGGGCTCCCTTTCAAGCCATGCAGAAAGTAGGAAAGTCCTCCCACAAGAGCACCCTACCTTCTATTGTTACCCAGGGACCCTAAAAGAGTTAAATTTCCAGATGCCAACTCCCATGCACTCCAGTGGGTGTCCCGACTGGGCTACCATATGAGGACCTCTGCCACCTGGAGTATGGGGGATGGAATGGACTCTCAGTTTCCGCTGGTATGTCCATTGTTTTATACCCGCCTGGCATTATTTTCTCGTCCTGCCCAGCAATCCATTTGTCATTCCATTCTGGTCTACCATCTAGGTAATAAACCATCCTCTTTCTCAGCTAGGATGCCCATTCTCCTCCTATAATGTATAAATATTATGTTTCTATGTGTGAAAGGATGTTCACATAGTGGTGTTTTGTGGGTGGTATCCTACGAGGCAGGGGCACCCTGATATCACAACTCCTGAGCCTCCTTCTGGCTATTTAGGCTATTTAGGTCAGAGCTGAAAGTGCTTAGGTGTGGTGCATTGTAGTTTGTTTGTTGTCTCTGTAAGATTGTCATTCTTATTGGAATTCTCTTTCTGGATTATGTATTGGGAGATGTTTACTCTGAATTCCCTTTTGGAATCATTCTTAATGCTTCCTTTGTAGCATTTTCACTATTGACATTTGATATTTTGTGACGTTAGTTTAGACTTACAACCCTTTTGGGCCTGCAGTGGCTAAGGCAGACCAGCAGAGCTGGGATTAAGCATGTTGTGGTGAGGCCTTTTCAGTAAGCCTGGCCAGCAAGGCCTTTTGGAGGTCTCACACCCTTTTCTCATCCATCCATCCATTTTCCAACCCGCTGAATCCGAACACAGGGTCACGGGGGTCTGCTGGAGCCAATCCCAGCCAACACAGGGCACAAGGCAGGAACCAATCCCGGGCAGGGTGCCAACCCACCGCAGGACACACACAAACACACCAAGCACACATTAGGGCCAATTTAGAATCGCCAATCCACCTAACCTGCATGTCTTTGGATTGTGGGAGGAAACCGGAGCGCCCGGAGGAAACCCACGCAGACACGGGGAGAACATGCAAACTCCACGCAGGGAGGACCCGGGAAGCAAACCCAGGTCCCCAGGTCTCCCAACTGCAAGGCAGCAGCGCTACCCACCGTGCCACCGTGCCGCCCCCTTTTCTCATTATGGTTCTAACTCCATTTCAGAACAGACATATTTCTGGGATAGCTCACTAAGAATTTCATGGTGGGATTTAAAAGGTAGTCCCTTTAAGTTGCTCACTGAATTTAGAGTTAATAGGTGACCTGGGGCAAACAGTGCATTTTCTGTTATATTTGTAGTGTGGTGTAATGTAATGTCTCTATCATTGATCTTACCAGTGTTGTGGAAATAGGATGAGATCATTTTGGCATTATTAAATTGAGAAGAGTATTATAGAGTAGTCAAACACAGTACTAAGAAAGCAAAAACAGAAAGGCAGGATCAATAACCAGCATTAAAAGGGCAGAAGAAAATGCAAAATGAAAATGAATCTAAGATTGAAACCACTAACATTTCCCTAGAACACTTTCATTCAAAAGCAAATTTTTCTATACTCTTTCTTTTAAGCTTCATGATTTCAAGTTCAGCTATTCTTTATAGAGTATCCCATCTATATAATGTCAAATCAATGTGCACATTACGCATTTAAGACATCAAGCATATCCAAAGCTCCAAAGTGATAGAGGCCATACAAAAAACAAACAAAACAGTGATACAGTGACATCACCAAAACAATAACAGAATATGTAAACAATAAGAAATAGATATCAATGACACATTGAATCAAGTACAAGGTGAAATTAAAAGATTCAAAATGGGTTCCTAACACAGGGCAGGTGACCAAATTTGATGTTGTTTCATTGCTTAAATTTGAACATTTTTCCCTTAGTCGATATGTTGTACATGTCTTTCTTTCAGTCTTACTAAACAGCTTTTCAGCATGTGTGAACAACAAAATTCTTGGCGCCAGAGGGTAGAGCTGTTTATACCATTACAGAAAGCCTACAAGAATTGACGGCTTGCAACCACAGCTAAAGAGTCTTAGAAATTATTGACTGCTCCTTATTAATTTCCAAAGCTTGTTCCAATAACATCAGACACAATCAGGCATACTCTCAAAACTGTTTACATTTATGTGTCTTTCATTGTTACAAAGCAGAACATGCTGAGAAGCAATATGGTAGGGTGGCCTTCACAGAATTTAAAGTCCCTCCACATTATGTTTCCCTAAAGAAAAACAGTAGCTGATTCATTGCTGGTATTATGAAAACATATGGCACAGAGGGCAGAAAAGTTCTTAAATCTAAAATAAATGCTAGTCTGAAAGTGTGAATCAAAGAGTTTCAACATGCAAGAAAGTGGACATAATGTGTATAGTTGATGGACACATCCTCATTGAGCAGACTTTACTTTTTCTAGTTTTAGATAATGTAACACTTTCAGCAATGGTAAAATGAATGACATGATTCTCTTTGAGCTATCCAAGGTATGTAATTAAGCTATTAATGTAAAAAAAGACACAAAGTATTTTTTAAAGATTTGAAATAATTCAGAAAAGTGTAATTAGTGAAAAGGATTAATTGAAGTTCAATAGACTCTAAATGGATAATGAAAACAGATAGCCAATAATCTTTTGAAACTACAACAAAGGCAAAGTATCTAGCAAGGGAAGGCTGGTGTGTCATTGTCTTTAAGATTATTTAGTGACAGTGGCTGTGCATTAGTTAAAGGCTGTAGTTTAAAAAAATGAAGTATATCACAATGAACAACCTGTCTTGCTTGCAGGTAATAAAAGAAATGTTTCTGTGTCAAATTTTATTTAACACCAAGTTATTTGAATGATGCGAAAATGTCTCCTGCACATAACAGCAAAGTATATTTGATGACAATATAAAACAGCCATAGTGTTAACTGAATTTGAACGTTTCATGGATGAATGATTGTCTCCATAATATGTTTCTATGAATCATCCCAATATATAGTCTTGGTTTATAGCAGACATTTACTTTATTCCAAAACATATCAGATTGTTATTTTTGCGAGGTCAACAGTTTTCTAAGGTAGGATGCACAGCTGTATTATTCACTTAAAACAAGATTTAGTATATTAACGAAAAGCTTTCTTCACAAGTCCTTTCTTGCTACTACAGTATACAGAAGTAAAGGTTACTTAAATTATTTATCAAAACCAAGGGGATGGTCTTGGTTTATATTCCCACAAACTTGTATACTTTTATACAACATTATATGTTCAGCCATGCATCTATTATGCAGTTTAGTGTCATGTGTGGCCATTATCCATGCCTGCAGCATTAGTCAAAAGGTTGGAACCAGTCACTTTAGCTGCTAAAATCCATATTATCCTGTGTAATAATAACATTTCCTTAGATCTGAAAACCTATCTACCTTCTTGATCTCCTACTTTCACAACCTTTATGTACCTATAATCTATTGTCCACTTTCAAAGCTCTTCTGTTGGTCAGCCAAGTCAAAGACATCATTTAAAGGAAAATAAAGCTAGAAGGTGTCTCAGTTATGCTGCATGTCCTACTATTGAATATGCTCAAATTGTGTTGTTTGTAAAAGTGTCTTTGTAAGAACCTAGCTTTCCCAAGATTCCAAGGGTCTCCTGTTGCTTGTGGCTTTTTAATGGCCTGACAATTATGTACAAGTTTTATTAGTTGATGCCACAAAAATGACAAGTATTGATGTCACTGCACTATATACTGTACTCTGCTGCTTTGAATTGCTAGATATGAAAGCCAATCATCTATCAATTACTGAACTCAATCAAGGTCAAGGGAGGTCCCGGTAGCAAACCCTAGACAGGATAGTAGTATTATTGAAAGCTTTACTCATAATACAGTATATTACAGTACTTTATATATTACTCCTCTTTTATTTTTTTTTTATTGACTATCCTTCATTCTGCATGCTCTTTTAGTGCTTGATTTGTACAGCTAAGTTTGATATTTGTTACTGGTATCTGTCAGTGCTCTGTTACTTTGTACTTGCTGTTTTGTTTACTTTGTGCCACTTAATTACAACCTTGCTTGCTATATAAAACCATAAAACAAATTGATAGCAAAGGTAAAGGAACTTAATTATACAATTTATAAACCAAGTTTTTAACCCAGATACAAAGAAAAATAGAACAAAATATACAAAACATCTGCTGATAAGAACAAGGATGTATATACAGTCAGCTACACACTGTGCATTTATCAAAAGTTTTGCATACACAGAAACACTAAAAATAATTACATTTAGTGCAAAATAATGCCTATACTGCAGTACACATTTCATAATGTAGACAGTGAGCTAGTAATACCCTCCAATTTATTGTGCAGAACTCACTGTGTTCCCTTTTAAAGGCACTGTGGCCAAACTATGATGATAATGATGATGATGATGATGGTGATGATGATGCAGTCCCTTCATTGAATGTATAGGACACAGCATGTTCCTGTGGTGTGTCTGCATCCATGCATCCATTCCTCCACCTGGATAGCACATCTGATGTCTCTTTAATCAACAAATGCATACAGCAGACCACTGTTTCACAATGATGTAATTACTATGTGATTTGGATACACTATATAGCTTGAGATATTATGAGTTACATATTCATTTATTTAAATATTTAAATGAAGGAAAGAGTCTTCTGACCCTGTATTTGGATGAAACAGGATGCATAATCCTTTTCTCCCAGTGTTGCATTCTTTGCACACTTTTATCTGGGTAATATTGTAGGCATTCTTATGAGCAGTAAACTGAGGTCATATTAACCACAAAACTTATTAACATTCTTCTCTGGCCTTTTAACTGTGTTTCAAGCTCACCACTTGAGATGAGTAAATTAGAAGTTGTGGCAGACGACTAGAGCCCTTACCTGGCTGAGACACCCAGAGTATGGAAGGACCGGGAGAGAGAGTTTTTTCAGGACAGTTTCTCCCCCGGGCTGACAGAAGGCAGCCCCCTTAGTTTTCAGCTGGGCCACAAGTCATAAGCTTGGGAGCTCAACTCTACTGGGGCCCGTGGCCACCACTAGGGGGTGCATGGACTTTTTAGATGGACGTTTATAGGTGCCTATCTGGCAGCACTTCCACCACACCCAGAAGTGCTGCTGGAAGAAGCTCGTTGGGCACCTGGAGTCCTTCTGGGTGCCGAATAAAGGGAGCTAGTCTCCACCATTGAATGGCCAGAGTTGGAAGGAAGAGGACAAAGCCTGAGGAAGAGTGGAGGCAGATGGACTGGCTGCAGAGAAGGGACTGAATTGTGTGTTGGTGATTTGTACACTGTAAATCAGGATTATCCAATGCGTCGCTCGTGAGCTACCGGTAGCTCGCAACCACTTTCCAAGTAGCTTGCCAAAAGGTTAATGAATCATACATAAATTTGAAAACTTGATTAGTCAAATTAGGGGTGGGCAATCTTTCCAAAAAATCATATCACGATCCTTTTAACACAAAATCATGATCCACAGTCTGAATTGCAATCTATCTTTCCAGTGTGGCATACACTTAAGAGAATATCCGGACTCAAACTCATCAAGACCTAAGTAACACTTTATTTTAAATATCAAACAAAGTTGAATTCAATTGTTGTCTCGTTCACTAGCTAAGCGGAGTTAAGGAACACGGCCCTAAGCTGGCAAGTGAGTGAGGAAGGCCCCTCCCCTCGGCCCGCTACGTGTTTTTCGTTTTCGTGCAAATAAATCGGTACCACAAGCAAACTATGATACATAGCAAAATGAGTGAAGTCCCAAAATCAACCAGAATGTTCAAGCAAATTATGGAAAAAAACCCAATCTAAATCCATAAGTAGTTCTCTCATGAAAAGCGGACAGAAAGACAGACAGACAGACGTTGGATTTTATATATTATATATTAGTAAACCTTCAAAATAATGTGCAGTTAAAGTCCCGACAGCATTCTCAGCATTTCTGTAGCTTAGTAGAGCCAGATAACTATAAGAATCTTCACCAAGCAGCTCTGAAAATGTCTGCTTTGTTGGGTCTACATACCTCTGCGTGTATGCCTTTTCTGACATGAATGTCATGAAATCAAAGTTCAGAAAAAGACTGACAGATAAACATTTAAATAGACAGACAGACAGACAGACAGACAGACAGACAGACAGACAGACAGACAGACAGACAGATAGATAGATAGATAGATAGATAGATAGATAGATAGATAGATAGATAGATAGATAGATAGATAGATAGATAGATAGATAGATACTTTATTAATCCCAAGGGGAAATTCACAGTCCCATGGGGAAATTCACAATTCAAATGACTCCATACAGTAAGAGTGAACCTAACTGGCTACACTCCACCATACACCTCTCTTGTTGACTCCATACAGTGCCAGTCATTTTACTAACTAACAAACACATCACACATGCAACTGGACATGTGAATACTCTTGAAACAGTGACATGTAACAAATGACAAATTAATATCTGTGTATCTGTAATTGCATTGTTTTGTTTTGACAGTATTCATGTTTTAATTCAATAAACTAGATAATGCATACAGACATACAAAATGCACTTGCAGGTGAACTAAATATTTTTGTGATGTTTTAATGCAAAATGTGAGATGTGGACACCAACATTTTGTAAATGTTCAGGCAAAACAAGCTTATTCAGTTTGTTTGGGTTGAAATAAGCTATGAGAATAAACGTTAGAAAACATGAGTAGCTCTCGGCCATTTTCATTTTGTAAAAGTAGCTCTCAGGGGTAAAAAGGTTGGAGACCCCTGCTGTAAATAAACCATGTGCTGGGTGCAAAACCTGTCTCCTGCCTGTCTGTGTCGGGGTTGGCTTCACAAAGTATATTTAAAAAATTAGCTTTAATACAGCTGAATGACATTCAGTCATCCAGCTTCATGTAACTGTATGGGATCCCTGTTATTCAATGCCTCATTGTTCTCTAGAGCCTCAGCTAATGGCATCTTCCATGTACCTTAGATAGACATCACATATCTAGAGTTGAATTGCAAAAATTCTAGCAGGCAATGCCATAACTGATTTAATTGGCCAGCTACCATTAGTTTTAAGACTATAGACTCTAAATATACATGACCTGAACAGAGCTGGCCTCCTGAAATTATGGAGTCTTACTTTGTACAAATAATATAAACTGAAACATTTTTGCTCTAGGCTGTAGTGGAAGATATGAAAGTCCTCTTTCAGCTCTCTGTGGTGCCATTATTGAATCAAGTTCACTAATCACGTTAGTGTGGAGAGTTGGGATATTTGAAGATAAAGGTTGAAAGAGAATGTTTTCTTTTATGCAAATGAACCATACATATTACAGGTAAAGGATATATAGTTTCAGAACTAACCTAAATTAAAATTTATTATTTTTAAGTAGCCTAGTACTTTTCATTTTAATTTTACCATTTTCTTTTATATTTACTGTATCTTACAAATTAAAAAAATTAGTTGTTATAATAATGCAAAACTTCAAAGATCTATTCAAGCAAAACACTACTCCCTTATTAGGAAACATCAAGAAGGATTTTTCTACACACACCATCATGCATCTCTCAGACTCTGATGGAATGAATTCATTAAATATTAATCAATATATTTCCATTATTTGTTTATTTTCCAGTGTAGTCCTCTTTACATAACTTCACTTGAAGCCTGTACATGATATGTTTTTATTTATTACTGAAATAAGAAACACTCTTTTTCGAGGAAATCAATTATGTAGGGATGTAAGACGGAGAGAAGCTGAGTGGTAAAGGATAGCCAGATGTATTGCTTGGCATCAAATTTGCAGTCAATATTATTCTGTCATGATTTATACATCTTATTTACATCTACAGTACCTACATGAGTTGCTATGTATTAGTTTTTCTTCCTCATTTTGTGTTCTACTGCGCATATGCTGCTGTGGAAAATACTCAGAAAAAAGTAAAGTATTGAGCATTTGTTACTGCATATACGAACTCCAAACATATACATCCTTTATTTACACCTACAGATAGAGTCCCACATGCTCCTGTTATTGCAGTGGCAGGCTGAAGAAATCTAACAGAAAGTTTACTTTAATTAGTCAAGTTCATTTACAAATAGTTAAGCATTTCAAACACACTAATCAGCATATAGATAAATGGTATGATCCAGAAACACACCTCTGCTATTAAGTATTATGTATAGTCCCAAAATTGTATCTTATTGTTGCCCCTCTTGTGCACCTGTTGTTAATTTCATTAACACCAAAGCAGCTGAAACTGATTAACAACCCCCCTCTGCTACTTAACTGACCAGATCAATATCCCAGAAGTTTCATTGACGTGATGCTATACTCTGATTAAAAAGTGTTCCTTTGATTTTTTTGAGTAGTAATATTTTGTCATGTTTCAGCCAGCATTTTCCCCTTGGCTGTTATTCACAGTTGTGTTTCATGTCTGTCTTTTTTAATTTTGTATCATTTAATTACATTAATGCCTATTTTATTTATTATGAACATTTTTCTGTGTGTATGTTAAGAAAGGGGGAGGGACTTAGTTATGCCCCTTGTGCTTTGTGGGTGGTCCCACAAAGGGCTAAGAAACCTGCCTATTACCACTAACAATGGCCCTCCACCCTATTTATGAGAGGGCCTCCCTAAGATTCCTCATGGATGATTAAATGCGCTAAGGAAGAGGAGAGTGCTTGTGAGTATCCGTGTTTTTGCTTTTGCCTATTGAATTTCTGAATTTTGAACTAATGCTTTGTTTCTTGACTATAATTTTTGGATTCTGCATTGGGACTGTGTTACTGATTTTTTTAACCTCGGCTCTGCTTTTTACTATAATTTTTGGATACTGTGGATACTGTATTGGGATTCTGTTTTCTGTGTTTTCTCTTGCCTTTTAGGCAATTCTTTGTATTCTTCAGAGCGTTGTACCTGCACAGGTTTTGCAAAAATAAACTTTTTATCAAGCTTTGTCTTGGCCCTTTGGGTTTCTAGATGGGGTATTTGGAGGGTGTTTTCCACCTCCAGTGGGCAATTTTGGAAGTGTTTTTGGCAGCGGTACTTTCAGGACTCGAGCTGTTCATAACATATGTCAACCTAGTTACACATAGTCATTTTCAAATACATTTTTCACTTGGAAAAAAACTCAGTGGTTTAAAAAAGTTGCTGTGGAATGAGGTAATAAGGCACAAGAATGATTGGGGATATTAGGAGAATGGGGAAAATAATACTAGTAATGCATTTTGTCAGGCACCCTCACAATGGCAGGCATGGTTCTCCCTGCAAGGTAAACTTAAGTTCCAGAGCTGCTGCTCAGCATACTGCTCTTTTAAGTGTGATTTGGTTAGAGTGCAGAAATGGACAAGCAGGCAGGAGAAGATTTACCTGATGCTGGTGAAATAAAACTGTATTTTATTAAAATCCACAATTTAGTAAGCAAGGTCAAAAGCAGGCAGAACATAAAAGTAGGCAGGCAAAGGTGTTCTGAGTGTTAAACTAGGGGTAAAATCAAAAGCTAGGTAAAAAGCTCAAAACCACAAATCTCACATCAAAATTTCACCAAGTAAAACACTATGAATCACATCCAACATCTAACATTTGTGAAAACAATAACACAGAAAATGATTTGGGGAAGCTTCCCGTATAATGTCCAGTGAGCAAGATAATCAAAAAAAGCTGGTTTTGGTGGTCACAATTGCAAAAATTATTTGACAACAACATGCAGAGATTAGATTTCCTCGTGGCAGGAAGGAAGTTGAGGGTAGAACGGAACTGACATCATCATGGGAGGCTGGAAGTGAGTTATCAATGGTGGACTGGAAGTGACGTCATCATGGTTGGCTGGAAGTGATGACATCAGAGGGGAGTCGGAAGAGGCGTTTTTATTAGGAGCTGGAATAGATGATAACTACTGGGACTGGGTTGGAAAAGAAGGATTAATCTTCTGTTGGTCTGTTAACTCTCCCAAATAATCCCCAGGATTATTACAATTATGTCTTAATACTTTATACCAGCATTCCTTGTAATTTGTAGGTGGGGCCCCAGGAGGCTTGGCCACCCTGATATCACCAATTCTGAGCCTTTCCTCTGGCTATTTAGGCCAGTACAGAGGAGTAGGAGATCATTACATTTGTGGAGGAATTTGTGAGTGTTGCTATTTTCTTTGGATTTTTTAGTTTTCTTGATTTACTTTGCTTCTGTTCCTTGTTTTCTCTTTCAATTTATGGATTTGGACTTGTTTGCTTTAGGATCACTTTTTATGCAACTTCTTGCGCTTATTTTGTGCTCTTTTCAGGTGTTTTTTCTTATTTTTCTGTTTTGTTCTAATAAATTGTTTATTCATAATGATTCTTTTCTTATTGTTTTATCCTGACTAAATTAGATCTCCTCTAGAGTTGTAACCTTTGCCATTCTGTTTAACAACATTTATTTATTTATATAGCACATTTTCATGCAAATGATGTAGCTCAAAGTTCTTTACAAGGTGAAGAATGAAAAATTTATGTGAAACAAAAATAAGACTAGGATTACGAAGTAACAATAAATATAGTTAGCTCAGATGGCCAGGATGACAGAAAAAAACAAACAAAAAAAAAACCCTCCAGATTAGTATGAATTGTGGAGCCTTGATGAAAATGATAATTCAGTGCACATATAGCTTAACAGGGATACACTGAAATGTAGATCTGAGAAAGCCATGTTACAATACTGGGTTTTTAGAAGTTTTTTAAAATGCTCCACAATATTAGCCTAGCAAATTTCTATCAATAAACTATTCCAGATCTTAGGTTCATAAAAGCAGAAGGCCACCTCACCACTTTTTTAAGTTTAACTCATGGAATTATAAGCAAACACTCATATGAAGATCTAAGGTTACAATTCAGAGTATAAGGTAAGAGGCATTCCAAAATATAGAACGGAGCGAGATTAGTTAAGGCTTTGTAAACCATTAGCAGTATTTTAAAGTCAATTCTGAAACCAATGTAATGACATCAAAACTGGAAAGATGTGCTCTCCTTCTTATGATAGAAGGACTGGGGGAGAGGACATATTCGAGGCAATACCTCTCCAGGAACATGCAAGGGCAACCCCCCTGGCTTACACAGGGGCCACAAGGTTAGACCTTAGAAGCTCAACCCTGCTGGGGCCTGTGGCCACCGCCAAGGTGCACCTGGAGCACCCAGAAGTGCTGCTGGAAGAGGATTGGAGAGCGCCTGGAACACTTCCGGGTGCAGTATAAAAGGGGCCACCTCACTCTGTCCGCTGAGCCAGAGTCAGGAGGAGGTGGACGAAGCTTGCCCAGAGGAGTGGATGGAATGAAAAGAGAGAGAAAAGAAGAAGAGTATTGTGTTGTGCCGTGTTTGTGAACTATGCTGTACTTGTGAAAATATAAAAAAATAAAAGTGTGTACTTGTACTTGTGCCTCTGTGTGTGTCTGTGTCTGGATCCACTTTGGTGGTCCACAATGTGTTTATAGAACTAAAATCTTACTAGCTTTTTGTCTGTGCTTATAATAGAACTGGCATGACTTAAATATTAATTGCTTAATTTCTTCTGTAATAAAAATATTAAATTCTGTTTGTAGTGACAGCCTTTTTCTGTATAGTGTTGAATCAAATGAGTTTACATATTCTTTATAAGTCTGAGAAATCTCAGTCATTTTATTGTCTGTCTAGTTTGCAATTTATTTTTATGAGAAACATAGTGAATAATTGGTCCACTTACAGTATATATGCTTTACATGCTTCACCAAAGTGTTTCCACAGATAAATTGCGTAAAAAGGCGCTTTGCCCTGGATGAAAAATCATTTTGAGATTAAATTTAAATTTAATGAAGTTATTACCATTTAATATTAACAAATGTAATCATCAACAATGTCTGTATTGCATAGAAATTTAATTTCCAATTGTAAGAAGAAAGAGTCAGAGACATCATAAAGAGTTGGGGCAGCCACCCGTATAATATATTATCGGCCGCAAAATAGCTTTTTTTTGTAGCACGATGTGCTTAGGTCAGAGTCCAGAAAAGAACTGCCTGTACTGAGGCAAGATGGCAGTTTTAAAGACCTGGAAGGGAAATTACGTCATCGGTACAGGAACTGGGAGTGGCATCCTCGTGCCCAGAAGTGACGTCATCCTTGGGGCCGGCAACAGGCGGGATTTCCCGGGAAAGGTCTGCAAGGGACTGAGAGAGATAGTCAGTACACTCTGCCACCCCCTGGCCTGGCGTAGAATTACTGGTGTTTAAGCCCTTCAGCTGTTTCCCATATGCACGTGTGTGACAAGTCCCCCCCACCCTTAGCCCAGACCCATCGGGTCGGGCGGATCTGTTTGAGAGGTTGTGGACTCGAGAGAGAGCATCAGCATTGGCATGCAGAGAACCCTTACGGTGAACAAGCAAAAACGTATACGGTTGGAGGTCAAGAAACCACCTAGTGACCCGTGGATTTGACTCCTTGTGAAGGGCCATCCACTGGAGAGGTGCATGGTCCGTCACCAGAGTAAATTCACAGCCCAAGAGGTAGTACCTCTACTGCGTAATCACCCATTATATCGCAAGAGCCTCCCATTCCACTGCCACATACCTGGTCTCCCGATCCAGCAGTTTCTGGCTCAGGTACATGACGGGGTGTTCAACACCATTGACACTTTGGCTCAGCACGGCCCCCAGGCCTGTGTCTGAAGCATCCGTCTGGAGTATGAAAGGAAGTGAAAAGTTGGGTGCTTTCAATATGGGTGCTGACGTAAGGGCCTGTTTTAGGTCACAAAATGCAGTCTTGTCAGCCCATACAACGTGGTTTGGAGCCCTCTTCTTTGTTAAGTCTGTCAAGGGTGCTGATCTCTCGGAGAACCGGGGTACAAACCGGCAGAAGTACCTGGCTAACCCGAGGAAAGCCTGCACTTGCCACTTGGTATTCGGACGGGTCCAGTTTAATATGGCATTAACTTTGGAGCACTGTGGCTTCACGGCACCCTGACCCACCAAATATTTAGCTTCTTTTAATCCAAAGAAACACTTCTTTGGCTTTGGATTAATTCGGAGCCCAGCTTCACCCAGCGTCCTCAATACCGTTTCCACCTGCCGCATGTGGTCCATCCATGTGCTGGAATAGATGACAATGTCATCCAAATAAGTAGCGCTAAACGTGTTATGAGGCCAGAGCACTCTGTCCACCAGACACTGGAAAGTTGCCGGAGCCCCATGTAACCCGAATGGGAGGTTTGAGGATGATACACCGCGGAATTTAATTGCTTTATTTTAAGTAACTTGCCCGTTTCCTTAAACGTTGCCGAGGTAAAGGGCGTCCCTTGGTCCGTAAGGACTTCTTTAGGGACCCCGACACATGCAAAAACACCCACTAGTTCCCATGCAATAGCTTTAGTAGTGGCAGAGCGCAGCGGAACTTCCTCTGGATATCAGGTAGCATAATTCACAAGGACTAATATATATTTATGTCCTCGGGCTGAGGGCTCCAGAGGTCCTACTATATCGACCCCAATATGCTCAAAGGGAACATCAATCAGGGGGAGGGGAACGAGAGGAGCGCGGTCCCTCCTAGGAATTTGCCATAATTGACATTATGGACAAGAGATGCAAAAATGGCGAACTTCCTCGTTAATTCCCGGCCAATAAAATTGGAGCTTAATCCGCTCTAAAGTCTTTTCGGTGCCTAAATGACCTCCCAGGAGGTGGGCGTGCGCCAACTCACAAACCTGCTGCCAGTAGGTTTGTGGGATTAGCAACAACTTCCGCACCCTGCCCTCATGTTCAGCTATTTGATATAACATCGATATATTCAATATGCATTTCGGAGAGAGGGTCCGGTCTGACCTCAAGGGGTGGGGAGTCCTCCCGACTCATTGAGGCCTGGGTTGATGACGTGTTTAAGTGCGACGGCCCAGGAGCCTCCCTGTCCTCCTCGCAGTTCTCTGTACCTCTCTCCTCCGGCTGGTTCCACGGCGTGGAAACAGCCTGAGTCGGGTTAGCCCCTTCCATAACTAGGCCTACAGGGTTAAGGTGAGTAGTTATCAGCACCCCACATTTACTGTCAGCCCTGTCCCGCCCTAGGATCACAGGAGAAAGTGGGTGTGGGTGGACCGCCACGGAGAACTTTTTTACTAACCCCTCATAGCTTATAACACACAAGGCAGTTTTATATACACGTGTTTCCTCGTGTATGCACCGGATGCTGGTCTTTTTTCTCATCCACTGTCGTGGTAGTACGTAACGGCAATCAACAATAGAGATGTTGCTGCCGGAGTCTAGAAGGGCTGTAACTTGAAATCCATTTATAACTACTACTCCCATATGACCAGTAGCCAGGGGGTTCATAAGTGCACCCGCATTCCTCCGTGCTCCCGTGCAAGCGGCCCACCCCGCGCCCCGGGGACATTGGGACAGGCTTCGGTTTATATGGAAAGGACTTATACAGTGGGACATAATCCCTACAGAGTCCCCTAGAAGACCGTTCTGCTCTCACAGATTGTGAGGCTGGCTTAGTTCTTACTTGTGTTATTAGTTCGTGCAGGGAATGAAAGTCTCCCCAGACTAGCTGGGCAAAATTATTGGAAAGACCTTTAATTAGAATAAAGCAGGCCACCTGCTGCACAATTTGTATGGTGTTTAATTCAAATGGCTACAGCCATTGAGCCACTAGCTCCCAGAGAGCATAAGCTTGCTCCCAGGTTGATCTCTCCGGATCATATTCCCAAGTTTGTAAGTCTTTTACCTGCTGGTCTGGGGATAGCCCATATGTCTCTGGGACCTTGGTCCCAATGGGCGACTCAGTCCTCTCCTCTGAGAAAACATAATAAGCCCTTTTTGTTTTCCCCCCAGGAACCAGCCCACGTTGGTGGGTCTCCTCCACATTCTCCCTGTGTAGGACTAGGGGCTCATTTTCCCTTGGTGGGAGCGAAGCTTGCACAATGTTGCTCCGGACCGCTGAG
Source organism: Erpetoichthys calabaricus (assembly GCF_900747795.2). Lineage (NCBI taxonomy): Eukaryota > Metazoa > Chordata > Cladistia > Polypteriformes > Polypteridae > Erpetoichthys > Erpetoichthys calabaricus. The sequence goes on from NC_041397.2 coordinate 165,595,517, forward strand.
CACGCCCCCCACACAGAAACACGGCCCCGGTGCTCTCCTACCTGAGTATATCCATGGTTCCTTCCCGGTTTCTTCTGGGAAGGTCTCATCCTGCCGGCTACGCCACTGTAAGAAGAATGAGTCAGAGACATCATAAATAGTTGGGGCAGTCACCCGTATAATATATTCTTGGCTGCAAAATTGCTTTTTTTGTAGCACAATGTGCTTAGGTCAGAGTCCAGAACAGAACTGCGTGTACTGAGGTAAGATGGCAGTTTTAAAGGCCTGGAAGGGCAATGACATCATCGGTGCAGGAACTGGGAGTGGCATCCTTGTGCCCGGAAGTGACGTCATCCTTGGGGCCGGCAACAGGCGGGATTTCCCGGGAAAGGTCTGTAAGGGACTGAGAGAGATAGTCAGTACACTCTGCCGCCCCCTGGCCTGGCGTAGAATTACAAGTGTTTAGGCCCTTCAGCTGTTTCCCATGCACACGTGTGTGATACCAATGTAAGAGGAACATGATCCAAGATAACAAATACTACATTTTTACAAGATTTGGGAAAAAACAAAAGATTCTTATCAATAAAGAAACAGTTTGTGAATAACTATGATGTACCTTTGAAAAGAAAGAATATGGCCTCAAATAAGGGTGAAGAAAGCTCCATGGGCCAAAGAGATTATGATCTTGAAAGTTTTTGAGTGATCTAAACAAAGATCCAGTATTAAGCTATTAAAATCTGCTACCATTATGAGCTTATGAGAGCTCATATTAGGAAGTGACAACAACAACAACATTTATTGATATAGCACATTTTCATACATGAAAATAGCTTAAAGTGCTTTATATGATATTAATAGTTAAACACAGTTACAAAAAGAAGAAATTGCCCTGTGGATCAGGATTCCTGCATCATAAGTCTTCTTGTTATAAGTCGCCGAAAATGAGCTTGGGTAGTTAAATGAACATCTTGCAAAAATGCATCTAGTCTCTTAGTGCCAAGCCTTTAGAGAAATATTTCATTTAAAGGATAAATTTGTATTTTTCAAGTTAAAGATATTTCTTTACAATCATGGTATACTGTATATTAATTTACCACATAAAATTGTGTACTAAAGGGAAGTATATTTTATAAATTTTACAGAATAGCTAGCCTGCTCTTGCCTTTTATAATAGAGGTGAAGGGTACTGGAGTTCCATTATTAAGAAAAGCCTTAAACCTTACTGAATATGTCAATCTGTCAAGCCAAAAATGTTATTGAGTATTGATCCATGTGTTGAGATTCCATAAATATTGCAACTTGCTTAGTGTTGTTTTGAGAATGAAAAAAGCACAACACCAAACATTATTGCAACATTCAGCCATTTTAAAAAGAGTCTGGCTATACAATACTTCCTCCATGGCATTTTACAGAGCCATGGGCGTGATTTTATCTCGGAATGTCATGGCCAAGTGCTGTTACTGACATTAAGTGCTGATGCCAATATGTGAATTGATGTCTTTGTTCTGTAGACAACTAGGCAATAATATTTTAAAAAGTTTCCCTTACAATAGCTGTGACTCCATCCATCCATCCATTTTTTACCCCGGGTCTTCCTCAGGGTTTCCTCCTAGCTGGTTATGCCTGTAAAACCTCGACAGGGAGGCATCCAGGAGGCATCTGTATCAGATGCCCGAATCACTGCAATTGGCTCCTCTCAATGCAAAGGATCAGTAGCTCTACTCCAAGCCTCTCCCAGATGTTGGCGCTTCTCACCCTGTCTCTAAAAGAGATTCCAGCCACTAATTTCAGCTAATTTCAGCCGCTTGTACCTACGATCTATTTCTTTCAGTCATCAGCCAAAGCTCATGACCATTGGTGAGGGTAGGGATGTAGATCGACTGGAAAACTGAGAACTTCGCCTTCTAGCCTAGTTCCTTCTTCCACACTGCAGATTGGCTCAGCAACCATATAACTTCGCTCACCACCCCATCACCCCTTTGTCCCTCACTCATGAACAAGAACCTGAGGTATTTAAACTCCTCCACTTGAGCCAGTAAATCACTTCCCATTCATAGAGGTCAGTCCATTTTTTCCTACTGAGGAACATGACTACATATTTGGAGGTACTGATCCTGACACCTGCTGCTTCACACTTGGACACAAACCATCCCAATGCATGTTGGAATTCACAGCCCAATTAAGCCAACAGAACCATGTCTTCTGCAAAAATCAGTGATGTGATTATAAGGACAACAAACTATACTGTACTCTCTCCCATACCCAACTGCACCTTGATATCCTGTCCATGAAAACCACAAACAGGATAGGAGACAAAGCACAGCCCTGGTGGAGTCTCACACCCACTGGAAATGGTGCTGATGTATGCAAACATAGCTTTCAATGTGAAAATATAGGGACCGAACAGCCCTTATTATAGGCCCCAGAACCCCATACTATCCCAGCGCCCTCCAGCATCCCTCGAGGAACACAGTCATACATCTTCTCTAAGTTCACAAAAGACATGTAGACTGATTGGGCATATACTCCCATGCTCCCTCCAAAATCCTCATGAAGAGTAAAGACCTGGGGCCTCATGTATAAACAGTGCGTATGCACAAAAATGTTGCATACTCCCGCGATGTATAAAACCTAAACTTGGCGTTAAGCCATGCACATTTTCACGCCAGCTAAATGCTTGGCGTACGCAAGTTCTCCGCTCAGTTTTGCATACTGGCAGCATCCAGTGTCAAAGCAGTGCTTTTGTTCAAGTGTGGTTTCCCTTTCTTTTTTAGATCCACATCCCTGACGCAGCTTTATCAAATACAATGAAATTAACTACATATTGTTTATTAGTTTAAGGCATTGGATTGTAATTAACCTGTAACAATATAATGGTCCACGGAATGGCCAAACTATTCCAAAAACCATAGCTGCTTTAGTGTTGTTCCTCTCAATGCACCACTCAGAGTATTTATTCCACTATATCTGAGTGTGGACTCACAGCTCTACAGCAGCTGATCAGAAAGAGAATTATTGGTATACAGCATCAAGCACACGCTGCCTCAGCCATGCGCACTGTCTATTGAACTACTCCCATACGACAAATGCTTCAGTGCCTTTCCTATAGGGACATTGCGGTTCAGAAACAGTTTCATCCCAAGAACTATAAACACACTCAATCAGTCCATCAAGTACTCCTTGTAGAATTGTTTGTACTTATTAGTACAATTACCTCACTGTAAACTTGCGATACAGTTATAATATTGCACAACCTGAGCCACTTAAAGCGCATATTTACATATGATGACGATATCATTTTTAAGGCGAAATGCAGCAAAATATGTTTATTACAATTACAATATTGTAAATGTATTGTTAACATCATTTAAATAATCTGTATTGTTCCTGCCTCGCGCTGTATTCTTGCTGTGGCTGGCGTGACACTGGAAGGATAGATGGACAGAATAATTAAACATGTACTACGAAGGTATTTCAATGTTCCTTAAAAGTTTTAAAGAATCGGCGTTCTAAGCTTACAGATGGCTTAAAATGTATTACAGAGCTGATTGTGTGGCGATTGGTTACTTGGAGAAAGAAAAGAAAGGACAGGAATTGGAGGTTAGTACGTTTGTAAGAGACAGTAATGCTGCAATAAATTATTTCATCGAAGGTCATGCACGGCGCAGCAAGCATCTTGCGGGAGGCAGGAACAATCACTGGACAGGTTGCCAGCTTGTCACTATCACTGCGCCACTCTGTTCCCATGTTTAATAACAAGCTTTAACTCCTATCATCATGAAAATGATATCAAGTATACATCTCAGTATTTTAATTATTCAGAGAGCTGTAATATCATGAATGTAATGGATTCTGTGTCCTGTCAGAGGAAGAGAAAGCCTGTTTAAGAAGTACATAGTGATTCACACACATAGAGTACATAGAAGAACACATACAAAACAAAGCATTTAACGTGCTACTTTAGTGGAAATTTTAATATTAAAGTTTACATTTCGAGCTTTTTTCTCACTGTGTGCCTAATTTTTTTTTCTCTGTACCCTAATAAGCTTACATATGACACTCAGACGGTGGGCTACGACTCTCCTTTTCACGGCGACTTTGATATCTGACAACTTCTTTTTTATTTCAGGCACTGTACGACTTTGTGAACTTGAACTTTTAAGTTTCTCCGACATTCTATGTCACTCGATCAACTTCCTTTTGTTGTTTATACCACTGTTTAAACCAACAAATAGTACGTTTTTCCTTACCTCCACTTGGTATTCGTTGAACTTCTTCTATTTTCCACTGTGCTTTTGCCAATGCCTTTTCATAGAACGCTGAGCTTAAGGGCTATTTATATTTATTTGAATATTCAAAGAGGTGAAAGAGGTGTAATTCTGGGAGGAGTTGGGGTGGGGACAGTAGGTGCGTGTACGTGCGTTACTTTTCACGCTGACTGGGATTTATGGAGCGGAAGAACATAGAAGTTGGCGTTCACACAGATTTATGCATCTGGATTTTTTTGTGCCATATTTTCCTATACACCAAATATCAGTTTGGAGTACCAGGCCTTCTTATAGTCACTGGAGGAGATCCTGGAAAGGGTCCCAGCTTGGAATTCCATAGTTCTTCTGGGAGACTTCAATACCCATGTGGGTAAAGGTGGAGACACCTGTACAGGTGTGAGTGGAAGGATCTAAACCCAAGTGGTGTTTTGTTATTGGACTTCTGTGCTAGGCATTGTTTGTCCATAACAAACACCATGTTCGAACATAAGGTGACTCATAAGTGTATCTGGTACCAGAGTACCTTAGGTCAATGATCTTTGATTGATTTCATAATCATACCATCGGATTTGCGACAGTATGTTCTGGACACTCAGATGAAGAGAAGGGAAGAGCTGTGAACTCATCATCAACTGGTGGTAAGTTGGGTCAGATGGTGGGGAGGTGCCTGTACAGACCTGGGAAGCCCAAGTAAGTAGTAAGGGTGGTCTGGGCATGTTTGAGAGAGGCCCCTCTCCAAAAGACTTTCAACTCCAACCTACAAAAGAGGTTCCCACATCCTGAGGGAGGCTAGTGACATAGCATCCAAATAGACCTTGTTCAAAGCCTCCATTGTGGAAGTAGCTGTGACTGTATTTTTTATTATAAAGAAGCTTATTTCCTTATTTTGCAAAGATATTCACTGCTGTCAGTGGATTCATAATGCATGTGCATACTTCTGTGAGATAAAATATTGTATGAGGTGGCCCTTAAAAGCACTTTCTCAGCTGTTTCCACCACACAGTGATACTCTCATATATTTTGTCCTTTTAACTGCTCATGCCCGCTATCCAGCTCTGCCTCAATCCACTCACTTATTGTTAGAAACAATTCTTTCCCCCAACTCCTTGCTGGAGGCTACACATCAGGGCTGAAGGACTCTAGCAGCCGGGAGACATGTCCAAGGTGCTCTCTAAAGTCTTGTTTATGCTTACTGTGTGAAGCCCACACACAGACTGGAACACACATGGGTACATGCTGTCAAAAACCAAAATACATTGATACATGTGGAGTCCCGATAGATCAAAACATTGATATTCTCCTAGCTAGTAAATGATAAATTTTGGTCAATGTGACATACATGAGAAAAAAAAATGGAGAACATTAATCAAAAGGGAGGGTGAGTATAATATTCTTGAGTGGGTGACCTACATGATGAACAGATGCACATTAGATATTTTTGTATGTCTTCCTTGCACTTTGATAACCTGTTATGTCATATTCAGCTCTGCGCTTGTTATTTTGGCGCCCATGTAACTAGCCTCTTCTCAGAATTCACCATTTTAGATACATGTTGCTACATCCACATTGGCACGTTGTAAAAAAAAAAAAGTATGTGCACAAGGTAATAGCAAAAAAACAGTGTGCACAAGCTGTTTGAGGAGGCAAGTCACCTTAGCTGACATCATTTTTGCTGTACTTTCCTTGTGACTGTATAAAACAGCTTCACACATGCGTGTCTCAGGATCACCATCCAAGCTCTTCCCAGGTATACAATACAACCTCTGGCCGAGAGAGTGTGCAGCCTTATCATGTTGTTCCTCCACAATCTGGAGAAAGCACCCAGTTTAAGGCAGTAACCCCATCACTTCTAGTCCCGGGACATTAAAACGGCCCGAATGGAGGCATCTTTTCACTAGGGAGAAAATCTTAAGCGTAAACCTCCTTACTCTGAGTTTATGTTGCTGGGAGAAGCCTGACGATCAATCCCACTATTCTATTTGGCAGTGATTCTGTTATTGTTTTCATGCCATGGTGTGTTTATTTTGTTTATAAAAGAACTGGTACTAAACGGGGAAGGCCAAACTATTTTTGACTTACAGACTTTTCTTTCCTCAACCACAATAGATTTAAGTGTTGTCTGTCATGCTCCTTTCATGTCAGTTTTTTCCTGGTAATACAGAGCTGTCATTCCTATGTCACCTATGCCTGGATCTGCATGTGTTTTACCTGTACTCCCCATGTATTTACAGATTTATTGGTTTGAGGGAGTGTTGGTGAATTTACTCACTCAAACATGTTGTCGTAAGTTAATTTATTGTCATATTTATTGCCATATTCTCAGAAAGAACAAATCATTGTACATTAAAAAATTTGATAATTGATTTTTGGGGCTTTAATTTGCTCTATCAGACATTCTTTTTCATTCTTTTTATCCTACATTCACTGAACACACCACAGAAACTGTGACATGCAGGTATTTTGGCTCATTCAAATATTAGGCATTTATTTAACAACACGGTATTTTCAGTCCATTGAATTTGTTGTTATTTGTGCAAAGTATAATGAAACTTTTATGTGCTCTGCAATACACTGACACTTTATGTAAATCTCGCTCTGTAAGCCATGTAAAATAACAAGATATAATGTAATGGCCAAAAGGTAAGCATGCATCTCTTTGTTATTACAAGCCATAGCAGCACATAACTGTCGAAAAAATAGATGCAAGAGTAGTATATTACTAAATAAATATTTTAAATAATGTAAAGAATAATACATTATTACTCAAATTTTAAGCAAGGTTTCGTTTAATTTTTTTCAAATTTTGCCCAACACTGTTTAGATTATGTTTAGGTTGACCTATATATGGATGCTCTGATGAAGTCAGAAGCATTGAGCATGCCAAGGAATTATGGGAAATGTTAGCATGGATATGACACATGCAAAACAGTGTTAAAAGGCGATGTCCAAATAAACAACAAAATGGCATCATAGTAAAATGACAACATCATCAGAATTGCTTAAACACAAAGTCTGACTATAAAATCAAAATTCTAGTTTTCTAGAAAAAAAGTATAGAATTTCAGCCTTCTACCAAGTAATCGCATAAAAAGTTGATGACTATGACAATTCATAACAACAAGACTGCTACACTTTTCTTGTCATGTTCAACTCGAGGTCCTGGATGAGCTGGCTGGCAACAGACAAGGCCACATTTTTTAAATTGAAATGAAATTTAATTTTGCGTAGTAATTGTTAAATAATTATTAATTCTCCCCTGCTAATCTTATCTATATCCTTTTACATTTTTGTAATTGCATACTCATTTTTATTCTAAGGCGGAATGTTAATTATTCCAGAACAAACCAGACTGTAATAGGTAGTCATTCACTTTAAGGAATGATGTGTTGAACTGTCAGAGATGTCCTTCGGTAAAACACTGTTGCATGTTGTTGAATGACTTTGGCTTATCTTTTAGCTTAAACACATCTGCCTTTCTCTTGTGACCTCTGTCAGTAACAAAGCATTTTCACCCAAGTAATAGCCTCAAAATGGATTTTGTTTTTTATGTCTATAGTCTTGCTAAACTCTAAAGAGTGTGTCAAATATCCAAGAGTGTACCAGGCAATTTTTGAAATTCTGAAACTATTACACCTGACACCAACATTTAAATCATAGTTGAAGTTGGATAGACTTTTATTTTTTCTCATTCTTATGTTTGGTCAGGCAACAACTAAAGCTCTGTTTCTTCGTGCTGTATATTTTGAATAGATGCTACATGGTTGGCTGTTTGGTGAAGCAAGATATTTGTATTAAAGAGAGGAGTTGTACCTAATTATGGGACCACTGACTATGTGTGGTGGATTGCTGGCATTTTACTCCGGCCCTCACCCCCAGGCCGCCAGGAGGAGCTCTCCCGACAGCATGATCGTGCCCCAAGTTCCAGCAGGGCCTCATGGACTATGTAGTGTTTATACACAGCCCTGCTGGATACCTTGGGGACCACCGGGAGTCGCTGTAGGGGGGCTAGTGGGCTCTTATGTGCCCTATAACCCGGGAGTGCGTCATCATCACGTGACAGGAAGGAACGACGTGCTCCCGGGCTAAAGAAAAGGACTGTTTACCCTGACCCGGAGGGAATAAGGACTTGTGGGTTTGGACGGGAACCACTTCCGGGTCAGGGGATATAAAAGGACTGTGGGAAAGCCCAGACACTGAGCTGAGCTGGGAGGTAGGGTGGCGAAGTGTCTGGGCAAGGAGGATTGGTTAGAGAAAGAGTATTGTTTGTAGTTATTGCGATTTATATGAGTGTGGAGTGGAGTGTGCTTTGTGCACCGTGTAATAACAAAATAAATAGTTGTTATACTTTCACCGGGTGTTCAGAGTGGTGCCTGAGGGTTCAAGAGGTGGACAAAGCCTCTATCTGTTACATATGTGACAAGTCCTACTGCTTTGGCAGCAATGATCAAGTGCCTACTAACTAGCAATTCATACTCAGGGACTAAGTTCAGCCCCATAATGGCACTTCCATTATTATATCAGTTTCAAGGATGGCTCCTAGTAGTGCATATCTTTGCACTCTAGCTTCTGTTGGCTTCTCCTGTGTATATGGATAGGACCATCTCAAGGGGTGGGTAGGACGAGGGCTGGACTATTAGGTGAGTTGGGAATGTCACGTGTTGTGGGATTCTTGTGTTGAGTAGTGGCAGCAGGAAGTAGTGGTGAAGTAATGAAATAACTAAAAGGCCTGCACCATTGTTGCTAAGGCTATATTTGTCTTCCATCCTTTCCTTGTTCAGTTCTGGTTTTAACAATGGCCTTTTTAATATACCCTATAAATACCATATTTGCAACCTCCCTCTTCTGTTCCTTTTTGTTTTGGCTAATTTTTCTTCCAAGTAGATTAGCTCTACTGCATTCCACAAAAGATTTTTACCTTACAACTGATGACTTAGTTATATGGGACAGAAGTGCTTCCAATTACAGTATAAATACTATAATAATACCCTACTTATTTAAAAAAAACTGTATATTTACTTTGCATCTTTCTTTGGTGCTTTGTGTACAGCTTTGCCATACTTATAAAATGTCAGAACTGGCATAAGGTGTGACTAACATAAAGCCTTTATGTGCCAATCTTCGTATTTGAATTTCAGTCCCTTGCTAAGCACACACTTCCTGACAATAAGTTAAAAACAAAGAAATGTAAACTTAAAAATGTAAATCAATCATCATTATTTTTACCTTTCACCAGACAGTGGAACACCTAAATGAGGTTCTGTCCAGAAATAAACTGCACCTTCAAGAGAGACTGACACAAAGTAATTTTATAAAAGTGCCTCTGTGGCAAAAATGAACGCTGCTGTTAAACAAGCACATGGCCTTGAATAGTAAAAAGATTAGAAGCCATATACAATGCTATAGATGACCTTGTCAGTGATTAGCTATGTCTACTCATCACAGTGGGAAATCGTCTAGGTATTAATTCAGAAATGTTTCCAATGATTTAAATCAATTTTGTTGTGGCTTGTTGCTTTCATTGGCAAATGTTATACCACAGTAGCTCTGCACCTCTGCTTTACAAATCCCTCCATAAGCTAACTCTACAGTTGCATAGTGAATGTTATAAACAGTAAAATCATGGTTTGTGAAATTGAACCTTAGCTTCTACTATTGGCAATCTATGGTGATACATAAACTGGCAAGTCAGGTATATCTCACAGCATTTGATGAGATTATTAGACCTGCAGGAGGACAGCTATAGCAACTCAAATGACACTGCTGATCTGTCTAAAAAGCTGTGTCAAAGGGAATCTGTAGAAATCAAAGAAGTACAGGTCAGTCTTTTTGAAGCGGGCAGCAGTATGTGGAACTGTGCTTTCATTAGTTTTTGCGCTTGTGTGGATTATATCAACTGTTGTTTCAGTTTTGTGGAATAAACTCCTTCAACATTATGTTAAGCATTCATGGGTTTTATAAAGTTTGTTATTCCTATTTTAGGTGAACCAGAGATAAAAGTCTTTCCTAGCATCAACAGAGACAGGAAAAAAACTGATTCTTGTTTGTAAATAACTCTGTGGTCACAGATGGGTTGAGATTCGTTCCTAAAAATACATCTGGTGTCTATTCAATTTTGAACTGAGCAGAGCAATCCTCAAGTCCAGTTTTTGCCATGTGACACCGATATGACCAAACTCTCTGGTGAAGAGCTCTTATACCCCTGCTTGGTGCCAGGTGTGCCTTTGCTTTACTATACTAATCAGTGAGTAGACAATTTCAGGTAATGGAAAAACTAGACATAAATCGTTGCGTCATTGACGCCACCAGATGTGACCTCTGTAATCCACACTCCCAAAAATGTGTCACAGCTGTAGGGCCACAAAATGGCAATGCCAGTAATAAAAACAAATGCCATTGTGGAAATTCCCAAAGCAAATAATACTTAAATTAAAAATCGCTATAACAAAAATTAAAGACTTATGACTGAGCAGAGAGACTAGGATGATCCACAAATAAGTACTGGTGCTCCAACCTGGCAACCCTGTTTAATGAATAACAAAAAAGGCAAAAAGTGTGCTGCAGCACAATGTAAAAGATGGCTATTAAAACAGTCTAAGCAACATATTCTCTGTTGGGAATGATTTTCGAGAGTATCATGCAAGAGCTCTGATGTCATGAGAACTAGGTCACAAATGAGGGCTGTCCACTTTTAAGGAGCCCTAACAGGGAGGTGCAGGGTCTTCTTTGGGTGCCATGGGTGGGGTTAGGTGTCGTCACTGGGTGTCTTCACAGAGCTGTGTGTGAAAGAGAAGAGGCAGCAATAGTGGTATTGCTTACCATAGCTGAAAAAGGAAAGTGACCCCCGAGCAAACATGGATGACAAGTAACAAAAATCAAATATTCAGAGTCCTTAAGTTCAAAAACCTAAATATTTGCACCCGAATAAACACAAGAGAAACTTCTAACGACAGAATAAAATGAACAAACTTCCTTATTTACAACAAAAGGAAACATAAGTAAATGAAGTCTTAACTTTTAAAATGGCAAAAATAAAAACTAGTTGTGACAGGTGCTTGCTCCAGCTTGAATTACTGTTTGTTTTCTCCCTTAAAGAAAGGCATTTGCATAGAACTGCCACTAACTCCTGAAAAATAACATTCAATGTAACTAGACATTTAATCCATTTCTAACACAAAAGTTATATAAATTGAAAATCTGATCAAATAAAATACCACTGACAACTTTATTCACTTAAACTGCTGTTGGACTTGAATCAAGTGACTTTGACTGGAGTTGCCTTAAGTTACACTTTTTATGACTTGTGACTTGATTAAAATAAAAAGACTTGTGACTTGATTTGAACTTTACAGTTATCGACTGGACACTTCAATTGACTTGAAGGAGCATGATTTGGAAAAAAAAAAAAATCAACTTGACTTCCTTTTTTTCCTTGTTAATTCCTGAACTTCCTGTGTGATGAAACACTTTCAGAGCAATTAATAAGTTTTAATGCTTCGTGCTTCATCGGCTAATAGGAACAGCTGAGATATATAATCAACGTGATAATTATTAACGTCAGCAATCTAGTGCATAGCAAAGTCTTTTAGCATAATTGTTTTTTGTATCAGTAAGGTGCTGCTGGAGTATGTGAATTTCCCCTTGGGATTAATAAAGTATCTATCTATCTATCTATCTATCTATCTATCTATCTATCTATCTATCTATCTATCTATCTATCTATCTATCTATCTATCTATCTATCTATCTATCTATCTATCTATCTATCTATCTATCTATCTATCTATAAACACAATACTGGTAGAGAGGAGTAAAAAACAGTATAGTTTTGCCAAAACTAATAGACTTGGGCTTTTTAAATTTTAAAGTAGAAGAACATTGTGAAAAATATGTGGAACTACAATGTGTGATGGGATGACACAGCCTGCAATTTTGCGAGCCATTACAAAAGTTAACATATAGTGTGGTAAGCTAATACTGTCTCACTTCTACAATGGACAGCCTGGTATCAAAGAAACACATAACCATATGTTTCATTAAAAGTTGTAGCGTGTGCTTCAACTTTACTGGTATCCTTCTTTCCTAACTCACTGTTTACTTTACTATTCCTCAAAAATATTTTGTTAAATGTGCTAATATAGTATTTTCAATAATTCAAAAGAGAACATTTAATTTTTATGAAAATACATTTTAGTTTAACAAAGACTATGTTTAACAAAGTCTCATTTCAGGACAGAAGTATGAAAAGTAGTTAGTTAGTTGATTAGTAGTATTACTTTCTGATGAAACAGCCCAGCATTCTGAATAGTGCCAGGCTATAGCATTTTGTTCACTCATATGCACCGCATGCTTTAGGACTCATACTTAAACGAATTCTTTACCTTTGAAGAATACCTGAAGTCCAAGATGGTAACAAGTGACACTTTGGCAGCCTAGCATCTCCCAGTTCATTGAATCAAGTGCTGTTACATTCTGTAACTCCAACCAAACACAAGATTGATTATATTATCACTAATGTTTTAAAAGCTTATATATTTGTAGAAGGTATTGACCAAACATGATATTTGAAGACTTCTAGCACAAAAATTACAGACTTGATGGTTGACTTGAGTTTACCTCAGGGACTTGAGACTTACTTGGGACTTGCCTCTTATTCTTTGAGATTTGCTTGTTACTTGAGGTTTAAGACTTGAGTCTTGCTTGTGCTTGCAGAATTAAGATGTAGTCCCACCTCTGGTTTATGATTTTTTTTCATGTTCAATGTTTTCTGTGTTCTTTTTGCTCTTTACTATATGTTTTGCTTTTCTGTGGGAGTTTCCACATCCAAGAATTTAATTCTTCCACTTATTTTGTCTTTTGGTTTTGTTTTGAAGGAATGATTTTTAGTGTCTTCCCATGGCACCATTCCTGTTTGTTATGGGTGGTGACATGTTTTGGGCTAACAGATTATAGTTGTTATCACATTGCCATTCAGGGATAAGGGGAAGTGATGTCACCATTCAAATGGTATAAAGGACAGTGTTGTTCTGTATTAGTAGTCAGAATAGCTGATTGCAATATCTAATTAACTGCATATACTGCTTAAAGAGTGACTTACAAATTAAACATTTTTATGATGTTATGTAAAACCAAAAAGTCATAAAACAATGATTACTCACAGTAGTTGAACTTGTACTTTTGAGTAATACATATTCAACTGCAGATAATTTCTAACATATCTATATATTTATATAATGCAAAGCTGACTCATTCACTTAATCACCCATTCATCAACAAAAACACTATTTCCCTTTTAGTTAAAAAGCTAAAATTTGGCAACATTGTATATCTAATTCAGTAGGTTTCTGCTAAGAAAGGACATTTAGATCAATATTTAGGGATAAACTCATCCCCCAAAATAAAAATACTAAATACCCCAAAAATATATAAAAAAAGTGCTCTGAACAATTTCATTGAAATTTGGTGACAATGTAGAAAAAAGAAAATAAAACAACATATGTTCTATTTATTTATTTAATTTTCTATTTAAAAGAAAGTCACCCTTTCTTTTTTTTTTGGCAGTTCAGAAAACTGTGGCTGCCAGTTGAACGTTGTCAACACAATAGTATCACTTGCAAGTTGCATGGAAAGACATTTGATCAAGTGGAGGTTGTATTGATCCATTACAATAATTATAATTATAATGACCGCTAGATATCAGTAATGGATGTTTGTTACTAATGACAGTTACTAATGTTCAGAGGTGGGTAGTAATGAGTTACATTTACTTTGTTACATTTACTTGAGAAACTTTTTTAAAAAATTGTACTTCTAAGAGTAGTTTTACTGCACCATTCATTCTCTATGGTAGTAGTAAACCACTACCAATGTGATCTATTTTCTACCACTTCCATTTCGGGGGTGCTTTTTGCTGCTCTTCCTGCCTGCAGCGTCTGCCTTCACAGACGTGCTGGGGCGTTTTTCTTTTTTTTCTTAAGTAAATCGTTAAGTTTAAAATGTTGATCGTCGTTATTTCTGTTGACTAATTAATGCTTTCATTGAATATAGCTAATACTGTTATCAAATGGTCGCTATTTTTGCCTGTTGTATATAATCTATCTAGCGTCTTTCACATCTATCTCCACTCTCACTGTCCGCATTCCTGCATGCAGCATGTGTCGATTGATATATGATTTAATGTATTTCTTTTTGACATAATTCTCAGAGTTGTAAAATGCATATACATTATACATAAAATGAAACTTATCTATCTATCTATCTATCTATCTATCTATCTATCTATCTATCTATCTATCTATCTATCTATCTATCTATCTATCTAGATATCCATCCACCCATCCCTCTAGCTGTTTTTTTTTTCTCCTGACAGTTTTATATCTTCTAGTATACAGTGCCTCCCCACTTTATCTATCTAGTAACTTCTCTGTCTGTGCATTATTCAGTGATCTGTCTGACAGTGTATGTCTTACAGAACTTAAAAATAAGAACAGTTATAAGGACACTTGTTCATATTAATTGCAGTCTCAATTTTTAATTTTTTTAAAAAGAGCTTCCTACATCTATTATACAGTGACTGTGTCAACTGTGTCAATTATCCGCGACTGGCCAGTCGGTAAAGTGAGACTTCTTGTACGTGCACAAGCTGCCTTGTTCTAATGTTATTTTCTATCAGCTGTGCTATTTGGAGGGCACGTGAATATACAGTATTATACTGTCAGTGTACAGTATATCTTGTCACTGTAAGTAGTTTGCACTGTTCAAACATACATGTTACCTACTGTAGGTATTGGCTTCAAAAGCATTGTTGTGAAAAACTGAGATTTGGAACTTTGTGTTATTTTTGCATCTTTATTTTGTAAAAATGTTATTTATTTTTACTAATTTTTTATTGTATTATTTGGAAATAGCAGAATTTGTACATTATTTTATATTTTTGTCTGTCTTATTACAACATTTTTAAAAAATAAATAATTTATTATTATCAAACAGTTACTCAGTACTTGAGTAGTCTTTTCACCAAATACTTTTTACTCTTACTTGAATAATTTTTTGGATGACTACTTTTTACTTCTACTTGAGTAATATTATTTTGAAGTAACGCTACTCTTACTTGAGTACAATTTTTGGCTACTCTACCCACCTCTGGATACCACTCACTTCCGGGTTCCTTTCTAACCTCTGGTCCCTCAATGATGACATCACTTACCCATCAATCATCACGGCTTTCCCCATCATTTCATCACTTCCTGTCCTCCATTATAAATTTTCCGACCTGCCTTTTATTTTTGTCTGTTGTACAGAGTAAGAAAACACTGACAAAACCCTCATTTGATTTACAGTATACGGGGCCTCAAAACCCCAAACCTTTATACTTGTGTCTGCTTTTTATTACAACTTATTTATGAACATAGGACATTCCAATAAAAATACCTGGGTTTTTTAGGACTACCAGTGATGTACAATTACATATGTCAATATTTTTTCTGAATTGTACTGTCAGATTTTAGGAAAGTCATAACACTTTCTGGACATGTTTATAATTATCATTACAACTTACATTAATACCTATGACAAAAAACACTTCATTTCTCCAAATCAAGAATTATTTCAAATAAAACAATATTCCAAAAATTATTTTAACAAAAGCCAGACAGAGGAGCAAAGCCTACATATGAGTGGATAAAAACTAAAACAAAACTAAGCAATATTACTGAACCTAAATTTATTGGTAGTTATACCCCCCTTTACCAGTTGGGCTGACTCACTCAATTGCCCACATCTCTAGGATGACCTAAGTACTCCCCTAGCTTTGACCTTTTGCCAACTTTCCTTGGCCCCATTCAATCAAATTATTTTTTCATAAAGGTCAGGAACACCTGGCAGCTGCAGGCATGAATCCATGTAGTATTGTGATAGAGAATGATATGTTTTGCCAAGGATTCTAATTTCTTTTCTGCTTAGGAAGATGCAGTTCCTGAGCATGACACATCTGCTTAAACTAAGGGCAACTAACTTCCATCACTGGTATGCTAAATTTGTGTTTCTGTGCCAATGTAAGCCTTTCCTGAAGAGGTTGTGTATAGGGCTCTACCATGACAGTGCTGTGCCACCTTGGTGGTATTCTTACTTCTGGCAAGGTCTGGACACTGGTACTTTTTCAAAATGCATAATATTACAGAGACATAAAAGAAATTGGCCATAATTTTTAGATTGTATGCAACCAATTATTGCTTCAGATTTACAGTCTCTGTGGTACTGAAGTTAATGCTGCTGCCCCACCTTTGCAGGGACCTTAATTTCCTATTGCAGCCTGGTCTGTGCAGTATTTGCATGGGTTTCATCCCACAGTGGGTTCAGAGGCAGACTGTTGCTCTTAGACTGTTGCTCTGAATTGGCCTAGTATGGCTGAGTGTTGGCAAATGTGCCCTCTGCATGACTGGTATCACTGCCATCAGCATTATTTTAGGCTACCAGTTATCCCTACCCTAGTTAACATGGGTTTACACATTAAATGGATGGGCACTTTGGAATTTCTTTGTATAAGATGTTTGTACTTAAGAGGTTAATTGTTAAGTGAAACCTATTTGCATATGTCTATGACATGAAGTAGACAATATTGCCTGGACTGCAGCATTCCATTTTTATGAAGCCATATGGTCACATTATTAAATCCACTAGGCAAGCAGCAAACTTTGAATTCATTTTCTGTTCTAAACATAAATTAACTGCTTTAGCTAGAAGGGAAAAGAGAAAGATTAAAAATAGCACTGAATAATGAAGTCATATTGTTCTTTTGAATCAAAGAATTCAAAAGAACAATATGACTGTTAAGCAAAAAAGGAATCTGGGAATCTTGGAAGATATAAATTCAGTACATAATGTAGGTTTCAGTCCAAAGTGAATGTTAAAATCTGAATAAACATTTAATGTCTAAATGTAAAAGAATGTTTACTGATATTACTATTACTAAGATGTACAAACAAAAATTGCTATTGTACATGTTAACTTTTGAGTCTCAGACAAAAGCCACATACATACAGCATATAACTAATATTAGGTTATAAGAACTACATTGCAAAAAGTGGGTTAAACAAACCTGTATTTTATTATTCCTAATTAAAGCCTTTATAATCCTAAAAACCTGAAGTGTTTGTACAAGAGCATGGAAATCGAAAAACAAAAGTGACAGTGGAAAGCAAAATTTTTGTATCAGAATTGCACTACATCAGCCATCTGCCAAATTATGGGACTTGTATTAGCATGCACAAGCTCCTAAGTTCATCTGTGAAGTGATGAAAATAAGCAACATAGACAGTAGAGTCTGGGGTGAAGACATTAATGCTACTGAAATAGTTTCACTCCTTAATGATGTTACAGTATTAATGTTGTCAGAGCCAGATTAAGACCTTTAGTAGTCTAAACACTTAAGAGATTTTGGTACTCCCATATATATGAGCTGCACTCAACTCTCAGTGGTCAACTGAATGGGACAACTGAAATGGCCAAGACAAGAACGATAATTTTAACTAGGTTGACCATGTGGCAGTTATTATATTAATATAATTAAGAGACTCTATTTTATTATACAAGCGAGAGTGTTAATGTGTGTGCCTTGAGCTTGTGTCCCAGTCTTGTCTGTGTCAGGTTGAGGCAGCGGTGCCAGCCTGGTGGTCCACAATACGAGGTGAGACACAAAAATAACCAGACCGGGCTTGGGGCTTTCCTGGAAAACCGTCTCGTGGTCGGCCGAATGTGAATCATAGACTTATATTACCTCCTACAAGTCCTCTCAAACTGCCGACCGGCTAGGTATATCTTGTGAACAGCCCAGTCAGTATTTGCACAACACTTGTTGCCGGATGAAAAAAATTGAACAGCAAATCAACATCAAATTTCTCATAAAATTGAACAAAACGGCCACAGAAACTTATGAAATGATATAAACAGTGTACAGTGATAAGTGTACAGAGTAGCACAAATGTTTCAAGGAAGGACAAGAAAATGTGGAAGAATTTCAACGCACAGGTTGAGAGGGGGTGTGTGCTTCACCAAGACAACGTTCCCATGTACAATGCTTTTTCCTTAAAGCAGTTTTTGACTGACAAAAACATTCCTGTCCTCGATCATCCTCCCTATTTGCCCGATTTAGCTCCCTGTGATATTTACTTGTTTCTGAAATCAAACCAAACTTAACTTACTTAAGATTTTTGCTTTGTTATATTCCTCAGTCTTGTCATGCTAACTAACCCGATCACAAGGTAGGGTCCCTCAAGGAAATTCATTTTTGAATTTGCCGAGCCTACTTCATGCCATAGAAGGTCCAATTTTGATAACAGTATGCAGTTCTGTTTCCAGGATCATCCTATTCTTATTTTTCCACAGAAAAAGTTGGAAAGATTTTTAAGAAATAAGAATAAGGTGAAACATAGTCTAAAGTCTTGGCAAAGTTTGAAACTAGGAAGTCTAACTGAAGTGTCATGAAGTCTAAATAAAATAAAACTCAAAATAAAATAAAGCAATATGCCATAACCAGAAAACTGAAAAAATGCACATGCCATTTAAAATTTTTATCTAGAATTTGTATAACCAGGAAGTCTTTGAGCTAACTTTAATTTTTTTAAACCC
This sequence comes from Erpetoichthys calabaricus, assembly GCF_900747795.2. Taxonomy (NCBI): domain Eukaryota; kingdom Metazoa; phylum Chordata; class Cladistia; order Polypteriformes; family Polypteridae; genus Erpetoichthys; species Erpetoichthys calabaricus. Next base: position 165,614,386 of record NC_041397.2, read on the forward strand.
ATGCTACCACATGGCATGACCTCTGGTTGCTCCATATAGCAATGTGGCTAGTAACTGTACATATAATAACCTCAAAATTGCAGCACCAATGGAAAAGAAAATGACGTCGCTGAAAGATGTTAAAATATTTTAAACAGATTAAATAAAAGTATTTATGACAAAATGTAATCAAAGTAAGATTCATCCTTTCAAAACTCTTACTTTAACAAGAATGCCCAAGAAAAATTAAAGGCAAATCTGTAATAAACTTAACATAATCAAACAATAACAATCCTTGTATTCTTTAAGAAAAGTGTAAGATTGCTGAACACTGTTCACTCTGTGCAAAACACTTTAAGCTGTTGATTATTGCTAATAAATAATTAATTGAAATGTTACAGTGGATATGTTTATTTTATTATTAAGTAGCAGGGTAACTGGCACTAGCCAGGGTAGCTGGCTAAATTTTGAAATGAAAATATAGGCTGCAAAATTTGGTGGAGAGAAGTTCAACAAGGTAGATTTGCATACCAGACAAACACACCTTCAGCTTTATATAGTATACTTGACATTTGTTTGCATTGGTCTTTTTTGCCTATAGTAAGTTTTTGCAATAGTCTGCCAATTTCTAAAAATGTTCTACTAGTGCAGGAGGAGGTGGAAGGGAGATGAAGAGAACACTTACTTCTTAAGACACTCTCTTTTGCAAAATTCCATCAGTCTTAGCACTTTTTTGCTGTGGAGTCTCTATCCTGACATTGATCAGCTGAGGGAACCGATCATAGGACCCCTTTTTATGGTCTATTAGTGAAAGAATCATATTTTTATATTCCTTGAACATCTGTAAAGTTCAAAATTTCCCTTTGGGAACAAATAACGTATATTTATTTAGTCCTAAAGATGGCAATTTATTTAAAAATTCAAATCCTAATTAGAAAAGAAGTTCCATAAACTAATTCATAATACAATGTCCAGAAGAAATTAGTATATATCAGACAATGTAAACTAAATTTGGAATATTATTGTAAAAGCAATACTGCTACAAAAACTTCAATGGATTGTTTTTAGCTAAATATAATATTTTACATAGAGATAGATAGATAGATAGATAGATAGATAGATAGATAGATAGATAGATAGATAGATAGATAGATAGATAGATAGATAGATAGATAGATAGATAGATAGATAGATAGATAGATAGATAGATAGATAGATACTTTATTAATCCCAAGGGGAAATTCACATACTCCAGCAGCAGCATACTGATAAAGAAAATATTAAATTAAAGAGTGATAACAATGCAGGTATACAGACAAACAATAACTTTGAATGATGTTAACGTTTACCCCCCAAGGTGGAATTGAAGAGTCACATAGTATGGGGGAGGAACGATCTCCTCAGTCTGTCAGTGGAGCAGGACAGTGACAGCAGTCTGTCGCTGAAGCTGCTCCTCTGTCTGGAGATGATACTGTTTAGTGGGTGCAGTGGATTCTCCATGATTGACAGGAGCCTGCTCAGTGCCCGTCGCTCTGCCACGAATGTCAAACTGTCCAGCTCCGTGCCTACAATAGAGCCTGCCTTCCTCACCAGTTTGTCCAGGTGTGAGGCGTCCCTCTTCTTTATGTTGCCTCCCCAGCACACCACCGTGTAAAAGAAGGTGCTCGCCACAACTGTCTGATAGAACATCTGCAGCATCTTATTGCAGATGTTTAAGGACGCCAGCCTTCTAAGGAAGTATAGTCAGCTCTGTCCTTTCTTACACAGAGCATCAGTATTGGCAGTCCAGTCCAATTTATCATCCAGCTGTACTCCCAGGTATTTATAGGTCTACACTATCTCCACACAGTCACCTCTGATGATCACGGGGTCCATGAGGGGTCTGGGCCTGCTGAAATCCACCACCAGCTCCTTGGTTTTGCTGGTGTTCAGGTGTAGGTGGTTTGAGTCGCACCATTTAACAAAGTCCTTGATTAGGTCCCTATACTCCTCCTCTTGCCCACTCCTGATGTAGCCCACGATAGTAATGTCGTCAGTGAATTTTTGCGCGTGGCAGGACTCCGAGTTGTATTGGAAGTCCGATGTATATAGGCTGAACAGGACCGGAGAAAGTACAGTCCCCTGCGGCGCTCCTGTGATGCTGACCACAATGTCAGACCTGCAGTTCCAGAGACGCACATACTGAGGTCTGCCTTTAAGATAGTCCACGATCCATGCCACCAGGTATGAATCTACTCCCATCTCTGTCAGCTTGTCCCTAAGGAGCAGAGGTTGGATGGTGTTGAAGGTGCTAGAGAAGTCCAGAAACATAATTCTTACAGCACCACTGCCTCTGTCCAAGTGGGAGAGGGATCGGTGTAGCATGTAGATGATGGCATCCTCCGCTCCCACCTTCTCTTGGTATGCGAACTGCAGAGGGTCGAGGGCGTGATGGACCTGTGGCCTCAGGTGGTGAAGCAGCAGCCGCTCCATGATCTTCATCACACGTAGTCTCTCTTTGAACTGCCTTTCCCAAGGTTTCTTGTCTTCTTAGAGAGTCAAGGCTGGGGTGCTGTCAAGAGGCAGGGCCTGTTAAAGCCCATTGCAGCACTTCCTGTGTGATTTTGGGCTATACAAAAATAAACTGTTTTGTATTGTATTGTATGTGACGTCAGAGAGACAGGCCGGAAGTCATTCAGCTCACTAGGACGTGATACCTTTGGGACTGGGGTGATGCAAGATGTTTTCCAAAGCCTTGGGACTCTCCCCTGTTCTAGGCTGTTTGAAGATGCGCTGTAGAGGACTCCCCAGCTCCAACGCACAGGCCTTCAGCAGTCGTGGCGATACTCAATCTGGACCCGCTGCTTTGCTGGCACAAAGTCTCCTCAGCTCTCTGCTTACCTGGGCTGCTGTAATTATGGGTTGGGGTAGACTCTCTCCTATGCTGGTATCAGCAGAAGGATGGGTGGAGGGTGCAGTACTCCGAGGTGAGAGTGGGTTAGGGTGGTCAAACCTGTTAAAAAAGTTGTTCATCTGGTTTGCTCTCTCCACATCTCTCTCGATGGTGGCACCCCGCTTCGAGCTGCAGTCAGTGATTGATCTTCATCCCATCCCACACTTCCTTCATGCTGTTATTCTGCAACTTCTGCTCCAGCTTTCTCCTGTACTGCTCCTTCGCCGCCCTGAGCTGGCCTTGGAGTTCCTTCTGCATGTGCTTGAGCTCATGCTGACCACCACCTTTAAAAGCCCTTTTCTTCTGGTTCAAAAGGCCCTTGATGTCACTTGTAATCCATGGCTTGTTGTTAGCATAGCAGCATACTGTTCTTACTGGAACTAAAATGTCCATGCAGAAGTTGATGTAGTCAGTAGTGCAGTCAACAACCTCCTCAATGTTCTCACTATAAGATCCCTGCAGCATATCCCAGTCCGTAGTTCCAAAGTAGTCTCTCAGAGCCTGCTCTGCCTCAGGGGACCACTTTCTGAATGAGCGTGTGGTTGTAGGTAGCTCCCTCACTCTTGGTTTGTAGTGAGGCTGAAGCAGAACCAGGTTATGATCTGCTTTCCCAAGTGCAGGCAGCGGGGTGGTGCTGTATGCGTCTTTAACATTTGCATACAGTAGGTCAATAGTCCTATTTCCCTGGGTGTTACAATCCACATACTGGGAAAAGGCAGGTAATGTTTTGTCCAGCGTTACATGGTTGAAGTCTCCAGCGATTAGCACAAGTGCCTCGGGGTGTTGTGTTTGTAATTTAGCAACAGCGGAGTGGATGATGTCACCCGCTATCTCCACGTCTGCCCGAGTAGGGATGTATATAATAACAACAATGACGTGTCCAAGCTCTCTGGGCAAGTAATAGGGACGCAAACTTACGGCCAACAGTTCGATGTCCCTGCAACAAGTGGAGATTTTAACGTTAACATGTCCCGGGATTGGTTCCTGCCTTGTGCCCTGTGTTGGCTGGGATGGATGGATATCCAGAGTTGCACCATCTTGTACTGATATAGAGTGCAAGTCCTCCTCCTTTCTGCTTTCCGCAGGTATTTGCGTCTCTGTCTGCTCTAACTGTGCTAAACCCGGGTAGCTCCACGTTAGCATCTGGGATGTTAGTTGTTAGCCACGTTTCACTAAAACACAACAAACTACATTCTCTGTAGGTCCTGACATTTTTCACCAGCGCAGCCAGTTCGTCAATTTTATTTGGTAGTGAGTTCACATTTCCCAGGATCACAGAAGGCACCGAAGGTTTGTAGCGCCACTTTCTCGCTAAACACTTGGCTTTTATCTTAGCACTGGCTCTGCTGCCATGATACGACCTTCTTACCTCGTCAGGTAAATAGGGAACCACACCAGCGCGGGCATTTGTTCTCAGCGCTTGAAGTTGACTACTTGAATAGACGAGTCTCGGCGTGTAAAAATCCATGTCCAAGTAGTAAAAAGTGTCCAGAGAACGAGTCCACATAAAAGAAAGTGGTAGGAGTTAACAGTGAAATAGAGAAAAAGGTAGAAAAATAAAGTCATACATGGAGCTGCTGGAATAGCTGCCACTTGTGGCGGCGCCTGAGTCATAGAATAAACCAAATTTTAAACCAAATTCAAACAATGATCTATAAGACAAAAGATGAAACCCTTCCAAACATTAATCTAAAGTTTAGTTTTACCAAAACATACACAAATTGAGAATAAAGCAAGCAAAAAGCAGTATCTAGTAAGCAGTATCAGGCAAGCAGTATCTAGTAGGGCAAGAATAGAAAAATGCCTCTACAAGGCGCTAGTCCACTTAGGTGCTTTAAGTAGAGTTAATCACAATGGTGCCCTCAATAATGCGCTGTGGCAAAATATTATTCTTCTTAACTAGTGACCTTGTCCCCTGAAACAAAACCCTATACAATAAATAATTAACTAAACTAAGTCATAATTGAAGATTATTAGCACAAAAACAGACAAGGGAGAAGCCCTGATGAGAATATAACAGGCCACTTTGTCATTAATTGTTCTTTTAAGGCATACTTTTTTCTCCAGTTTTTTTTTTGCTTTTTTTTTTTTGTGGTCCCTCATGTACCATCAGTGATAGATGTTCCACAGATTGAAAACATCTGCTTTATTGGAATGACTTCAAATGTAACATTTACAAACAGGTTGACAATTTGAATTAATATCACTGTAAATTAATAAAATGAACAGATGTACTTTCTTTAAAATTGAAGTACTGCTAATCAATAAAAGGTCATAGAATAGGGATTGCACCTTTCAAAACACACAAATTGCCTAACAGTGAGCACAGTGTTTGCATTTTAAAGGGTGCTATGTGCGTTCAGTTTTTTATTTTTTTTTATTCAGAATTTAAAATAATAGATTATCAGTTTTTTTCTCATTAAAATACATCTCTCATGGGTCAACAGTGCACAACACTGGTAAGTTTTGTATCAACTTGTATTTGTAATTTTTATTATATTTTTCATAGTTTTATGTCGGGCGGCATGGTGGCGCAGTGGTAGCGCTGCTGCCTCGCAGTTAGGAGACCCGGGTTCGCTTCCCGGGTCCACCCTGCGTGGAGTTTGCATGTTCTCCCCGTGTCTGCGTGGGTTTCCTCCGGGCGCTCCGGTTTCCTCCCACAGTCCAAAAACATGCAGGTTAGGTGGATTGGCAATCCTAAATTGGCCCTAGTGTGTGCTTGGTGTGTGGGTGTGTTTGTGTGTGTCCTGCGGTGGGTTGGCACCCTGCCCGGGATTGGTTCCCTGCCTTGTGCCCTGTGTTGGCTGGGATTGGCTCCAGCAGACCCCCGTGACCCTGTGTTCGGATTCAGCGGGTTGGAAAATGGATGGATGGATGGATAGTTTTATGTCTTTTCAGCTGTTTTTGTAATTATGTGCTGTCCCTTTAAATGTACCTCCACTTGATGTGTTTTGTGGGTGACAGCACAGGAGGCAGGGCCACCCTTACATCACCACTGCTGGGTCCTCAGCCAGGGCACAAGATCTTGCTAATGATATTGTAGCAAGTACTGATATTTTTTGTACTGATATTTTATTTTTACCAGGAGCTAATATTATTACTCTAGTTCACTGGAGCTGCCTAGTCTTGAACGTGCTATGTACATTAGCCCATTAGAAAAACATTCATGCTATAGATAAATTCCTGCTTTTCCAGGTGACTGACTTTGCCTTTTGTTGATGGTGATAAAGCAGGTTTAGAAAATAGATGTATGGATGGATGGAGAGAGCATGGATTAGTATTACTATTATTATATGGTAACGATTACTTTTCCTGTTTTTTGTCAGTTGTATATTTAAGCTTCAGCTTCAACCCTTGAAATGAATTAAATGTATGAAATGCTTACATACTATACTGAAACGCATATATGGCATACTGAAATACTGAAATATGTTTGAACAGTGCAAACTACTTACAGTGACAAGATATACTGTACACTGACAGTATAATACTGCATATTCACTTGCACTCCAAATAGCACAGCTGATAGAAAATAACATTAGAACAAGGCAGCTTGTGCACGTACAAGAAGTCTTACTTTACCGACTGGCCAGTCGCGGATAATTGACACAGTTGACACAGTCACTGTATAGTAGATGTAGGATGCTCTTTTTAAAAAAATTAAAAATTGAGACTGCAATTAACATGAACAAGTGTCCTTATAACTGTTCTTATTTTTAAGTTCTGTAAGACATACACTGTCAGACAGATCACTGAATAATGCACAGACAGAGAAGTTACTAGATAGATAAAGTGGGAAGGCACTGTATACTAGAAGATATAAAACTGTCAGGAGAAAAAAAAAACAGCTAGAGGGATGGGTGGATAGATAGATGGATGCATAACAGTATTAGCTATATAGTAAGTTTCATTTTATATATAATATATATGCATTTTACAACTCTGAGAATTATGTCAAAAAGAAATACATTAAATCATATATCAATCGACACATGCTGCACGCAGGAATGCGGGCAGTGAGAGTGGAGATAGATGTGAAAGACGCTAGATTGTATACAAAAGGCAAAAATAGCTTGACTAACAGTTGATAACTTGATAATAGTATTAGCTATAATCAATGAAAGCATTAATTAATCAACAGAAATAACCGCGATCGACATTTTAAACTTAACGATTTACTTAAAAATAAAAGAAAAACGCCCCAGTACGTCTGTGAAGGCAGACGCTGCAGGCAGGCAGAGTGGCGAAAAGCGCAGGACAGCGCCCCCCGAAACGGAAGTGGTAGAAAATAGATCACATTGGTAGTGGTTTACTACTACCATAGAGAATGAAAGGGAAACGGTTTAGGCCTTCCGCTGTGCATGTTTGGAATACAGCGTATATAATGGAAAAAAGTAACATTGTTGCCCAATGTAGCGGAGTAAGAGTAGCGTTTCTTCTTCACAAATGTACTCAAGTAAAAGTAAAAAGTATGGTGCAGTAAAACTACTCTTAGAAGTACAATTTTTTTAAAAAGTTACTCAAGTAAATGTAACAGAGCAAATGTAACTCGTTACTACCCACCTCTGGTGGTATCAAAAGTCTTCCGGGATTGTTTATGGTGGCAGTGCTTCGTTTTTTCTGAAGAAACAAGAAAAGAGAGGTTAGTACCCCGCCATTGTCCCCTGGCATGACTTGTTGCGGTGCCCATCAGGTCCTTAAGCCGCTCCCCATGCACTTGTGCGTGACAAAGTAAAAAAATTATAGGTTTATAGGGTCACTATTGTCACATGTACAGAATTCAATGAAATTTTTAAATGTGTTCCCAGACACCTCAATATATGTAAATGGTATTATCTTTCTTACTATTCTAAACCAATTTATGACTAATATTCTCTCAGTGTTGTGTTATGGTTATATGGTTATTACATTCCCTATTGACAACAGAAAAGAAAAAACTGGTCCCAACACAGGAGAACACTATATCTAACTGTAGATAGGAGTAAGAAACCAAAAGTATAATAAAATGGTCACATTTCCTGCATTGAAGAAGATTATCATTTACAACATAGGTTAATGCCCTCTTTTGTGCTGTGATTTGGATGAAAGTCAGACTGAAATTTCTCAGACGTTGTATTTTAAGGTTCAAGTTGCAATATTTTTTCTCTAAAACTTTGAAAGAAGATGAAAATGTAAAATTGATCTATAATTCTTAAGACTATTAATATAAATCTGAATACTGTACTAGAGGTTGAACAAAAGATACTTTGAAGAAATTTGGGACAATTACATTACCTAACAATTTACTAACTCTTATTGGCTTTGGTTCAAGGTGTCATAGTGATACAATAGTTAAAATGGATGCCTTGTAAAGGATTATGATTATCACCTCTAAATTAATCCAGCACCTGGTCATTGTCTGTGTCAAGTTTCCACATTTTCCATATGTGTATGAAATACTTTTTTATATTTATTGGCAGTTTCAAAACAGAGTTATCTGAATATGTGTTTGTAAGTCTTGCAATGGCCACTACTGGTATGTTCTTTGAACCCAGTGCTATAGGGATAAGGTATAGCCCCTGACCCTGAAATTGATTAAGCAAAGAAAAAATTATGTAACGGACTGTGAAAATATTGAGGTGATACAGTACAGATCTTACATTATCTAGTTTATTTTTAAACACTTTTGTAAAGTCAATGATCCTAATAACTGTAATTATGTCAACTATTAGAAGTTTCCTTTTTGTGAAATTAGCTATTGTTCTAATTAAAATCTGATTATACAGTATATTTATCTCTGCAGAAGTAATACCTGATTGCCTCATGCAGAGCTTTCTTCTAAAGTTTAATACTTTCAGGCCATGCAGATCATGGAAGTTGCAGCTATGTTGACCTCTATTCATGCTTTAATGTACTGTTTTCTAATTTAATATTATGTGTTCTTATAAATCATGCTGAGTTTCTTTTTACAGTACTTGATTAACTTTGAGTAAAGCAGCTTGAAATAAAGTTAGTTTCATATGTGCAAATAGTAGTTTGCCAACTTATTTATTTGTTTCTAAGCTTGGATTTCAGGATTTCATGTTGCTGATATCCTATCCAAAGTTAGTTCATAGCCTCTGGCCCATCGTGACATTAAATTTGATTAAGATGGAATGACTATGTTATGCTAACGTTTTGGGGATAATTATATTTACAAGATTGTTAAAAATGATATCCAAATGTCCTGTATTTAGTTGGAAGTATTGGGTTCTTTGTTTTTTTTTTCTCATGGTTATGTTTCTGTTGAAACTGTTCCTCAGGGTACAGTCTTGCTAGCATGAAAACTGAAGCAAATGTATTCTCATAACATTAGATTGGTCAGATTTTGTCTGTTTTGATAGATCTCATGCACAAGCGTAAACCTAAAATGCTGAAATAAAAAATTATTAACATTTACATTTCTGGACAAATAAAAATATTAGAATATGGTGGGACATGTGAATTGGGGCTCATGTACAGAGTAGGAATTTCCTGGGAAGTAAGAGTGGATCAGTAGTGTCAGACAATGACTTAGCTAAGCAAATCCCCTGCATTCAGCCCACTCCGACTTTTCAAAGCCCCACCCCCACAGACTCCTCTCTATACTGAGGTCTAGACAATCTGTTCATTTTATGGAAGATTGCAGGAACCTTCACAGACTTAATCAGGGTAGGTGTCTATTTCTCTGTATACATGAAGATTTAATATTATTAAAGTTTCTGGTGATATTCAAGCTCTATCATTAAAAATTGTCATAATGTTGCCACAGACTTTTGATTAGGAATTCAGCTCTCATAAAGAGGTTTACAGAAGTGCTGTATCTAATTACTCTGGAATGTGCCAAGTGCACCACCATGTCACAATATATAAAAAAAAGACTGTTGTGTCAAAAAAACCTACATTTGAGTTCCTCAAATTCAGTTCTGAAAGGGCAAATTTGCTGCAGATTTTTGTACGAACCAAATTACTTAATTATAAGCCAATTATTGTTGAAACCCATTAACACTCAAGCAGAATTTATGGGCTCCAATCATTATATTTGTATATGGCTCATGGATAACACCTTAAATTTCTCACGTTTGAGTCTCACACATATACAGTATTCCTGAACAGCGCATAGCATGAACCTATGCAACTTGCGGAAATGCATGCCTTGAATATGTAGATGGTAATAAATAAACATTAGTAACTCCAATTTGGACAACCCGTGTAAAGAATGCAGAATTCTGCATTCATTTTGGTACTATGTTTCAGTGTGCAAAAACATGACATTTCCTCTATCTCCATTAACTGGCAAATTTTAGATATTTTTGGTATTTATAGTTGGTAGTTTTTACACATTGACAAGAATATGTTGCTTGGTCTAGAGTGACCTAGAGTTAAAGTTCTTGATAAAGAAAGGCAGGGGAAATTTCTGCCCAGTGAATGCAGAGTGTGAACTCAAAGTATTATGTATTTTCTGTTTAAATGTTATTTAAGTCAATAAGGACTAACGTAAGCATATAAGTTACATGTACAGTATACTATACATAGAAGCTTATATGTGTGCAAATGTATTAATTTTCTCATCTTTCTTTTGTATTTACAGTGCCTAACTGCTGTGTACCCATTCACTATCACAGTCTTCTTTCCATGGATGGCAGGACGTGGCTAATTTAGTTAATATGTTTCAGATTTACTAACTCTTAATTACTTCTTTTAATCTTATTTTCTTAACCAGCTGTCCATTAACAATGAGATGCAAAAGGCAAAGGAACCAGAAGCTCACCATATAACTTGGTGCCATAACTGATGCTCCCTCACAATGTACGCAATGTGTCTCATTTGGGACTCTGTGAGCAACCGCTCATTTGACACAAAATCAAACCTACGGTAACCAATGATTCTCTGAAAAGGCACAGTACAGCAGCTGATTGGAAAGAGAATTATCGGTATACAGCATCAAGCACATGCTGCCTCAGCCATGCTATCTATTGAACTGCTCTCATACGGCAAACACTTCAGAGCCTTTCCTCGCGGTTCAGAAACAGTTTCATCCCAAGAACTATAAACGCACTCAATCAGTCCATCAAGTGCTCCTTGTAGAACTGTTTGTACTTATTAGTACAATCACCTCACTTTAAACTTGCACTATAGTTATAATATTGCACAACCTGAGCCACTTTATAAAGCGCATATTTACATATGATGATGATATCATTTTTAAGATGAAATGCAGCAAAATGTTTATTATATTATACAGATAAAAGTTTAACTAGGGCGGCACGGTGGCGCAGTGGTAGCGCTGCTGCCTCGCAGTAAGGAGACCCGGGTTCGCTTCTTGGGTCCTGTCTGCGTGGGTTTCCTCCGGGCGCTCCGGTTTCCTCCCACAGTCCAAAGACATGCAGGTTAGGTGGATTGGCGCTTCTAAATTGGCCCTAGTGTGTGCTTGGTGTGTGGGTGTGTTTGTGTGTGTCCTGCGGTGGGTTGGCACCCTGCCCGGGATTGTTTCCTGCCCTTGTGCAATGTGTTGGCTGGGATTGGCTCCAGTAGACCCCCGTGACCCTGTGTTCGGATTCAGCGGGTTGGATAATGGATGGATGGAAGTTTAACTTCATTTAAATAATATATATTGTTAATAATTAAACATGTGAAGACACGGTGTCACTGCGCTGGCCTCCTGCCTCGTGCTGTATTCTTGCTGGGGCTGGCGCACCACTGTAAGGATAGAAGAATTAAACATATACTACGAAGATATTTCAATGTTCCTTAAAAGTTTTGAAGAATCGCCGTTCTAAGCTTACAAATGGCTTAACGTCTATTACAGAGCTGATTGTGTGGCAATTGGGTATTTGGAGAAAAAAAGTAAGGACAGGAATTGGGGGTTAGTACGTTTGAAAGAGACAGTACTACTGCAATAAAGTATTTTATCAAAGGTTGCGCATGGTGCAGCAAGCATCTTGCATGAGACATGAACAATCACTGCGCCACCATGTTCCCATTTTTAATAACATGCTTTAACTCCTATCATCATGAAAATGATATCACGTATACATCTCAGTATTTTAATTATTCAGAGAGCTGTAATATTATGAATATAATGGATTCTGTGTTCTGTCGGAGGAAGAGAAAGCCCATTTTAGAAGCACGTAGTGCACATAGAGCACATAGAAGATCAAATACAAAACAAAGCATTTAACATGCTACTTTAGTTACGATGGGATTTGAGAAACTAGTAAATTAAACAATTTTAAGATGAAGTTTACGATGTTATACTTTAATGACAAAACAAACTACGTGATTAAAGTGGAAATTTCTAGATTAAAGTTGACATTTCATGCTTTTTTCCCACTGTGTGCCTATTTTTTTTTCTCTGTACCCTAATAAGCTTTCATATGACACTTAGACGGTTGGCTTTGACTCGCCTTTTCACAGCAACTTTGATATCTGACAACTTTTTTATTTCGGGCAATGTGCAACTTTGTGAACATGAGCTTTCGAATTTCTCCGACACTCTATGTCACTCGATCAACTTCCTTTTGTTGTTTATACCACTGTTTAAACCAACAAATAGTAAGTTTTTCCTTGCCTCCACTTGGTATTTGCTGAAATTCTTCTATTCCCCACCCCACACCGTGCTTTTGCCATTGCCTTTTCACAGAATGCTGAGCTTAAGGGCTATTTATATTGATTTGCATATTCAAAGAGGCGTAATTCTGGGAGGAGTTTGGGGAGTGGCAGCAGGCGCGCGCACGTGTGTTACTTTTCACGCTGACCGGGATTTATGGAGAGGAAGAACGTGGAAGTTGGTGAAAGCACAGATTTATGCATCTGGATTTTTTTGTGTGTACGCACATTTCTGCTGTTGTCCTTACGCCATGTTTTAGTGTGAATTCTACGCACAGCATTATTCATGAGGCCACAGAACTCTAAAGACTTGGACCTTCATCCTTTTGCAAAGATATCGGGAGCACCACACACCCCTTTCCTGCGACCTCATGACTCCCCATGCTCTCCCAATCCATCTACTGACTACATAGGGAGAATCACCAGAGGCATGAATATCATTGTCGAGGAAGTAAACCTTGATGAGGCTGACATTCCCTCCGCAGTTTTATTCAGGACACTCGCAAGCCCAGACATTCAGACTCCTCACTCAGTCTCTCAAGAGCCCCAATCAGAGTCTCCAATCAGAGCCCCAATCAGAGCCTCCAATGACTCCACAAAAATCACAGCATCATCTGCAAAATCAAGGTATGTGAATCTTTCTTCACCAACAGATGCCCCACAGCCGCTGGACCACATGACCCTGCCCAACACCCAGTCCATGCAAGCATTGAACAGAGTAGGAGCAAGAACACAACCCTGATGAACCTCAGAATCAACTGGGAAAAATGCAGAGCTTCTACTTACTCTTTGGTAAAACTCACAGTTCCAGTGTACAGGCCGGCCATGATATTCAGCAACTTCAGGCAGATCCCACAAAGTCTCAGGATGTCCCAGAGGGCAGCTTGATCAACTGAGTCAACCGCCTTATGAAAATCGACAAAGGCTGCAAAGAAACTCTGCTAATATTCGCATTTGCACTCTATGAGAATCCCTCAGTGCCAGGATGTGGTTGATGGTTGACTTCTTAGGTGTAAAACCAGACTGCTCTGGTTGCTGGTAGGTGAGTAGGTGATCACAGATCCTATTGAAGATGACCCTAGCAAGGATCTTACCCGGCACCAAGAACAGTGTTATCCCCCTGTAGTTGCCGCAATCCATGTGATTACCCTTCCCTTTCCAGTTGGGATGTTGCCCATCGTCCAAATGGAAGCAAACTAGAGAAGTTCATCACAGATACCACAGATCCCTGCAGCCTTCCCTACCTTTTTTTTTTTTTTTTTCTACCTGGTTCATCACCTGTGCAGTCTCAGTGAGATTGGGTGGTTCACAGATAATTGGAGGATCAGCCTCAAGGACCGTGGACTCAAAGATGTCCAATGTCCTAGATGAAGCATCAGCTTTAAACAGCTGCTTAAAGTCGCCAGCCCATCAGGTCACAATTGTAGCAGCATTCATAAGGACCGTTCCATCACTCTCCTAGGAACAGATTCAGATGTGCATAATTGCTTCAATTTCTTTCCAAGCGGCACGTGGGTCACTACACCATATATGTTGTGTTACTTGCTCACAGAATCCTTCAACAGCCATACTTCTCATTTTGCAGTACAGACCACACTTGCTATCAAGCCATGCTCTGCAAGTCCTCTTGACAATATCCAGGGTGCCCTGTGAGATGAAACACCTCCTTCTGGGAACATCGGCAACACCAACACAACCTTCAGCAACCTTAGCAACCTTCAGGGTCTTGTCATGGTGGTTCTCTCACATATTAGGATCAGAAGTTTCACCCAATTCTGCAAGTTCTTCACACAAACTGTGTGCAAACTCATTAGAAACAGCCCGATCTTGGAGTCTGGCCAGGTTCAGCCTCATTTTCCTAATTGGTGGTAACCTACTGTACCTAATCTGGATCTTCAGAGTAGCAACAGTAATTCTGTAGTCAGAATTCACAAACAGGGCACTTCTGTAGACCCTGCAGTTCTGTAGGAGCATCCAGTGTATGCCCATAAGGATGTGATCGATCTAACGATGCGGCTCAGGGTGTTGAAGCCAGGATCCATCGATCTGCAGCCCCTGACCTTTTGTGAAGACAAGGAGCATGGATCCACTTTCACCACTGTCACCAGACCCATGGTGACCGATACAATCCACATAGCCTGTCAGTGCCAGTGGTCACACTGAAATCACCCATGACCAGAAGAGTGTCACCTCATTGGCACTCATCAACCACTGATTAAAGTTGCAAATAAAATGTCTCCCTCACTGAGGAATCTGAGTTTCATAATATGCTCATTGAAGGAAGTGATTTCGGATACCATCGGAAAAAACCGGTCTGCTACAGCAACAGCTACTCCCTGAATATGACAGCCAACAGGACCACCAGACAAATAAAAGGTGTATCCACCTACAAAGATCTGGCCAGTCCCAGGTCTGCGTATCTCAGAGAGTGACACCACTGAAATGTGATGTTTACAAATATACTCCAGCAGCAGAGAAAGATGATCATCATGACGGATAGACAAGATATTCCATGCACCAATTTAGATGGGATTCCTCAAAATGGGACCCTAGTACTGCTGTGCAGCGGGAGATGCCTCAGCACCACACCAGTTCTGATCTCCAACAGGCCTGACCCCATTGGCTCTCCAATGGTTTTGACTCTTCCAGGGATGAGGCTCCTGAGGACTTTCTCCCATCTCCTTCATAATGCGAGCAGCCTTCCTATGGGTGGCTGCAGCAGAGTTAATCCCACGGAGAGCAGAAAGGAGTCCTGTCTGCCGTTTCTGGGCTGTGTGAAGTTTTTACAGTGGCTGGAGTGCCAATCCTGCCACCAACCCCTAAGAGTTCCCTACAACTTGGAGGACCACATGCAGGGCCAGATGCAGTTTACCGTCATTCTCAGGACAAAAAAAAACAAAACCTGCAATGACAGGTTTATTTTAGTTTTGCCCCTGACAGTTCCTACATAAGCTACAATTGACTAAAGTCTTATAATTAAAAAGAGATATTTTCAAAATGAACGTATGAATACATACTAAAAATCTTTTATACAAGTGTGCCTGTTTAATTATTTATAATTTAAATTTTTAAAATTGAAGAATATCAGAGTGTTATGTTTCTTTTTGTAGGCACAAGTATATGTTTTTATTATTTTTATTTAATTATATAAATGAGTAATCAGTTTTAATGTTAAAAATGTAATATCTCTAAATGAAAAACAATAAAGAAACACCAGTAGTGCCCTGTTAATGTTACTGGAGATTTCAGTAGCTGAAGTAATACAAGTACAGAAATGTTATCACTTAAGTCTAAATTAATCCCCTGGCTTCACCTAAAAGAAATATCACCATCTAAAAGCATGTACTTTACAAAAGGGTACAGGTACACATTAAAAGTATTATGTGCAATATAATATATTGTTGCTGGGAGAGAAGGAACACCAAGGTGGCACAGATCAACAAAGAACCAGACAGGGCGTTCTAAAGAAAAATAATCCATACTGGTGATGAAAGAGTTCCCCTTCAAGCCAATGTGTGAACAGAAAGAGGTTAGCAGGCGACAGAAAGACCTGTAATTTAAAAGGGTGCCATGTACTTGTCAGAGGGGGACATTTTTTTTTGTGCACTGGGTGGTTCCATTAGGCACCCATTGTTGGGACTGGGGGGTGAGAAGTTAAAAGGCTGTCTGCAGGATGTATTTATTTGCTGTACTGCAAAGGAGTCACCACTTTGAAGTTTATGGCTGGTTGAGATTTACAAACAATACCACGTGTGATAAAAAGAACTGCTGGTTCCTTGGAGGATCCTGGATAATCCAGTTACTGATTGTGACAGGGTTGTTTATGGAGGTATTTGCTGTCTTGCAAAGGAGTCGCCGCTTTGAAGTCTCGCCTTGGAGGATGTCTGTATTTACCTGACTTGGAAATATTGGTTTCTAATCAGCATATCTGTACTTATTCATGATTGGTAACAATTCCTTTTTTTTCACTTGTGTTTTCATTAATTGATAAACCCAGGAAATGCAGATGTACCATTGTTTAATCTGATTGTCCAGAACTGATAATGGCAGGGACTGAAGTAGATAAAAACTCCTGGCAGCAGAAAGCAAAAGGGACAGTCCACAGAAAACGCTGCCAAGGCACTCGGACAGAGCACAGTGGCTTGCAGGCAGACAAAGGTACCTGGCTGGCACGACGTGAGGCACAAGGACGGCAACACTTCCAGGGAGGAAGAGACAGTTCCACAAAGAGACGCCGGATGTGGGTTCAGCGAGAGAGGGAATCCACATGAAAGGACCAAGCGAAGCTGACAGACGAGAAATGAGGCGTGTCTAGGTCCCAGCCACACAAGGAGCCCAGAGTGAAAGAAAAAGGAACAACGAAGAGACGCTGACAGGGATTCAACAATTTGACACAACTTCTGTAGGGGAACGAGTGTCCGGGGAACAGACTGCATCCATGGACAGGTGAACAATTAAGTGTTGGGGTAACACAGTGCACAAACTGGACTCAGCACCACTAAAGGTTGTATCCTCCAATTCTTGTTTTTAACGGACTTTTAGAGGGTGGACTGTGTATTTTCCTTTTTAAAAAAAGGGGAAATTGATTCCTGATATGTTTAGTTTTTGTTATGTTCGTTTATCTTTTTAATGTACCTTATATGGTTTTGTGTAATAGAACTTACTGTTGCTTTTTTTTCTAAATTACTGTTGTGTCTTTCATTGTGTGTTTACTCACCACCCAATTTAAAGAAACCTGTGTGCTATTATTGGTAAATTTCAGGAGTTCCCAGTCTCTTAATAAAACTGGGTGGTGTAGTCAGATATTTTAATGGTGTCAAAGTTAGATTATCTGTAAGTGTGACCAGACACCTGTGACATACTGGTGGAAACTTATTTTTCTTTCTCCATTCTTATTGACATAGGTCTCTTAAAAAATAATAAAAGGCACAGCAAACACAAAACAAAGGGTTGTACCTGGAGTCCCCTGTGGACACTTTGGCCTGGGATTGCAAACAGGTGTCCCTTTAGTCAGAAACACCTCTGTACCTTTCCAAAACCTTTTTGGTTTTGTTTTTAATAAAAGCACTTTGCACTTTTTGTACCATCCCCTTGCTTCACTGTTGATGTCTTCACTGCCTAGCTCATCGGTGACATTACCGATGGTGTTGGGTTCAAGAGCTCCCAGAAGTCAAATGGGAGCATGGAGCGAACCTGCATTGTCACAGCAAACAACTGTAAGAAATACCAGGTTTCCATATGGTCTTCATAGTTGCAATAGTGGAACTGTACAGATACATAAATAGGTAGACTGAACTTTATTTGTCCCCAGGGGAAAATTTGGCTTTTTACAGAAGCTCTTTAAATAAATAAACACAAATAGATGAGTAAGTAAATAAATAAATATACACACAGTTTGGTCTGAACACACACTGGAATGACTATAAAGCAAAAACATTCAAAAGAAAGAAAAGTTCTGACTTGGCTGTCACAGACACAGTGAGGCATTATGCAGACACATTGCTGTAGGTATATTGGAGCCCCAGTCACGTTTCTTGACACACTTCTGCTGAATGAGTCATTGGCTGAAAGTACTCAGTGTTAGTGTGTCAGAAAGAGAATATGCAGTGTTGTTCATTATGACACTCAGTTTTGGTTTAGTTCTCTCATTTGCTACTACTTCCAGAATGTGTTCATTAACTGAGTTTGCCCATTTAATTAGCGTGATTCAGTGGGCCTCAATTGAAGTGATGTTACCAGCCAAGCACACCACATCGTAGGAAATCACACTAGCCATCATAGAGTTGTAGAAGATATAAAAGATGTCATTTCCCACATTAAAGGAATACAGTCTCCTAAGGAAAACAGTCCTTAAGTTACAATAGATCTAAGGTACTATTTCCTCTATTTGAGCGCTTAATACACTGGAGAAGCATAGGCAGAACAGAGAAGAGAGAGAGGTATTATATGAGTCTCCTGACATTACTGTGAACATAGCTATAGTTATTTTTATATTGTCATGCTTGGGTCACAGATTTGCACAGAAACACAGGAGGTTGTAGAGAGACAGGAACTTTATTCAAACACTGCAAACAAACATTTGTCTCTTTTTCAAAAGTTTAAACGTGCTCCATGACAAGACAGAGATGACAGTTCCGTCTCACAATTAAAAGAATGCAAACATATCTTACTCTTCAAAGGAGTGCGCATCAGGAGCAGATAATGTCAGAGAGAGAGAGAGAAAAAAGCAAACAATCACAAATCAATTGGGCTGTTTGGCTTTTAAGTATGCGAAGCACCGCCGGACAAAGCAGCTGCAAGGAAGGGAGCAATGTGAAGTTAGTCTTTCAGCATTTTTTAGAGGAGTGTCCGTATCCTCTAGGCCAGTGTGCGAACAGCCCCTCTGTTCACACCCCCTCCGTCAGGAGCAGAGAATGTCAATGAGAGTGAGAGAGACAGAGAGAAGCAAACAATCAAAAATCAATACATGCTGTTTGATCTTTTAAGTATGCGAAGCACCGTGCGGGAAGCATATCGCTTGACAAAGCAGCCACAAGTAAGCCCAGCAAGGAAGGGAGTAATGTGAGGATAGTCTTTTATCGTTTTTTGAGGAGCGGCTGTATCCTCTAGAGGTGCGAACAGCCCCCGTGCTCACAATATATTTGAGGTGTTTTATTTAATACGTAATACACGCTCTGGTTGGGTACCTTCTCAGCCATCTGCCAATAGCGTCCCTGGTATGAAATCAACTGGGCAAACCAACTGAGGAAGCATGTACCAGAAATTAAAAGACCCATTGTCCACTGAAACCCACGAACCAGCGAAAAATCCACAATATATATTTAAATATGCTTACATATAAAATCTGCGATAGAGTGAAGCCGCGAAAGTCGAAGCGCGATATAGTGAGGGATTACTGTATTTCAATTTTCCCTAGGCAAATTATGGGAGGCAGATGCTCTGTCTCCCCTGCACAATATTTTACTGATTTTCATCATCCTCACACACTTATTTGTTTCTTTTTTTTCCTCCCAAGTACACCTCTGATTCCCACAACAAAAACTGTTGTAGTTGAAACAATCCATTTTCTACAACACGTACAACAAGCTAGCAAAAATATACAGTTGATGGAAAAAGTATTCAGACCCCTTCACTTTCTGCACACTTTATAAAATTTAATTATAAATGGACAAATTTGTGATACAGTGAAAAGGTTTTTTCAAAAAGGTTTGCAAATTTATTAGAAATCAAAAACTGAAA
The DNA here is from genome assembly GCF_900747795.2 of Erpetoichthys calabaricus. Taxonomy (NCBI): domain Eukaryota; kingdom Metazoa; phylum Chordata; class Cladistia; order Polypteriformes; family Polypteridae; genus Erpetoichthys; species Erpetoichthys calabaricus. The sequence continues at coordinate 165,634,142 of NC_041397.2, forward strand.
TCTCATATTCACATAAGTACTTAGAACCTTATTACAGTACTTTGTAGAGACCCCTTTTTCAGCACTTAAAGTAACAAGTATTCTTGGTTAAGTCTCTATACAATCTTTGCACACCAGGATTTAAGTTGTTTATCCCATTTTTCCCGGCAAATCCTCTCAAACTAGATTGGATAATAAGCGTCTATTACCTGCCATCTTCAGGAGGTCTCTCCACAGATGTTCTATTGAATATCAGTCCGCACTTTGGCTGGGACACTCAAGGACAGTCAAAGACTTGTCCCAAAGTCACTCCAACGTTGACTTGGCTGTATGCGTTGTGTCGTTGTTATGCTGACAGATGACCCATCATCAAAGTCTGAGCTTGTGTACACTCTAGAGCAGAATTTCTTCAATATCTCACCTAATGTGGCAGCATTCATTCTTCCTTCAGTTCTGACCAGTGTCTCTGCTCTGAAAAGCACACTCATATCATGATGCAGCCACTACCATGCTTCACTGTGTGGATGATATTAGGCAGGTGATGAGCACTGACTGGTCTTTGCCAGTAATAATGTTTGCAGTTCTGCCCAAAGAGTTCAATTTTTGTCTTGTGACAACAGAGAAACATTTTCCTGTAAACTGTCATATGCCTTTTACTTATGAGTGGCTTCTGTCTGGCCACTGTTCTGTAAATACCTGATGGATGGAAAGCTGCTGAGATGGTTGTCCTTCCAACAAGTTCTACCTTCTCAGCTGATCAGCTAAAAACATCTGAATATCTGTTAGAGTAACAATTGGGTTCATGGTCACCTCCTTCACCAAGGCCTTGCTTCCCTGGTTACTCAGTTTAGCCAGATGGCCAACACTAAGAAGAGTCCTGGTGGTTCCAGACTTCCTTCAATTCACAATTGTTGAACACATGCTGCTCCTGGGAACACTCAAATCTCTAGAAATGGTTTTGTATCCTTGCTCTGATTAATGCTTCATCACAATTTGATCATTGAGGTCTACTGAGAGTTCCTTGGACTTCATGGCTTCGCTTTTATCCTGACATGCAATGTGAATTGTGGGACCTCAAATACATACTGTAGGTGTATGTCTTTCTGAACTATGACCAATCAATTAAATTTGCTCAAGGATATTTGAAGCAAACAGGATACACCTGACCACAATTTGGAGTGCAAAGAATGTGAATACTTATATAAACAACAGATTTCAGTTTTTGATTTTTAATAAATTTACAAGCCTTTCCAAAAGCAGGTTTCCTTTTGCCATTATAGGTTATTGAGTGTAGATTGATGGGCAAAAACTGCAGTATTATCCATTTAAAATTAAACCAACAACACAATGAAGTGTGCAGAATGTGTACAGGTCTCAATTATTTAAGAATCCACTGTAACATTCATTAGAAATAGCCAGAATAATCAAACAAAACACAAATACACAACTGAAAGCCACTATAATGTCCTGGGAGATTTTCTGGTTATTATGTGAAAAATGGGGATATGGTATATGGAAAAAACATTGGCAATATATTTTTTACTAATATCCAACAAGGTAATTTTTGACAGATTACTAACCATATGTACAATTTATAATATTACCTGTATTTTATAACTGTCTCCTAAGGTCTTAAAATATTTTGCATACTGTCACATATTTAGAATGCAAAAGTGATAGAGTGCATGTGATTCAAAGAGAATGCTTTTGGTGTATGTATGCTTTTTGATCTTTTCCAGTTGATAACTACTAATACAGATGGTTATTTTGCTTCTCACAAAATTGTTTCACACTATTATTTACTTGTGTGCTTTACAGCATTCTCTGTGTAGCCAGATAATTGAATGTTACCATCAAATCATTGCATTGAATTACTGCTACATCCATAAGACAGCATGAACAGAATCAGCCATATAGGACTAAATTTTAAAATAATACCATTATTTAGCATTTTCAAAACCTGTAATATGTATTTTAATTTTCCAAGCTCCATTGCAAAAAATTGGAACTTGCTTATCATGGCTTTTGTTAATTTTGTATTCTTATCAGTAGTTGTGGATATTAACTTATAAAACCAAAGAAGTTCAAGTTCTGTTGACTATAATGAAATTTAACAACAAAGAGAAACAAAAGGGGTCTGTAAATTTGACCATGTTTTTACAGACAAAACTGAGGAAGAATAAACAGTATTTATTATAGAAGTGCAGGGTCCTAGGGCTGATCATAAATAGTTCTCAAATCAGATAATGCAGCTATTCTATTAGTAGAACTCACTTTCAATATTTATTCAACAAGCTGAAAAAAATATTTTAGTGGAAGTGAATGAAACTGGCTGATTTTTTTATTTTCAGCTCAGTCATCAGCCAACAATATCAAGATTCATTCTAACAGAGTAATTCCAGCTGTAGATCTTGTATTATTATTCTCCCATGTAATTTTGCTTTAATGGTTTGATATGATTTTGGAAGGGTAAAATTTGATATGAAATATGTATTAATATATCCCACTAGCTTTTCTTTTTGGCTTTAAGCAAATACACCTTTGCAGAATTGTACAGGCTGTACCATGGAGGTGAAGGTCGGTTCACTTACGGCTCAACCATGATTTTGGGGCTGCCAATGCACCCCGCAGATATGTGTCCTGAAGTGTCAGATTTTCCTGTTTCAAACAAACAGCAATGGCAGATGGTGTTGGCAAATGGCACCCTTTTACTGTAAAGGGTCAACTAGAAAAATGGCATCACTCACCTGTCATTCATCAAGGAAGGCAAAAATAGGTGTTCTAAGCTATAAAGATAAAAGTTAATTTGACAATCACATTTTATCATTCCTAATGCAAAACTTTGCACTCTACAAAGTGTATAATGTTCATATGTTTAAGGTACAAATTGTTCTTTCTATGTTTTGGCCTGTCAGGATCTGTACTTGATAATCCAAAAGTCACAGGTTCAAACTGCACAGTTGGCTCACAGTTTGACTCCAAGCAGGCTACTTAAATGATCTGTGATCTCGCCATATGAATATGCATCGATAAGCTGAACTGTGAATGCAGAGTACTTTATAGGTAGTGTTCTTCATGATGTTATTTTATTATCTAGTCTCTGACATAAGGCTAAATACTTGCCATTGAAAATGCTTCTGTTAATGAAAACATGCTACAATCTCATATGAAATGATAAACAAATACAGTTCTCTGTTTATTTAGTCCATTTCTATAATGATGCAGTACTGTCCAATAAATCTCTAATAGGGTATTCCTTCTCAAAGATATATCACTCCTCTGGGCATTCAATAATGCACTTCCAATAATTCATCACAATTTGTCATCTTTGACAATCTGCCAACATACAACAGTTCATCACCAGAAAATCTGTTAAAGTAGCAAAAAAAAAAAGATATTTTTATTTTTCTTCTCACACACAGATTTATTCATTAAACTACTGAAATATTTAAAGTCATTTAGCTTTCCTAAAATAGGTTTTACTTTCATTACTATATATATGGTGGCAATAAAAATATTCAGCCCTTCAATTTTATGAAAATGATGTACATTTTACACTATGGAATGAACAGTATTTTTTGTAATTCATTAACATAAAAAAATGGCAAAGTTAAAAGACAAGTTTATATTTATTTGCCCATTGTTCAAACCTGCTTAATCCAGATCTTAACTTATAGGTAGCCAACACCTGTTTTGGAAGCACTGGGCAAAAGGCAAGCTCTAGAATGTCACCTGAACCAGTAATTAAAACTTTCACATAAGGAATATTCATTCATTGTAATATATTTCAATAAAGTTAATGTTCTAGGTTCTAAATGCTCCAACATGAATCAAATGACACCAGCATTAACATTCTCTTTTGATGCTGAATAATTTCGAGATATTGCCTTCATTTATCCAGTTGTAGCTTTAAAGTTAACTAAGCAAAATATGTTGAACTGTATTGTTATAAATACCAATTTTTATTCATTCACCTTTAAAAAAATCCTCCACACACACCTAGCTAATTGCGGGGAAAAAGTGTGCACTTCATGAAATGGATCCGATTTTGCTTGTTACACATTATGGGGCTATGGGAAGAAGCCTAGGAAATCTATGGAAATGTCTGTATGCTGGAATGACACACTTTGCAAGTGTGCTTTACAATTTCAGTATACATGACAGGTTTTACACATTCTACCACCAGACGTATTTGTGTATGATGGCAGAGAGACAAGGTCTGGACTTCGTTCTTCTAGCCAACGGGAGCGGTTAGTGCTAACCATCCATTCATGAAACAGCTCCTTTTCTGCTTCCAAATGACAAGATGCTTAATTTAAACAATGTCTTAAGAACTTTGCAAAAACATTCCATTTTTTCACAGATATAAATGCATTATTTCACAAAGAGATTGCCTTTTGCTGCTGGTAGCACCCAGAAGTAATTTTTGTTGTCTACTTCATGGTGCCAAGTGAAGTTTTACCTCACAAAACAAAACTACATTGAAAAAGGTGAAGAGAGAATGAAAATGCAACACTTTTATTTTTTTAACTAAAGAAATCTATCCACTAATTTGAGGCTATTTATGTCTCAAGGTGTGAATGCATTTCTCCACAGTAACGCACGAAAAATTCCTGGATGGAGTGTCTATTTAGAATTTAACAGTGTAGTAGTATTGCTGTACTTTATTATTGAGCATAAATAAATTTTGGCTAAACTGTCAACCAGAAACCAAATGTAATCTCTTTATCAGAGCTATTTTTTACGTTTAGAAACTGCTGTATACTGGGTGTAGATTATTATTTATATATTGCACTTTAGCAGGGTTGTTAGATTGACTTGCAAATCTTAATTTCTCCCGAGTTCAATGAATGTGTATGCGTGCATTAATGTGCCCTGTAGTGGGCACCCAGGATTAGGTACTGCCTTAGGCCAATGCTGCTATAAGAGGTACTGCTTCCCTGCATCTTTCATTTCAATAAATTGTACAAAATAAGTAAGGCACTGTATAACAAATGCTGACATTTACAGACAGTAACTAAAAACAACACAACTGTACCATTCCCAAGTTTGCCCCATTCCTGTCACTGTCCTAAACAAAAGGGTCAGAATTCTATTAACCATTAGCTTTATCAAATTATTAATAATATTTCATAGAGCCTACTTACTCATGCATATTCATAACAAGTACACAGTAATTCCACTGGTCATGGTATTACTTATTCTATGTATTAGAAACTGATAACTGCAGAAAATTACCTGATACAAGTTTAGGACATTGGTAGTAAACAAGTTTGGGATACAGTATTTGAAAAAAAAATCCTAAATTATTTTACTTTGCTTTTCTGGTTAGCAATGACAACTTCCATTGTCTAGAAGAACAAAGTCCCGCCCTTGCCTCATGTTTTGGCAGTACAATGGCACAAGAACACTGCCAACAGTCACACAACCAGAAAGTTCTGCAAAATGAGCATGTTGCTGTTGAGAACTTACAAAACACATGACGTAACCAAAACACATTGCACAGTATATTGTGGGCACTCAGAATGCAACATATACCTGCAGAATCTGTCAAGTTTGCTCAGATTTGAACATTGACTTTTTTTTTTCTTTAATGGCCTTAACTAATTCATTTAAGTCACGATTCTGCTTGAAAGGTTTATTTTCTATACAGAAATGTGTAGTTTAATGCATTTTAATGTTTATGTGTGTAAAGGATCTTTTAGAACATGTTGAGTAAATGATATAAGAATTGCTCTTTAAACATGGACTGAAATAGATGAGGCAGCCATGGGATGTGTATACATTTTTATGAAAGTCAGTATTTGGACATTTACATGCAAAAAGTTGCAAATTAATGGAAGAGAAGAACAAAAAATGAATAAATGAGAAATTTTGATCATTAAATGAATGAATGACAGAGACTAAAGCATGTTAAAATATACTGAAATGATAACTGAAAGTCTTTTGAAAATGCAGTGTAATTAATGACATCAAGAAAAAGCAGATATGATAACCGGCAAGAGACTCTGTCAAGGATGTGATAAGACATAAAACATGAAAGCTACTGTATATATTCTTAATTCCTTGTAATGGAATATACTATGTGCTGTGATTTTCAACATCTTGAAAATATTTTTATAATCTTTCCCTGTTTAGTACTTTTCAGTAACCTTATGCTGTATTTGCTTTAATGTTCTATTTTACCTGATCACCCATGAAACACTTTAATTGCACACATATGGACTCTATTCAACTAATTATGTGACTTACAGAGGCATCTGAGCCTATTTAAGAGTGTCACAGTGGCAGTATCAACACTTAAAGAACCAGTCCTTTTTTTCATTCTATTTATAATTAAGTTAGATGCGCCTGTAAAATGTTGAAACTGTAATGTTATTTTGTGCTGAATAATGGGAAGAATCCTAAAAAATCAATTTTGATTAAATAAATTATAATTCTGTATTGTAGTACAAGGAATTGCACAAAAGAAGAAGGGTATGAAAATGTCTTATGGCTACTTTACAGACAAATATCAAAGATATAGTAGTCACACAATATAATAATTCACAGTTCTCTGTGATGATTTATTTAAATCCAGATGTGCCCAAATGATAAAAGACAGTCTATTTATATTATATATTTCAGTCTTATGCGCTTACTGTTATCTGCAGCTGAAGTTCAAGACATAAAAAGACAGAACAGAATAAAGGCCACTATATATATTTAACTTCCGTAAAAGCCAGGGTATATTTCATAAATAATATGACAATGTTTTCTCACTAGCCTTACATTTTAGGCCACATGGGCAGAACAATAAATTGAAGCCCACTGCACATATTTTATTTTTCACTTAACTCAAACATACATAAATAGTTCACATATTCTTGTACTTAAACAATCTACACTGCTTTAAAATAATCTTCAATATTAAAATGTGTTAATACAAAGCAAAATATTTTTCTCATACCTGACTTCAGTGAAACCTTTACAATAACACACAGCATAGAGCTAGTGAGAATAAAAAATGTGAAACATAACATAGTGTCTGTTCACTTAATTGTGATTCACTTTCATTCAGTATCAGACACTGGTGTCTTCATTTTTAATTGGTGTTAATTCACAACCACACAAAATTGATCTTTCACATTATATTTTAGAAAACAAACTTTAAGCAACTGCAACAGCCTTTAGTAGAGGGAAGAATTAAACACGTTTTTGTACATACTAGCATTCATTATTTCCTTTTTCTATTGTTAACTATTGGCAGCATTTTTTTTATCTCTTCACTAAGGATTTTGTGTGTGTTTGTGCACACACAGGCAATATTATGCCGAACCAAAATCGCCATATTTTTGAAAAAGTATGCTATTTTTAAACTCTTAGATCATTCAAAAATGTATGGTGATAGAATAAGTGTTGTCAGAATTATTTTAGGAACTTGTTTAAGCACATAATCACTCTGCCATCTAGTTAATGTTTACTTAAAAGTTCCAATTTTTCTCCTGCTCTTGTAATCAAATTTTAACTTTGTTGGAGCACAATAGTATAGTATGTGATATCTGACAATCAGTGCCGGATTAACCAATAGGCACATGTAGCATATGCTACGGGCCCTGCAATTTCGGGGGCCCCCAAATGGTGGACCCAATATTCAATGAAAAAGTGTAGCATTGAAAAACTGGTCTTTAAAAATATTATCTTTACGTTTTTAAACTGTAAATTTCTTACACAACAAAACTTTAGGGGCCCAACACATAAAATTCACATAAATATTATAAGATTCTTATTATAATCGAGAGTAAAATAATTATTTAGTCCGGTTTGAACTGTTCAGAATCTAAACTTCAGATGATGCAGACCAAAAGGGCCCCCAAATTTGAAATGTGCTACAGGCCCCCAAAGCTCTTAATCCGGCCCTGCTGACAATGAATATATTTGAAAGACTAAATGCTAAGTTGCTTTTTTTAAGAAAGTCTGTCAATGTCTGTGGTTCACAGTACAGTACATGAGGTAAAGAATTATTTTTCCAGATTACTATGAACGTTTCTGTGAAAACGTATTTGATTTCTTCCTTCTTGAAAACTCTTCTGTTTAACTTATACCAATGTTCATGCATTTTTGTTTGTACAATTATTAGCATATTTCCCTTTTAAAATGTAATTGACCTTGTTTAGACTAACTTTCAGAGGAAAGCAAACAGATATATATATTTTTTTTTACAATTTTGGTATTATTTATATATAAATTGGCAGATCTTTTTTTTTCAATTGATATCTTTAAAATGATGATGTTGTCAGTTCTGAGAGACTGTAGTACAGAAACTGTGATAATTTTTTGGATTTAGGGAGATATGTGATTGTCATGGACAATTTATTTAACCGTAAAGTGATTTTGATAAATATTTACCCACCCAATGTGGATGATAGGGACTTCATCCAAAACATATCTGCATCCATTCCCAATGTGAACACTCATAAAATTATAATGGCTGGGGACTATAATTGTATTTTAAATCCAGACCTAGATAGGCTTCCTGCCACAGGGGCGATGAAATCTAACACTGCAAAAACAATTACACAGTTTGTAAGTGATCACAACTTATCAGATCCCTGGATATTTCTAAACCCAAACTCAAAAGCATATTCCTTCTACTCATCAGTGCATCACTGGTACTCAAGAATTGATTATTTCTTTATAGATAACACTTTTTTGTCTATGATTAAATCCTGTAAGTACGACACTATTGTTATCTCAGACCACACTCCATTGATCACTGTGCTCAAATCATTATGCCCCACGTACTCATCTCGCAGCTGGCATCTTAACCCACTTTTATTAGCAGATGAGAAGTGTACAGAATCGATTTTTTTAGAGACAAATACAGCCTCAGAGGTCTCTGCAGGAATACTCTAGGAAACTCTGAAGGCTTTTCTTAAGAGGACAGATTATCTCATATCATTCCCACAAACATAAATTTGAAACCAAGAGGGTATCATAGCTAATCAGTGAAATTACCAGAATAGATCAAAAACATGCCAGGTGTCCAAATGAGACACTTCATAGGAAAAGACAGGCTCTGCATTCAGAACTCAACCTCCTGACAACTAAAGAAACAGAACAACTCATTTTCCAATCAAGACATCATTACTATGAACACGAAGAGAAAGCTAATAAGGGGGGTATTTACCGTACGTCGCTTAAATCATCCAAGATCAGATGCCTCATCTTGGATGAGTTAATGCCAGTGAAACTCATCCGTGATAAGTCGTTTTTTCAAACGCAGCCGTGTAGTAGATTAGTCTAGCTGGATCTAATCATCCAAAATGAATGCACGCGCCCGCGCTGATTGAAAAGCCCATATATATTGAGTCTAGAAAACATGATCAGTAAGTCTTTGACAGGCTGTAACAAAATGACGAAAGAACAGGCGTATTTTTTTTTCACACAAGTGGAGCAAGACCTTTCATTCGAAGGACGTGCACAAGGGGTAACACTGCAAAAGCAGCCCAAACCAGAAAAGATGGCTGGCAAAAAGTGGCCGACAAATTAAATGCGTGTGCATTGTACTTACTGAAAGCAGCGCTTCATTTCCTATGTGTCAGATTAATTATTATTTAATATGTCATAATTCCAGATCAAATGTGAGCACAAGGAGAACATGGGAACAGAGTAAAGTGAAGTACAAGCATATACTTCAAACTGGTAAATATTGGTATATAACTATTTAAAGAATTGATGACATAAAGAATCATATATAATATAAAGAACATTAATTTTAAAGCTAATAAGAAGGCAGACAAGCAAAAAAAAGGTGGAGGTCCACGTGGTCGAGACCTAACTCCTGCAGAAGAGTTGGTTCTCCAGAAAAATGCCCATTGCCCTATTTCTGAGGGCATTCCACGGGGAAGCTCCTCCTCAGAACCAGTGGTAGGAAGCAGTGGTCACTTCATTTCAGGTCAAAGATGGTCATTGCATATATTTGTCCACAATGTGTGTCATAGGTATGTTCCATGTAGCCCTCTTTTTTTGTTGGGTCAGTTGCAGGGAATATCATATCCCTAGAACCTGTGTCTGACCAACGAGATATTGACGAAGGTCAAATGTTTGATGAAGACACTGTGTCTGATTATTCATCAGGAGGAAAGGTACATTTTCAAATAATGTTTGATCAAACTCCACTGTGATCAGTCCCATGTTCCCCAATCACATTTGGAAATCCTGGGTAATGAGAATGTTAGGCTGATTGTGAGATTCTTTATGGAACTGTGGGTGTTTTTACCTGTGTATTACCTACCTGCAATGGCATGAAGCACCTCTTTTGTCTGCACATGCAGGTGTCCAGGAAACACAATGAAAACCCGAAGGAAATCTTTCAGAGCCAAACAGACTTTACGAATTGCCTGGCAAACTGCACTTTTAGATAGATTTTCCACATTGCCTACAGTATATAAAAAAGGTGCCTCTTGCAAAAAACCTCAAAGCAATGCATACTGTCTGTGTGGTTGTGAGAGCCTGACTTCGCTGAGTTTGACTTCGAATATAAGGTCCTAATAAATTTTTGAGGTACAATATTCTCCCTCGGCTAAAGCGGTATCTTTCAAAAAGAATTTCCTCCGGGAGCAATAAAGGATCTTGCCGATCGCGCAAACCCCTCTCTATATGAAATTCTCTTCTTATAATTTGCATAACGATTTCAATTGGTCGCTCATTCATGAACGGCGAAGTCATGACTGAATGAATTCCACGCATGGACACTGTGTGAGCTAATCCTTGTTTACATAGAACAAACCTGCTCCGAGCAGGTTTGAGGATTAGGATGTGTTGCTATGACAACACTTCCAGCAAGAGTTTTGAAAAACCGACAGATCCAGGATCATGCCAAATCGTCGACAATTACATCCGGCTAAACGAGTAATCCACGTACTAAAAATACCCCCAAGATCTTAGCTCAACAAATCCACAAGCAGGAAGTTCGCAATGCAATCCCAGCAATTACCAACACAGACTGAGACAAAATCATTGACTATAAACATATACTGTAATGCACACATTTAAGTCTACTACAAGTCCTTATATTCTACTCAGTGTAAAGAAGACAAGACATAATCTAATGTGTTTTTGGATGCATTACAGATACCATAACTAGATACTCTCAGTACAGAAGAATTGGATAAACCTCTGCTACTATCAGAATTACTAGATGCTGTAAACTCACTTCAGTGTGGGAAAGCAGCAGGCCCTAATGGCTACCCTGCTGAATTTTATGAAAAAATATTCAATTAAGTTAGCTCCCCTCTTATTAGCAACATTTACAGAAACTAGAGACAATAAAATTCTACCTCAAACTTTTCTTCAAGCATTAATTACTGTATTTCCTAAGCAAAATAATGATTTATTACAATGTGCATCATACAGACCAATTTCACTTCTTTTTGTGGGGTACACAATCTGTACATTTTGGTTTAATTTTCCATTATGTTTTGTTCAAGACAAGACAACAGATTAACTACATTTAGGACAAATCAAAGCAGGTTTTCTTCCCTTACACCTCACTTTTAAAACAGCTGTTCCAACATAGAAAGGAAGACATGCTGGTGGCTCAATGACTTTATAACCTGGGAAAGGTAGACTGAGCTGATGCCTAATTATTTTACAGCCTGGGAAAGGAAGATCTGCTGACACCTCAGTGAACATAAAAGGTTTTATTGTTTGGGAAAACGGACAGTGAATTAATTCTTCATATTGACAGCCAGCCAATTAGAATATCTATCAATTACATCTTGCAAACCCCCCTGGTACAATTTTAGAATAAATATGCCATGTCTAAGGAGCGAGTAGGGAAGTAAGGACGTAAGGAAGGAGGGAGAAAGAAGAACAGACGAAGACATCACTGATCGTCAGAAAAGCATTATGAACATCGATTGCTAAATCAAACGCCGCCCTGGTACATTCATCCTTGTCATCTCTACTTTTTTATCGTAAGCTTTTTCTAAAGACTATTTATATTCAGACTTTCCTATCAGTGCCTATTTTCTATTATTTGTTCCAGTGGTATTATTATTATTCCTGTAATAAATACCATGCTGCTTTTAACTTTCTATGCTTTGTCTTAATGTCTATAGAGTGATTGAAATAATAAGTTAGATTTCTTTGAGCACATAGTGCATGTGGAGATTTGCCATTATCTCTGTGCTGCGAGGTTTATTAGGCGAGAGTGAGAGCTCCACTCAATAGTAGAGGAACAGTACGTAAAGAAGGTATTCTTGGCTGATAAATGGCCTATAGTCAAGAGTGCTGAGTCTTTGTATGTTTAAATGTATTCTTGTAGACCAAAAGTAATATTTAGGTCTGAGATATCATTAAAACATCGTATGTTGTTTGTGCCGAATATAAGTAAGTCTCTTGAAGTGCTGAGTGACAGGCTATGTTGTTCCTAAAGCACTTGTATGGTTTAAAGTGCTAAAGGTTAATTAGTGTGTGTGTGTGTCATTCATGGGGCACTGTTGTGGTTAGGGTCTGTGTGTATGCGTATAGCTATGTATGTGTGTGTTCATCTTAAAGTGCAACAGTAGACCAACCCGATAATGAACTTGACAAGAACACTTACCCTTGAGAAAACAGGTAAAAGGTAAGTAGAGGGAAATACTACGATAATACACTTCTGAATAATGATCTTAAGATACTCTCTAAAGTCCTAGCTAGAAGGATTCAGAAAGTGCTTCCTTTGGTAATATCATAAGACCAAACTGGATTTAATAAAGGCAGACACTTAGCTTTCAATTTTCAACACCGGTTTAATTAATATATTCACCCACAAAGTCTTAACACCCAGGAGATATTATTATTGTTGGATGCAGAAAAAGCATTTGATATGGTTGAATGTAAATACCTTTCCAGTATATTGGAGAAATTTGGGTTTGGCCCAAACATTTGTACATGGATCAAACTACTGTATACCAGTCCAGAAGCTTCACTTTGTATTAACAACATTATGTCAGACTACTTCAAACTAGAATGTGGTACTAGATAAGGATGCCCCTTGTCACCACTGCTTTTTGCAGTTGCCATTGAGCCAAGGGCAGTTCACTGTCGAAATGCTTATGAGATAAAGGGGATTATCAGAGAAGAACTTGAACAGAAAAATTCACTATATGCAGATGATATAGTACTATATATATCAGATCCACAAAATACTGTGCCTGAAGTCCTAACAGCACTAACAGAATTTCAAAAGATTTCTGGTCTCAGAATTAATTTGAATAAAAGAGTGCACTTTCCAGTAAACTCTCAAACACACAATATTAGATTAGACACCTTCCATTTTATCATCACAGATCAGTTTAAATATCTAGCGGCAAACATCACAAGTAAACATAAAGCTTTTTATCAACAAAATTTAGCTGTTTGTATGGAAAAAAATTACATAGATGGTCTACCCTCCATCTCACTTTATCTGGAAGAATTAACACTTTCAAGTTGGATATCCTTCCAATGGGGGCGGTGGGGCACGCTAAACCTTTCTCTATTTTCTCTGCAGACCAAACACGGGAAAACTTGCCTAATTTCTCATACAAGACATCAATTTCGGTTCTGGCGCCAAGAGTGATATCACTTCCAGTTCCGGCACAAAGAAAGATGTCACTTCTGGTTTCGGGCCCAAGAGTGATGTCACTTCCAGTTCTGACAGAGATGATATCACTTCCTTTGATGGCCTTTAAAGCCGCCATCTTTGCCACTACTCATCAGTTCATGTTGAGAACTCGTCCTGAGCACATCTGTGCAATTTCAGTTAACCATTGCAGCTATGTACAATATATGGGTGGCTTCCCCAAATCTTTTTGTGTGTCCGAGAGCGACTTAAAAATAACAATAATAATAATACATTTTATTTATATAGCGCCTTTCCCATGCTCAAGGCGCTTTACAGAATCTTAGAAAAAAAACCAGCAGGGTATATGTAACATTGGATACAAATGTTTTCCTGAATAGAACAATGAAACAGATAATAAAGCATTAAATAGAATAAAGGACAGTAAACCAGAGTAAAATACTAAATTCAATACTAAAAGAAAAACCTCACAAATAACCTAATTTGTGATATAACAGACACACAAATTATCTTGAGCACCTGGACAGAGAGAAAGGGCAGAATGTTAATTTAAGTTAAAAGACTTCTTAAATAGTTTTAAGTTGTTTTTTAAAAGAATGAATGGAGTCAGCTGATCTAATTAATTTCGGGATGTCATTCCAAAGTCTGGGTGCTATGGAGCTGAAGGCCCTGTCACCCATAGAGTGCAGGTTAGTGTGAGGCACAACAAGATTACCAGAATCAGAGGACCTTAGTAGGCGAACAGGAGCATAGTGATTTAGAAGGTAACTGATGTAGTCCGGTGCATGGTCATTTAAAGCTTTGTAAGTTATTAATAGAATTTTATTTTCAATCCTGTAAGACACAGGGAGCCAATGAAGGCGAAGCAGAATGGGTTTGATGTTCATATATATATATTAGAACGAGTAAGGACTCTTGCAGCAGAGTTTTGAATAAACTGGAGCTGTGATATAAGATTAGAAGGGGCACCTGCCAGCAGCGAATCGATGTGGAATGTGATAAAAGCATGGACAAGTTTCTCAGCATTAGAAAAGGAGAGGAATGAGCGAACATGGGATATGTTACAAAGGTGAAAGTAAGAAAGTTTCTTAATGTGGTTTATGTGGGCGGAATAAGAAAGGGAGGAATCAAAAATGACACCAAGATTCCTTACATCAGAAGAAGGTCTGATGAGATCACCATCAAGAGTGACTGAAAAGGAGCTCACTTTCTTAAGTAGCGCTCTAGTGCCAATTTGCAGGATTTCAGTTTTGTTGCAATTTAATTTTAAAGAGTTCTGCTCCATCCAGGTTTTAATTTTACTGAGGCAAGTTGTGAACTGAGAAAACTCTGATGAAGTTGCACTTTTGACATTGAAATAGAGTTGAATGTCATTTGCATGAAAATGATAACCCAGTCCATAGCTACGAATAATATGGCCAAGGGGAAGCATATAAATACAGAAGAGAAGAGGGCCGAGGACAGAGCCCTGAGGAACCCCTTGTGTGACTGGCGCTGAGACTAACAAACTCTTGCCTATCAGTCAGATAGGACTTGAACCACTGGAGGGCAGTTGCTTTCACAACATCAGTAAATCATTTTTTAAGAAGGTAGATTCAATCATAACCTCATTTATTTGGAATTCAAAACATCCACACATCCAAAGGGCTACCCTACAAAGATCTAAGGCAGAAGGTGGCATGGCTCTACCTACTTTTCAGTTTTATTACTGGGCAGCAAATATACAAACTATAAAATCCTGGACACTGACACAAATAGATGAACATTCACAAATTTGGTCTACAATAGAAATAAAATCTTGCAGTACTTCTTTATATTCCTTGCTTTGTAACCCAATAAGTACAAGTTATCGCCAATATACTAACGACCCAATTGTGCTTCATTCACTCAGAATATGGAACCAATGTAGGAAAAACTTCAAGACAGAAAAGCTTTTATCTGTGGCACCTTTGCACAATAACCACCTTTTTCCACTCTCTCAAATGTACGCAGTTTTTAATATCTGGAAAACATTCGGGATTAAATTACTTGGAGATCTGTACATAGACAATGTACGCACATCCTACAAACAATTACACTTCAAATTTAACCTTCCAGCAACGCATTTCTTTCACTACCTCCAAATTAGAAACTTTGTTAAACAAAACCTCCCCAATTTTCCTCACCTCCCACCAACCCCTATAAATGAAAAAATATTGATCAATCTTGAGGACTCAGACTGCATTTATGTAATATATAAAAACCTTTTAAAGTCCCTACCTTTCAAAGATCCCAGAGTACAGTGAGAAAGGGATCTCTTACTCAACATTTCAGAAAAGGGAGCAATGTACAGAATTCACTCTAACTCCATATGCGCAAAGCATACAATTATTCAACTTATAATTATATTTCGAGTGCATCTCTCTCGTTTAAAATTGTCCAAAATGTTTCCAAGGCAAGATCCAACCTGCAAACATTGCAATCAAGTTCCAGCCTCACTGGGCAATATGTTTTAGATATGCACCAAATTAACATCATTTTGGACCAGAATCTTTAAATGCCTTTCAGAAAGCCTTGGAGTCACAATCCCTCCTAGTCCACTAATAGCAGTGTTTAGTGTACTTCCAGACGGGCTTAAAGTGGAGAAGGATAAACAAATTGTAATTGCCTTTACTACACTATTGGCACGTAGACTTATCTTGCTCAACTGGAAGAATCCCAATTCACCTCTTTTAAGTCAGTGAGTAACTGATGTTATATCTCTCTATTATATAAAAAAAATCAGGTGACGAGACAAGACTTTTTACAAAAGAGATTTTTTCAAGTCCTGCGAGACGAGACTCTTGACATGAGATTTTTTCAAGTCATACCCTCCTGTCAACCATATTCAAACATGCACATGGTCCACACACATCTCATTCATGTGAATGCTTTTGACAGACACATTTCCTGCTCTCTCAACTCGTCTAAATGTTTATGTTTTCCTCACTTTAAGTTCCCAATTAAAGAAGACATATTATGTCCAAATCTTATTGATGAATTTTATCCCGAAGGGATATCAACAGAAGAAATGAGTACACGGGCAATCCTAGCACCGAGAAATGATGAAGTCAAATGAATTAACACAAAATTTGTCGATCGGTTACACGGCAAATTGGTTAAATGCGTATCAATAGACTATACTGAAACAGTTGGTGGTGATTGTGCGGAAGATGAAAACATCAATATTCAGAAGAATAACTATAACCGTTAACACCGTCCACTTTTCCAACGCCCCAATTACTGTTGAAAGAAGGATGTATCCAAGAAAGGTAATGTAGTACATCTTTCCTGAATAACATTAGACAACAAAGGAGATCTTGATATACCATTCGTATTAAAACGCTAAACATTTCCTGTTAGACTAGCTTTTGCAAGGACAATTAACAAATCACAGAGACAAACATTTGAAAAAGTCGGTTTATTTATTAGATAGAAAGAAACGAAATTCTCTCGCCGACAGTTATATGTTGCGTTGTCACGATGTAAGTCCAAACACAGAATCAAAATTCAATGCTATATTGATGAAAATTGAATTTAAAAAATTGATTTTACTGAAGTTTTACAGTAAAAGTGTAAGTTTAAAAAATATTTGCATGTTAATTTCTTAGCTAAACAGAACTAAATCATATAACGCAATGAAAAACTCTAACGCAACATGAAACATAATTTACTTTCAAATTATTATGTTTTACTATTTTTTAATATGGTTAATTACTTGCTGCAATGTAAAATAGTTCTATTATGCATATGTAACAATTCCCATGAAAATAACAATCTGTTAAAATTGTACATCCGCATCCTCATACACGAGCAGCAGAGCCACAAAGTGGCTTGCGCACAGAGCCGGCCCAGGGGTTGGCGAGCCAAGCGAGTAGGAGGCAAAGTCCCCTAGTAATATCTAAAATCTACCTAAAATCTAAAATCTAATTCTCATTTAAAGGATCTGTACAAAACATCTTCAAAACCTGGCAGGATCTAATCAATAACATTTTAAAATAAGTATTTAAATTGAGGAAGTGAATTCTCTTCCCTTTTTTTAATTTTCTTTCTTTCTTTCTTTCTTTCTTTCTTTCTTTCTTTCTTTCTTTCTTTCTTTCTTTGTATTAATTTTTTCCTACTATTAAAGTTTTATTCTGTTGGCCTAGCTCTTTTTCTCAGGGGTGGGGGTTGATTTGTTTCAAACCTAGTTTTGTAAAACTTGACTTGCTTGTATAGAATGTTATTTGATTTTAATAAATTCAATAAAATGTTAAAAAAAAGTTTGGATTTAAAAGACAGATAAGCAAGAACAGACAGATGTTATTCCTTCATAAAATGAAACATAATTCATGCCAATTTTAGGATCAGAGTCTAAGCACTTTTAATCCTGCTCAGAATTTCCAGTGGGCTAGCACAGATATGGATCAGTCTGCTGTAATAAAATTCAATCTGTTTTCAATGGCTGTATATACACTTGACTAAATTACACCCCAGCATAACCTACAAAATTCACAAATTTTCTAATTTTCACTGTTCATAGAAAATGTGTCTACAGTATTTTTTTGAAATGCACTGGTGTAAGTAAATGTTAATGCTTTTGCAAACAGGCAACATTTATTAAGAATCAACAGATATGACATTCTTTTTAAATTTAATACTCTTATCTGAATTATTGCCACAAGAGGTAATTCCAAAGTATGCAATCTCTACATATGTTTGCTTCTTAAAGTTTCCTTTTTTAGCTCATGTTTCTTGTAAACCAGATACAAGTGAATACCTGTTGTCAAAAGTGTGAAATTAGGCAGTAGAATACTCAAAGGTACCTTGCTGCAGTGAGTCAGTAGTCATACCAAAAAAAGGCTCAGAAAGCCCAAGAAGAACTATGAGATGAATTAAACCAACACAATAATTGAAAGGCAGGCTAGGGTAGTTTAACGTGAGTCAAATAAGCCAGCACACAGAGGCACAACAACCAGCAAATATATTGTGAAAAGAAATTGGCTAGTTGATTCTAGATATAACTAGAATAGCTGTTTAGTGAGTCTAGTGAGATTGCTAGAGGAAGGGCAGGGCAGAGCAAAGACATGATCAGAAATAGGCAAGCAGTTAGAAATACCACAAAATACCTAAAGAACGGATTGACAAAATACAGACTACAAAAATCAAAAAAACAAAATCTCGAAACAAAGTGAAAGGTTTTAATACTATATTCTCCTTGGAAGTGCCTTTTAGTTATTTGAAACAATGGGCAGAGATGGAAAAAGCATCCAAACCTCAAATGCCAGGCTATGCATGCCACCTGCATTTAAATGCATGGTGCCATGACTTCAGCCTCAAACTAATGTCCGACTGTCGTAATTTTCTATGATTTTGGATCCTCAAAGTTCTCAATTTTTTTGTTTTTTTTTTGCCATTGTTTCTGAGGGCATGGCCTCTGAGGTTGGGACCCATTCATAATTGACGCAACAGGATAAATTTATGGCTATGGGTTCAAATTCTTATCTGATCTGTGGATACCAAATCTCTGAAATATTCAAAGTTTATCTTTGTACTTTTTCCTCTTGTGAACTTTCAGTTTTGACCCTCTTGTTCTCTCGATCACGATTATTGTCTCTCGTATTGGGATTTGATTTGTCATATATGATTTTGTATTTTTTTATTGTTTTGTTTTTTACATGCATCAACTATATTTTGTTCAAAAGATTATCTGCCAGTTCGCTGACAGAACTCTGTCATTACAATGCTATTAAGGGATTTCAAAATAAACAATAAATATTTCCAAAAACATAACAGTTGATTTTTATGCTCTAAATAGAGCATAAAAACTGGGTTGAGATGTTTAGAAAAACATAGGAGAGGAGAACCAGCTGTGGTAAATGTACCTCTTTATATACTTCATATGTGCATGCACACATTAACATGAAGCCACAAGGCATTTTTTTTTTGTGAAAAGTTTTATTTTGACACAGATTCAAGATGTTCAATTTTCATTAAGTTTGACTTCCTTATTAAGAAGTGAAATTAGATACAATTTTGTGCAGGCTCGGTCATGCTATTGTTAACTTGTTTTGTAGATCTCCTTAAAGAGCAAGTCACTTCAGAAAATGTGTAATAGTTGACATGTGATACCATGATGTGACGCCGAAGGTGAACGTGAAGTGGGTTATAGCATAAATGTAGCTTTCTGATTAGGTAGCATTTACTCCTGATCCAAAATAGTAAATATGTGCCTAATGTTCGTGCTTCACAGCTGTAAGCTTCTTGAACTGTCACTAATGCCATTTAAAACTGAGGTCATGGAAAGCAGCATTAGTAGGGACCACTTCTGTTGATAAGATTAGATGTTTACCTTTCAGAATCAGACACCCATACACTAAGCATTGAGTAGTTCTCAAATTTCAGGGGCTTAGAACTACTTAAGTGATCACCATTGCAATTATTATATTCAAAATAACAGCATTTTCAAATATAGCAACCCTTTGCTTAAATAGTTACACATGATGAGCTTTCACTGACTGCATAGCACGTACTGTAATTCTATGCCTGTTCTCTAATGAATACACGCTTCTGCTTTGAGTATGTTTAAATTATTCACAGTGGTCATTTACTGATGGCTTCTTGTTTAACAAATTAATTTTATTCAATTACACTAACAGTTTAATTCATTCCATTTAATTAATAGTGTGTGGTCTTTTTTCACTCATTTTGCATTTTCTTATTGCACTCTTACAAGCTCCTTGAATGAATAGGGCATTAATGATTTTTGTAATAGAATGCACATAAAGATTGGTGAAAAATTGCACAGAAGTTTTTGCATTGTCTCTAAAGGATTTAGAATCAATGATGCATTAAGGCTTAAAAAAGTCTGCAACACAGACAAAGAATTGTAGACAACATAATAGCTATTGACCACACTGATAAAGGAAAAAATAACTAAAGGAGAATGCAAACTCTGTATGAAGTATTGAAAGAGTTACAGTATCTTACCAGTTCCTCTAAATTTCTTTTCATTACTGTCATGGCTGCACCAAAAGCAGAGGAACTGAACATTAGGAAGACAATATTGGATGCATCAGAATGAGCTAAATGAGTTTTATTCTCCTTGGGTTTCTTATTCAATTTCAAATCAATACAGTTTATTCCTTACACTAAACAGCCCAGCATGTTATACAAAAATGGCTAAAAAGACTTGCAACATAAACACAAAACACAATGTTAAACCATAAACAGCGAAACAGAAAAGTAAATAAAGTAGATAAAGCTCTTTTGGGTCCACCTGTTCTTGATGGTCCACTTTTAGAAATGGATTAACCCAGCAGAATGCAATAATTTCAGTTGAATACAAAATGTTCGATAGGTCCATCATCAGAGATGACACATCCATTTCAAGTTAGAGCAAGTGTGCCAAACGATTCCAAGAAGTAAAAGAAAACAGGAAAGCCTTTGTAAACCCAATCAGAACAACTGCCATAATTAATCAAACAGCAATATACAGTGAACTGCCTCAGCATTGGCTCTAACAAGAGCATGCAAATGCTAAATAATGAGTGTGTAGACTTGATTTAAATGCTGAGATGAATCTTTTCTAATATGGTCAGGTAGCACCCCATACTATGGAATGACCTATAAAAGTAAAGTTCTAAATTTAACCTGGAAGGCAGTGAAGTGACGAACAAACAAGTTATATGGACATACTTTTTTAGTTATAGTTAAGATCCTTCCTGCCTTCAATGAAGTGTAGAATAGTAACTTAATGGTACAATATTAACAAAAAAAGTACAGGCATTACAATGGTCAGTTCTATTTAACTATTATTATAAAGTTAAAAATCGCAAACACACAAGGGTTGGGTTTTGCAAAATTAAAGTGAGGTTTTATTTACAGGTGTACATAATGAAAAACAATTAAATAATGTATGAATCTATACTAATAAAAGGCAAAGCCCTCACTGACTGACTGACTGACTGACTGACTGACTGACTCACTCACTCACTCACTCACTCACTCACTCACTCACTCACTCACTCACTCACTCACTCACTCACTCACTCATCACTAATTCTCCAACTTCCCGTGTAGGTAGAAGGCTGAAATTTGGCAGGCTCATTCCTTACAGCTTACTTACAAAAGTTAGGCAGGTTTCATTTCGAAATTCTACGCGTAATGGTCATAACTGGAACCTGTTTTTTGTCCATATACTCTAACGGAGGAGGCGGAGTCACGTATCGCGTCATCACACCTCCTACGTAAACACGTGAACTGAAAACAAGGAAGAGATTTACAGCACGAGTCAAATGCGGGAACGAAGGTAAATGACGTTAATTGTTGAGTGTCTTTTAATACTGTGTAAGCATACATATTAACATATGTGCAGTTAAACGTGTGCATTTACGGGGTGATTTCTTAGGCTTAAAAGCTCGCCTTTTATTAAAAAGGTAAATGCAAACTGTTTTCATTCTGAAGGGCACAAACCACATTAGATTTCAGCCGTTAAATGCGCAAAAATGTCGGTACACCAGATAAATAAGCTCAACATATTAACGGTTGTATTGTATGCTTACAATACATATAGAAATGTGTTAATCATTAACTAATATTATGGGATGGTGTTTTTCGACTCGCGCCTTGATTTAAACGATTGCATGTCTTGGTGGGTTTGCGTAGCTTATTGTCAATATCTTTACACCTCTTTTTAAGACTTAATTTAAAAAGGTTTTCTTTTCTTCTTAATTAAAATTTAAAAGCAATACTTCACCGCTGCGAAGCCCCTCTAGCGCTGACGTCCGAGGTTCGATTACCGTAAGCGAGTGCAGTGAGTGTGTACGCCTGATGAGCCAAGAATAAGGGGGAAACACGTGTCGCGTACTCTTTGCATTATTTGACAGTAAACTTTTTTCAACCATTCTATGATCTGCTTCTCACAAATGAAGGCACCTTGGCTGATGTTAGCTGACTTGCTGGCCAACCATAAGCGTTACCTGGTAGGTAACCACCCACTCACTTCACTTCCTTACAGGAATCGAACCTTGGACGTCAGCGCTAGAGGCAAAGCCCCTAAAATTGTGTCACGGCGTGTGGTTCGTTTATTTGACAGCATGTAGATCGGGGTAATTACATTCACGGCATTCGTAGTCTGATTCACAATCTGATTGTATGGGTGGTTACCTACCAGGTAACGCTTACGGTAAGCCAGCAAGTCAGCTCGAAGTGATCATTCGAGTGAAGGCAGCTTCACAAAAAAACAGATCCTTAACAAATTGTTATTGGTATATTTTCACTCAATTTAAAAAGGTTTTCTTTTCTTCTTAATAAAAATTTAAAAGCAGTACTTCGCCGGTGCGAAGTGCGGGGATTTGAGTGACTGACGCATACAGACATATTCATGAGTGCAGGTACTTCGGAAAGAAAGCACCGTGTAAACCTAAAGTTTAAATTAAGTTCATAGACCTACAAAAGGTTGCCATTGATTTCAGGCAAGATTGCTTTTCTCCTGTACAACTATACGTTGCATTCTCAAGAGTGTGCTTGCACAGCTTGGTCATATTACAACCGGAGCGCTGAACTGACAACGTGGTATACAAACAGAACTATAACAATCGTAATAAACGAACAAAAAAACAGCGGACAACCCGTGTATTAAATAAAAAGGCTGCTTCCGTTGGCGAAGCAACGAAAAAGGAAGACCTTATATGGCATTCGTTTATAAAACAGCGGAGAGGCTGTGTGAAGTCAGCTTCACAAAAAACCAGATCCTTAACAAATTGTTATTGGTATATTTTTCCTCAATTTAAAAGGTTTTCTTTTCTTCTTAATAAAAATTTAAAAGCAGTACTTCGCCGGTGCGAAGCGCGTGGATTTGAGCGACTGACGCATACAGACATATTCATGAGTGCAAGTACTTCGGAAAGAAAGCACCGTGTAAACCTAAAGTTTAAATTAAGTTCATAGACCTACAAAAGGTTGCCATTGATTTGAGGCAAGATTGCTTTTCTCCTGTACAACTATACGTTGCATTCTTAACAGTAAGCTTGCACGGCTTGGTCATATTACAACCGGAGTGCTGAACTGACAACGTGGTATACAAACAGAACTATAACAATCGTAAAAAAAGAAAAAAAAAAGCGAAGAACCCTTGGATTTAATAAAAAGGCTCCTTCCTTGGCGAAGCAAGGAAAAAGGAAGACCTTAAAACAGATCCTTAACAAATTATTATTGGTATATTTTCCCTCAATTTAAAAAGGTTTTCTTCTAAATAAAAATTTAAAAGCAGTACTTCGCGGGGATTTAGATATAGATATATATATATATATATAGATCTCCATCCATCCATCCATTTCCCAACCCGCTGAATCCGAACACAGGGTCACGGGGGTCTGCTGGAGCCAATCCCAGCCAACACAGGGCACAAGGCAGGAACCAATCCCGGGCAGGGTGCCAACCCACCGCAGTATATATAGATCTCTCTCTCTCTCTCTCTCTCTCTATATATATATATATATATATATATAGATATATATATATATAGATATATATAGATATATATATATATATATATATATATATATAGATAGATAGATAGATATAGATATATATATAGATAGATATATTTGCAGTTGGAGATCCACAAAGGGAGAAAAAACGAATCACGTATCATAAAATAGTTTTATTCCTGAGCTTTCAACCCCTATCAGGGGTCTTCATCAGAGGATAATGCTTAGACTTACAAGAATCAAAGGCAATATATAGCAACACATTCAGGTATGGGGGGGTGGGTGGGGGTGACTAAGTCAGTATGATCATAGATAGATATATATATATATATATATATATATATATAGATGTATATAGAGATATAGATATATATAGATATAGATATATAGATATACATATATAGATATATATATAGATATAGATATATATATATGTATGTATGTCTATATATATATATGTAAGCTTATAAGTACTGCCTTACTTCTCTTTAAGAAAGGAAGATGTAATGATACTTGATTTAAACGATTCCATGTCTTGGTGGGTTTGCGTAGCTTATTGTCAATATCTTTACACCTGTTTTTAAGACTTATTGACTGAAACGGGCTTTCACGAAAAAAGTTAGGGCTTTGCTACAGGATACACCCTCCACAAGTTAAGGAAGTAAAAATAAAAGTATATATTTCTGTTTTATTTAAACCTTTTAAGTTCGTATGCATAGCCCCATTTGGCTGTTTTAGTTTTTTTTTTCTTTCTTCAGTAATATTTAATCTCCTTAAAGAAAAAGAACATATGCATTTTACTTTTTTTGTATCTCTTTTTTGTAAAATAGTAATATTTTAGTGTAAAAGGATAACCAGTATTTAAACCTTTTATGTTACTTTATACAGTTATTTTACACCATGTTGAAAAATTAATAAGAAAGCTACATATTTTGGCAGCTGCTGCTTTAATTTTCAATGAAATGAAAAAAGCTCTCCAAGAGAAAACCTCAATGAAGAAGAAACAGTTTGCACTATATAAAAAGGAGAAACCCTCATTTATAAAGGTTTGCTGCAGATGACTTAACTGAAAATAAATGAATAGTTCCTATGTGTATAATACATATTTATCTATTTTACTTATGCTTTTATTCCAGCAACTTGCAACATCTGAGGTACAATTTGTTACATTACTTTTGTTTTTTGCAGCACAGGCAGGTGAAGTGACTTCCTCAGGGTCACACAGTGGTGTCAGTACCAGGATTTGAACTGACAAGCTCCGGGTTTGCTGAAATATTGCTGAAGAAAGAAAAAAAACGAAAACGGGCAAATAGGGCTATGCATACAAATGTCCATCCATCCATTATCCAGCCCGCTATATCCTAAATACAGGAGCCAATCCCTGCCAACACAGGGCACAAGGCAGGAAACAAACCCCGGGCAATGTGCCAGCCCACCACAGGGCGCACACACCCACACACCACGGACAATTTAGAATCGCCAATGCACCTAACCTGCATGTCTTTGGACTGTGGGAGGAAACCGGAGTACCTGGAGGAAACCCAGACAGACACGGGGAGAACATTCAAACTCCACGCAGGGAAGCAAACCCGGGTCTCCTACCTGGCACCTTTCACTGCGCCACCATGCCGCCCGCATACAAACTTAAAAGGTTTAAATAAAACAGAAATATATACCTTTATTTTTACTTCCTTAACTTGTGGAGGGTGTATCCTGTAGCAAAGCCCTAAGTTTTTTCATGAAAGCCCCTTTCAGTCAATAAGCCTTAAAAACAGGTGTAAAGCTAAACTTGCAGCACCGCTATTCAATTACACTTGCCTAACGCCTCTCCTAAGGGGACATACTGTGGGATCTAGGCATCAGTCAAAGCACCAATCACAGGCCCGATTAGAAAGCGGGAAGCTGTGATTTGTCGTCTCCCTCCCATGTAACAATCACAGCCCGTGTTACAACGCACTATGTATGTATGTATATATGTATATATGAAGAGGATGGATGGATGTATATGTGTGTGTTTATGTATATGTGTATATGTATGTGTATATATATGTTGATATGTGTGTATATATATATGTATATATATGTGGATGTGTATATGTATATATGTATATGTATATGTAGATATGTGTATATATGTATATGTATATATATGTTTACATAACCTCTTTAACACACTACTTCTCCGCTGCGAAGCACGGGTATTTTGCTATATATATATATATATATACTGTATATATATATGTGAATGTATGTATGTATGTACAGTAATCCCTCCTCCATCGCGGGGGTTGCGTTCCAGAGCCACCCGCGAAATAAGAAAATCCGCGAAGTAGAAACCATATGTTTATATGGTTATTTTTATATTGTCATGCTTGGGTCACAGATTTGCGCAGAAACACAGGAGGTTGTAGAGAGACAGGAACGTTATTCAAACACTGCAAACAAACATTTGTCTCTTTTTCAAAAGTTTAAACTGTGCTCCATGACAAGACAGAGATGACAGTTCCATCTCACAATTAAAAGAATGCAAACATATCTTCCTCTTCAAAGGAGCAAATAAATCAATAGAGCTGTTTGGCTTTTAAGTATGCGAAGCACCGCGGCACAAAGCTGTTGAAGGCGGCAGCTCACACCCCCTCCGTCAGGAGAAGAGAGAGACAGAGAGAGTTAGAGAGAGATAGAGAGAGACAGATAAAAAAATCAATACGTGCCCTTTGAGCTTTTAAGTATGCGAAGCACCATGCAGCATACTTAAAAGCTGCACACAGAAGGTAGCAACGTGAAGATAATCTTTCAGCATTTTTAGACGAGCGTCCGTATCGTCTAGGTGTGCGAACAGCCCCCCTGCTCACACCCCCTACGTCAGGATCACAGATAGTCAGCGCAAGAGAGAGAGAAAGAAAAGTAAGTTGGGTAGCTTCTCAGCCATCTGCCAATAGCGTCCCTTGTATGAAATCAACTGGGCAAACCAACTGAGGAAGCATGTACCAGAAATTAAAAGACCCATTGTCCGCAGAAACCCGCGAAGCAGCGAAAAATCCGCGATATATATTTAAATATGCTTACATATAAAATCCGCGATGGAGTGAAGCCGCGAAAGGCGAAGCGCGATATAGCGAGGGATTACTGTATATATGTATGTCTATATTTATATATATATATATATATATATGTGCATATGTATATATATGTGTATATATATGTAGATATGTATATATTTATATGTATATATATGTACATATGTAGATGTGTAAATTTGTATATGTATATATATGTATATGTGGATGTGTATATGTATGTATATATATGTATATGTAGATACGTGTATATGTAGATATGTGTATATGTAGATATGTATATATATGTATATATGTATATGTATATATATGTTTGTGTGTGTGTGTATATTATATATATAAAAGACAGCAACACTCATAACAATGACAACACAATTACATTGACAATCATGTTACGTTATTTTTAAAATGTTTCCTTTTCTTTTTCATAACCTCTTTAACACACTACTTCTCCGCTGCGAAGCGCGGGTATTTTGCTATATATATATATAGATAGATAGATAGATAGATAGATAGATAGATAGATAGATAGATAGATAGATAGATAGATAGATAGAGATACATATATAGATATATATATATATATATATATATATATATATATATATATATATATATATATATATATATATATATAGATATATGTGTATGTATGTAGATATGTTTATATGTGTATATATATGATGTTCAGACTGTATTTTAATTTCTTTTTAAGAGGACCAATCCTACTGAAAAACATTTTTTGGTTTTTCATCAGTTTATATCTGCCTTTGCAGCGCAGGATTTCAACGCTATTCACTGCAAACTTTTTAACAGGTTGTCCCCAGATGTGTATTACGCTTGGCATCCCAGCATTCTATGGGAGGCATGCCATTTGTCACTTGACCACAACATCTTGAATCAAAAACAATATTTGGTTACAGATTTGGTAATACAAGACTGCCTCCAAACATTTTAGTGTTATTTTTCATTCAAGAAAATTAAAATGAAATAAAACAGTGATCTCACAACCCTATATTTCATGAAGTGTTTCATTAAATCTCAAACTCTAACACAAGCCATTACTTAAATGGTGAAAAACAAGAGGGGTAATTGTTTTCGGCCAAAATATATAAACTCTGACTCACTTCTAAACTGAAGCGCATTCAGAGACCAGAAAAAAATGTAGATCTGAAACTCCTTTGAGGTCCTATATGCATCACGGATCAGAAAACGTGCTGGAAGCATAACCAAATACTACACTCACCTGGGTAACAATCTCTTTCAGCTGTAACCATTGAAGAAACATTACCTATCACTAAAGGCAACAACTACTATACATACAGGTATAAGCAGTTTCTTTCCTTTTACAGTCACTCCAGTTAAACACAGTCTCTGATTCATCTCTGTCTCTTTCTGATCTCCACCATACAATCTAAATTATGTTTTTGTTTCAGTTTATATTACAAAAACTGACTTGATATATTACTGGGAGGGAGTGCAATTCTTGTCTAATATATAGTTTTATTTTTGTGTTTTGTGCAATATATTTTTCATTACTATAGTATATCATTTTGTAGTTTGTCATATATTGTAAATTGTGTTGTTTAACTGTATTTATCTTGTTTTGTGTATAGATGTAAAACCAAAAGAAATTTCTAGCAACTTTGTGGTCTGACAATAAAGGTCAAGTTCAGATTATTATAAGATATGGAACCAGTGGATGGTGTCTATTCTGAACTGGCGGATTTCTTCAGGATTGGCCATCCCATTTGGGTTCTCTGTAGGCAGTTTTGAAACAAATGCACAAGATGGCTATTTCAATGTAAATTTGAATTACAAAGGGTACTACTTTAATTTTATATTTATGCATGCACCTAACAACTCTACAGAGTATTCTGCTTCCTTAGAAACTAAAAAAATCCTCTTGATGGCTCTGTACTTCTGCTTAGTGAATACTTTTAACTTTGCAGTCTAAGGTATATTTAAAAATGAGATCAAACAAATTAATGCTAATTGGCAGCAAAAATGGTTGGACTTTATTTATAATTTGAGGTTTTCATCAACTATATCTGGTCTGCAATAAACTGAAATGCATCTTGTATCAGAAGCCAAACCAATAATTAAATAATAATTCTAAACTGTCCGTGCAGAAAAAGTGTGGAAATACAGGTAAAATTCCATTACAACGAATATCTTTACAATGAAATTTTCATTACAACAAAGTATTTTTATGGTCCTGACAGTTTCCCCATATGACACGAGTCTATAGAAATCTCGTTACTACGAAGTACATTCAGCAGATACTTTCATTACAACGAAGTGCCCTAAAGACCTTGAAATGCTTGAATGAATCATCCACAGAGCAGTTAGTTCTGTGGTTTCAGCTCAGTTGTGCACAACAATCCCCAAATAGAAACATTGTAAAAAAAATTTTCTTTCTTCGAACTTTCCTTGTACTGTTATTTTGCTGTTTTTGTTTTCTGTGGTTTTCAGTGATACCTTTTGCTTATTGCTTGTCAACACTTGAAAAACATCCATTGGAATTTAACTCATTGTCACCCTCCTATAAAAATGGCAGACACGAAAAAATGATAACAGTTCATATTAAAAAAATAATTTTTGCAGCTCTCGATTGAAGAAAAAAGACGTTGCCAGTGAATATGGAATTTTGCCATTGACACTGTCAACTTTCTTGGAAGACTGAGCAAAGCAAGAAGAAAAATCTCGGGTTGCAAATGTTTGCGAACTGCTGCATTGTAAGATGTCGAAAAAGCCATTTTTATGTAGTTAAGTG
Organism: Erpetoichthys calabaricus; assembly: GCF_900747795.2. Lineage (NCBI taxonomy): Eukaryota > Metazoa > Chordata > Cladistia > Polypteriformes > Polypteridae > Erpetoichthys > Erpetoichthys calabaricus. The sequence continues at coordinate 165,664,055 of NC_041397.2, forward strand.
ATGCTCGTTAATGAAACATTCCTATTAATGCGGCACTCATTCAAGAAAATGTGAGGTTTCTAAACTCTCTTGGGACCTCCCCCAACTGGAAAACACGTTGAAGAGCGTCCCAATGTGCGATCACCGCGTCTGTGGAAGACTGTTTATCCATTGCCGGGACAACAGCAGGCTCACCACTCTGTTGCGGCTCTTTACCAAAGCAAACAGAAAAGATCTCGATGGGTGATGCAAGGAACATTGTAAATGCAGGGAACAGGATTACTTGGCCACTAACCTGGTCACAACCCTGTCTGACTGCTGTGTCTGTTTATAGGAGAGTGGCAGATCCTGCTACAATAAATAACCATTCTGTTCCTGTTTAAGGCTGAATAAAGCTGGTTTTGCTAAAGTACTTAGACTCAGCCTCGTGTTTGTTGTGTAAGACAGGGACTTATAGCGTGACCCTGATCTTTTAGGATTCGCTTCTGTGGCGCCTCACTGCACTGCTGTGAGTCTGCGGTTGCTCTGCCCCGGTAACAGACAAACAATCTTACACAGACGTGGCAATCGCACTACGGGACACACTTCCCGGTGAGTGGGGGGGATCCCAAAAGAGTTCAGAAACCTCACAATATGAAGAAGAAGAAAAAGATGATTCAGCTTCTGATTGATAACTGTGCTGCCCACAACATGCTTCTGCATTTAGATAATGTTTGCATTTAATTCCTCCCACCCAATTGCACAGCAGTGCTTCAGCCATTGGATTTGGGCATCATTCGCACCCTGAAAGTGTATTATCGCAAGAAAATACCGAGAAAATTCTCGTCAGCATAACCTGTAGACAGGAGAAGATTAAAATTAACACAAAAGAAGCTATTGAAATGATTGCAAACGCCTGGACACAAGTTAAAGAAAGCACTATAGCAACAAATACAGAATCTCATTACAATTAAATTTTCATTACAACAAAATATTTTTTAGGTCCCTGGCAGTTTGTTGTAACGGAATTGACCTGTATAAGAACATAAGAAATTAGACAAACAAGAGGAGACCGTTCAGTCCATCATGTTAATTTGTATAGCTAATAGCTAAGCTGTCCCAAAATTTCATCCAGAAATTTCTTAATGTTTTTGCCTAAATGTTAAGCCAAAGAGCAGCAACAATTGCTGTAGCATGATGAGCAGTTTAATTGGTTTTCCTTCTTAACTCTGCAGTGCACAAAGTGAAAAATCTTATTTTTTAAGTCAGCATGGTTTGAAGACATTGTGTCATTCTCAAAACTTCTGATCCCGACTGTACAAGTATTGTTTTTCACAAAGTTTGCTGCTTCAGTATTTTTAGATCTTTTTGTCAGATGTTTCTATGGTATACTGAAGTATAATTACAAGCATTCCATAAGTTTCAAAGGCTTTTTATTGACAATTACATTTGCGGTGTTGGCTCTTCTTTTTCAAGACATCTGCAATTTGCCCTGGCTTGCTGGCAATCAACTTCTGGCCCAAATCCTGACTGATGGCAGCCCATTCTTGCATAATCAATGCTTGGAGTTTGTCAGAATTTGTGGGGTTTTGTTTGTCCATCCGCCTCTTGAGGATTAACCACAAGTTCTCAATGGGATTAAGGTCTGTGGAGTTTCCTGGCCATGGACCCAAAATTTCAATGTTTTGTTCTCCAAGCCACTTAGTTATCACTTTTTCCTTATGGCACTGTGCTCCATCATGCTGAAAAAGGCATTGTTCATCACCAAACTGTTCTTGGATGGTTGGGAGAAGTTGCTGTTGGAGGATGTTTTGGTACAATTCTTTATTTATATAATACTGTATGTTATGTGCTGCCTGCTTGCTCTATGTTTTATCCAGAATTAATACTGATAGATCTGAAGGCATGAATTCTACATTTGAATACAAACAGGATGGGTTTCTAGCACAGGCGTCATGACCCCCTTCTAATAGCATACAGTCATGGCCAAAAGTTTTGAGAATTATAAGTATTGGCTCTTGTATGGGTGTTATGTAGTCTTTGGGGTATACAAGGAACATGTGCCAAATTCTTGGGTTAGCTAGAGCTAACTTCCTTATATATTTTTTAACATCTGGACAGAAAAAGGCAGATGACAAAAGTACAGGACTGGGAGTTAAGAAAATAGTAACTGAAACTTTATAACAATCTAGCATCAAACTGAAAAGAAGGCAGAGAAAAGCAGAGATTAATAATAGTTGGAAGTCCATAATATGGAAATGGTAATTTTATGTATGTATACTCTATTAGGCTGCAGTGGGTTGGCACCCTGCCCAGGATTGGTTCCTGCCTTGTGCCCTGTGTTGGCTGGGATTGGCTCCAGCAGACCCCCGTGACCCTGTGTTCGGATTCAGCGGGTTGGAAAATGGATGGATGGATGGATACTCTATTAGGAGGAGAACTAAAATGTAGTTTGCGAGTACCATATGGGATGGATTGGCATATCAGCCCAGATGGATGATGATTCATTGCTAGAGAGGGTGGCCGTAATAGATGGACAGAGATGGACTGGTGTCCTGACCGGGATGAGTGTTGGTTTCTTACTGGGACAGGAGGCCATAACGGAAGGTTGAGGATGGAATATTTTACCTGCCGGGACAGATGCTGGTTTCTTACCAGGATGGAACACCTTCTCAGAATAACAAAAATTTATTGTAAACTGGGATTATTTTTTCCCCTTGTATGTGTGGTGGGAGCATCCCACTGGGGAAACTACCATATGAAAACCTATAAGGTAAGCTGGAAATTGTAGTCCTGTGGAACAGCTCTTTTGAGGTTCCTGGGTGCCACCAGGGTGAGCTACCAGGGAGCTTTTCCCCTTCTTTGTGGGACTTCCATAACACCCAGTAGTGATTCCAAGGTGCAATGCTGTGGCACCAGTAGTACTCCTGGATCTGGCATAAAAAAGTGAATCTTCTCCTATATAGTTGACAGAGTCAGGTGGAGGTAAATGAGATTGCATGGAAGGTGTGGAAGGAGGAAACTGAAAGCCTGTTATTGTATTGTATTACCTGGGAAGAGGATTCAGAAGTAAGTAGGGGTATTGTGTACAATTAAACATCTTGTATTTGAACACAGGATCGTGCTGTCTAGTTGTGCCTTGGGGTTTGGAGTGTATTTACAACCCCAGGTGGTCACAAGCTACAAAAAAGTCAAAAATCAAAATAGTGGGTTTTTAGGAGGTTTTTTTTTTTTTTAATGTTCCACAGTATTAGCGTTAGTAAAGCCACATTAAAGGTCTTGGAAGAACAAAGCAGTATCGGAGTGTCAGGCCAGCTTGAAATGGTAATTATGTTTTTCATGTGTATACTGTTTTGTCAGGACCGTTTAGTTAAACTATGGTCCATTATTATAGTGCTAACATGGTGCACATCTATAGGTGAACCAAGTACAGATTTATCAAATCCTAACATGAGTTTATAGTTAACATTAGGCCAAAATGTATGTAATTAACAATCAGAAATTACCATAGAAGTGTTTTCAGAGAGGATTTGAAAGCCTAATCTGTATGGCTGCAGACCATGATGTCTGAAGAAATGCAGTCTCTCCAGAAAAAAAATTTGTCAGTTGTCCACAAACACAATGTTTTGACTCTTGCTGTAAGCTCTCATCCAGGTGTTCAAGAATAGGAGTCAACTGTTGGCTTTATTCGATCTTCTTAGTATGGGTAACGGTCTGGACACAATGATTCTTGCAGCTCAGGTCCTCTCCTTCGTAGCCTGAATAAGGGACATAACGCTCATCTTCAGGAATTCCAGCTGCAGATGTAGAATGTCATTGATGCCAGCTGCAACACGGTTGTCCCAATAGTCCTGCTATTGTGCTTCTCAAGGACTGTCAGAGCTCTTCATTCCACTTTCAATTTTCTTTTTTTTTTTTACTTATAACTGCGCTGTGTTAACTAAAAGAACAATAAGATTCTTTATGTTTACTTTTCTTTTTCATCCTCATTTGATTTGAAGCCACTCTATACGACTCTATATACTGTATTGTAAATTTTCACTTGCACCTATTTCTCCTTATACTTATTTTTAACCCTGTCTATGCAGAGAACTGTATTAATAATTGAAAGGCATTGTTTTTGTAAACCTACTTGGCACTACTGGAATAAAACCAGAATTTCTATTTTTAAAACAGTATTTTGGTCTGTGTCTCAACATCTCACCAACTGGCCATTTGGTACGACTCCAGATGCTCACAGTCAGTCTGAGTCTGTGAAAACACACCATTGCTAAAGGCATCACACTTGGACATGGTGAAGGGGAGCTATAGTATATACTTGGACCCATCCCCTGTGAATTCGTAGCCCAAGAATATTCCTGAGGATCAGTGAAATTCACATTTCTAAAGTTTTGTGTATATATTAATTTTCCTGAATCTCAATAGTACTTCTGTAACATGTAAAGTGTGCTGCTCAATGAAAGACTAGAATGCAGCTGGAGCATTAGGCAAACCATAGGCCATTACAAGGTGTTTGTAATGTCCTGAAGCCATAAAAAGGCATTCATCCATTTGTCTACCTATATTACTGTAATCAGATGGACCTCATTATTGCAATGACCAATGTGTTCAGGAAGGGTCTGCAATTTGTTCTAAATAAAGGAAAACCCCAACCCGAAAAGATATATTTTTTAACACTTTCATTTAGGATTTGATTTTTTTGCTTGCTTTGTGATTAGAAAATGTGTGAATTGCCCTTTATTGTGGTTGCTGCTTGTTTGCACATTTACTGTATTGAAACATCTTTACTTGCTGAAATGTTTAATCATTCTTTCCATTTGTGCTCTACTTTGCTTTGTTTAGTCCAATTTTATTTGCTGAAATGTTTAATCATTTATTGTTGTTGTGCTTCAGTTTGCTTTATTTAATTCTGTTTTATTTTCCATTTTCACCAGTCAGTAGTGTTTTTAGTTTCTATTTTAGAACTCCCCAAATTTAGGTAGTTGAACAAATAGCTCAACTACTTATTTTTTTGTTTTCAATATTTATTGCGAATAAGTTTTTATTAAGATAAACTCTAACAAACAAGAACTGCCTTTTGTAATAACTTTTATAAATTATATAAGGCAGAGAGAAACCCCCTCCATTTATTGAGAAAATTGTTGGGACATGCTGATTCGTAAGACTGTTTTGATTTTATTTCTGTAAATTTTGCTCTTTCATTTCATTTAATGGTGTTACTCTGGTTGTTCAGGAATGAACGCTGTTTGTTGTCTTGTTGCAGCAGCATTTAAAGAAGGATTTCTGATTCACGGCTTTGCTTGTTGCTGATGCTATTTTTGATTGGTAAAGAAAATTTGCTAAATTGTGTTAATTCCTGCCCATTTATATTTCTGATTCTTAGCACTATGAAATCTTTTCCATTCAGCCACTTGTAGTCAGTGAATACTTTTTATTTATTGAGAAATGTATTCAATGGTGACAAACAAATTAAGCACACTCTGCTCTAAATTAGGATTTTTCCTCATTGTCTAGCAATTTCTTCTTTGAAACAATCAGGGACAAAGCCATTCAAAAAATTGTATTAAGAATATCTCTTATAGACTGTACAACTATTAGTAATATGTATTGTAAGCTGGGTAAGTAATGCTGACATATTTTTCAACTGACCCTAAAGGATAAACGGCAGGTTTCATTAAGAAGAGTCTGATTTAATTCTGTATGTCTTCAAACTGTTTTTAAATGGTTCTGTGTTTATACTAAACAGCTGCTATTGATGTACCTATCCAAGGAAGAACCATAGTCACACTTCACATCTATAATAGAAAGTAAAGTGGAGTGGGAAATGTGTAATGTTTCTTTGTCTGTTTTCTACATCATCAAGCAGATAATATATATAGAAACAAAACCAGGAAGAAAAAATTAAAAACACACAATTGCTTGTATGTGACATGAAATAGAAATTATTCTAAAACCAAAGCAAATAGCAACTCTCACACTTGCCATGAAATACCCCACAAACACGTACAGTAATCCCTCGCTATATCGCGCTTCGACTTTTGCGGTTTCACTCTATCGTGGATTTTATATGTAAGCCTATTTAAATATATATCACAGATTTTTTGCTGGTTCGTGGATTTCTGCGGACAATGGGTCTTTTAATTTCTGGTACATGCTTCCTCAGTTGGTTTGCCCAGTTGATTTCATACAAGGGACGCTATTGGCAGATGGCTGAGAAGCTACCCAACCAGAGCACGTATTACCTATTAAATAAAACTCCTCAAATATATTGTGAGCACGGGGGCTGTTCCGCTCCTCAAAAAACACTGAAAGATTACCTTCACATTGCTCTCTTCCTTGCTGGGCTTAAATGTGGCTGCTTTGTCAAGCGATATGCTTCCCGCATGGTGCTTTGCATACTTAGAAGATCAAACAGCACGTATTGATTTTTGATTGTTTGTTTTTCTCTCTCTCTCTCTCTTGCTCTGACATTCTCTGCTCCTGACGGAGGGGATGTGAGCAGGGGGGCTGTTCGCACCCCTAGACGATACGGACGCTCTTCTAAAAATGCTGAAAGATTATCTTCACGTTGCTCCCTTTCTTGCAGCTGGTTTGTCAAGCGACATGCTTCCCGCACGGTGCTTCGCATACTTAAAAGCTCGAATGGCACGTATTGATTTTTGATTGTTTGTTTTTCTCTGTCTCTCTCACTCTCTCTGACATTCTCTGCTCCTGACGGAGGGGGTGTGAGCAGAGGGGCTGTTCGCACCACTAGACGATACGGACGCTCCTCTAAAAAATGCTGAAAGACTACCTTTGCATTTCTCCCTTCCTAGCGGCTGCTTTGTCCAGCGGTGCTTCGCATACTTGTAAGCCCAAACAGCCCTATTGATTTCTGATTGTTTGCTTTTTTCTCTCTCTCTCTCTGACATTCTCTGCTCCTGACGCCCACTCCTTTGAAGAGGAAGATATGTTTGCATTCTTTTAATTGTGAGATGGAACTGTCATCTCTGTCTTGTTATGGAGCACAGTTTAAACTTTTGAAAAAGAGACAAATGTTTGTTTGCAGTGTTTGAATAAAGTTCCTGTCACTCTACAACCTCCTGTGTTTCTGTGCAAATCTGTGACCCAAGCATGACAATATAAAAATAACCATATAAACATATGGTTTCTACTTCGCGGATTTTCAACTTTCGCGGGGGATTCTGGAACGCAACCCCCGCGATCGAGGAGGGATTACTGTATATGATGTTAACTGTGCACCTATGCATTGTCAATATTCCCCTAATATCCCTCGGAGCCAGACTTGACAATCTTGGCACATATGGCAAGTAGAGGAATGGTCAGTAGGCAGGCAGTGGCAGAACCATGACTTCTTGAAAGGAGATATCACGGAGAGACCAAGGATTGGAGATATTGAGGAGGAGACCCAATCAGAGAACTGTAGGTCGAGACAAGGATTTTGAACTGGATCCATGCTGCAATAGACAGCCAATGTAATGATCAAAGCAGAGGAGTAGTAGGAGTCAAATGAGAACCTGAGAACACCAGTTGAGCAGCTGAACTTTTTGGGGGAGCTGTAGAAGTCTGATAGCAGCTGAAGGAAGTTCAACTAAGACAGAGTTACAATAGCCCTGCCAAGAGAAAACCAGTGCCTGAACAAGGAGCTCCCTGGAATAAGAGGTGAGGACGTTTTGAATCCTGTGGACATTATGAGGAAAGAAAATACAGGACTGAGTCATTGAAGATACAGAATATATTTGATGAATGAAAGCGGTAAGTCCAGAGTCACACCAAGATTCCTGACCATGACTGATGATAAAGGAGAGATGCCTTAAAGGGTGATTCTTAGAGATGAATCTAACAAAGGAGAAACAGGGGGCAAGTTCAAGATCTCTGACGTTGAAAGTTTAAGTTTAAGGTAATGAACACTCATTCAAGATGAGAAGACAGAGAGACAGCTGGAGATCTGGGTTGAAACAGGTTATGGGAGGGAAAGAAGAAGATGTGTTTGTTATTGACATAGATGTAGCAGGAGCTGTGAGAAGAAATGACTTTCCCTTAAGAACGAATATATAGAGAAAGAGAAAAGGGACCAACACCAATCCCTAAGGCACACCTGTAGAAAGTTTATGTGGAGAAGACAAGGAGTCAGACCAGGAGACACAAATGGATTAGTCCAAGAGGTAGGACTTGAACTAGTCTAAAACATAACCACTAATTCCAAGTTCTTGAAGGAAAGAGATAAGGAAGGGGTGGCTAATAGTATCAAAAGCTGATAAGAGGTCAAGGAAGATAAGGACAGGTCTCAGTAGAATGACCCTTGTTAAATTCAAAGTGAATGGATCTAGTAAATTGCTGTCAGACAGAAATGAAGAGAGTTGTTTGTGAACTATGAATTTTAGAGTTTTTTATAGGAATGGCAGAAGGAAGAGAGGCCAGTAATTCTCAATGACAGACTAGTTAAGAGAATAGAGATTACACGAGTCTTCTTGAAATCAGTAGGAAAGATCCTAGATGCCAGTGACACATTAAAAAGAGAAGAGATTTAGGGAATCAAAGAAGCAGAGATAGACTGAAGAAGATATGAAGAAATGGTGTCCAGGGTGGAGGTGGTGGGTGTGTGGTTACAGAGCAGTTCAGAAATATCAGTCATTTACAGTAGACAAGAAATGACAAAGAGGATGGTCAGATGATGTTATTGGGCTCTTATTTGTTTATGGATGAGAAGAAGAAAACAAAATCTTTAGGAGAGATTAGGATGATTGCTGCAGGAGGGCTTAAGAGAGACCTAAAAGTAGAGAAGAGGCAGTAGGCATTTCTTTTAGAGGCTGCAATTTATTTTTGAGAGAAGGATTTCTTTGCCAATAGCAGTGATGCCGTGAAAGAGGACAAGAAAAACCTATACTTATTCAACAGAGACGGTAGTTTCTACTTATGCAAAGCAATTTCAGGCAAGCACAGTTCCCTGCAAGCAGCTTGGAGAGTGGAAGATAGCCAGATCTAGAGAAGAGTGGAATGAAAAGGGTGATGGACAGTGTAGTAAGAATTGATATAAAAAGAGAAAGAAGAAAAAAAGAGTGCTTGCTGCAGAATCCACAGAGAGCTGGGCAAAGTAGTTGGGAGAAAGAAGTGCAGACACAACAGTAATAGAAAAGGTGGACTTAGAGAAGAAAGATTTTATTGCATTTTGACAGTGGAGGTGAAGGCAGAGGAGTGTGAGAAGGTAGAACAACATAAAAGGAAATGAAAAAGTAGCCTCAGATATCCAAAGGAGTGATGGGTGCAAAGGAAGGATAAGAGAAGTTGCACATGAAAATGAGATCAAATTGATGACCTGCTGAATGACTAGGAGAGGATGGAGACAGAGAGAAGAAAAAGAATAGGAGGGTAAGAAGACAAGATGAGCTGGGAGAGTCAGGAGTAGTACTATCAGACTAGAACTGTCAAAAAGGGGAGATAAGAATGGTTGATTGTCAGCTTTAAATCCCTCCCCTAAATTATGAAATATGATTTATGAAATTTAGCCCCACACCATTGGGGTAGACATCTGTCATGATTGATGGCCTCTAAGTCCCTCCATTTTCGGGTGGGGGTCATTGTAAACAAAGCCCCTTAACACACCCCTTATCGATGCCCATGCCCAGGAGGTTTGCCTTCATCTCCTTTAACAGCCTATAGGTTCAGGGGGGTGTTATTCTCCACCATCCCACGGCAGGAAGAGCAAAACAGCCCGTATAAAAAATTGTCCTTTAAGTAAAAATGCTATGACATACGAAACACACAGAATGTACAGATTTCAGAACACTCCTCTGAAAAAGAAAATGAAAAAAGTAAGGTTTCCAGAATATTTGAGCTACAGAACCATTGATTCAGTTTGGTATGTTTCTAATTGTTCTTTGAGACCAGTAGAAGTAAAAAGAAATTCTTTGGAACATCTCATGATGGAAATTTCCAAGAAAGAGCCCATCCTTCCTGAATATAAAGAGGATAAACATGAAAATGGGGAAGAGTACCAAGAAAAAGACATAAAGGAACAAGTGAATGAAATAAATTTTCTGTGAAAGCCTGGAATTTTATGAAATATCTTATTCTAAATATTGATGAGGCTATTCATAAAGGAAAACTGTGTGACAAAATGAAAAGAATTAAAAGAAAACTGGAACCTATGTTTTCAGGGGAAGAGATTTGCATATTCAGTAATTCAGGCTTGGAGGAGTAAGATGAGGAATAAAACTGGGGAAACATCCAACCCTAAGTAAGTTGACATAAATAGAGTAGCCTTTTTCAGAGATGATATTACCCTAAAGCAATCTTGAGATGTCTTCAAACAACTACACTAATGAAGCTGAGCTCCTAGAAACCATCAATAGCAGGAATGGCCGTCTCCTGGTTCTCTCGGACTCAGAGATGTCAAAAGTCCTCCAAACTTTAATGTATTCAAAAGAACCGGTCAACGATATTGCTGGGTAGAGAGCAACCACTGACTACTTGTTTTGGCCAGGCACCCTTCAAACCAACTCCAGCTACTCTGCTCCAGACCAGACAGTGACCACTGGTATCCTCCAAACCAACTCCACCTACTCTGCACAAGACCAGATGATGACCACTGATAACGTCCAAAACAACACAGTCTACTCTCCTTCAGATCAGACAATGACAACTGGAGACATATTTTGGCCTGGCAACCACCAGCACCTCTCTGGCTATGCTCCTCTAATTGAACCTGCTCCTGATCAGACATGTTGGTTTGCGGAGCACATAGCACCCTCCGACTATAGGTTTTGGTCTGACAATAGCCAACCCAGATCCAGCTACTCTGCTCCACACCAGCCGTCTTAGTTGAACCTTCTTATGCCTTCAACCAACCAGATCTTTTGGCCCTGTCCTCAATTACATGGCCCTGATCATATGTATTGGTCAGATAGCCTCCTAAAGAACTATGCAGTATCTGACATACTCATCCCTGATGATGATGTTCCAGGGAACCTAACAGGGTCAGAGGAGACAGCTATTCTGGCAATGCAGCAAGAGCACACCATGGATGAACTTGCAGAAGCCCTGGCTGCTTTGAAAATCTCCAAGGACAGTGAATATGCAGGTATGGAACTTGAACAAACTGATGGAGCTATGGGTGAAACATTTCGAAAGGCTCTGAAACTAATTAAGAGTTTGACTGCTGCTGGACATTATTGATGATCAGGACCAAAAAATAACTGTAATGATTATTTAATAGACCACCCCAGAGAACTCTTGATGTTTTGGGCCAGAAAAGTAATGATCATCAGGTGTCAGGTTTGTTATCTGGTCAATATTCTAATACAGTTCATTAATCTGCTAGAATAAATTTTAAGAGAAATAAGGTTTATGTATCCAATACAGACTCACAATGGCAGATGGATTTGGCAGACATGAAAAATGTGCCCAAGCATAACTGGGGTTATAAATATTTGTTGACCTGTATAGATGTACTTTCTAAATATGTGTGGGTACGGCCCCTGAAGAACAAAATGTGTAAAGAAATGGCGTTCCAAGACATTCTGAATGGAGGTAGAACTCCAAAGAAACTCCAGACTGATAAGGGGAAAGAGTTTTTCAACCAAGATTTTTAAAAGCTGTTAAAAAAGAACATAATAAAACATTTCACCACAGGAAATGAGTTAAGGGAATCTGTGGGTGAGAGATGCTAAAAACTAAAATGTGGAAATATTTCAGTGCATATAATACGAGAACCTACATCAATAAATTGCCAAATTTAGTATACTCTTACAACAAAAGATATATTGAAAGTATACAATTGTCTACTTCTGATGTATACAGATTAAATTCCTGGAAAGTTTTCAAAAATTTATATGACGTCGCTAACCCCCGGGTCCTACATTTAAAAGTAGGAGATACAGTTAGGGTTGTTAAACCCAGGTATACTTTTGCAAAAAGTTACAAACAAACATTTTCAGATGAAATCTCTGAGCTTGTACCTAGGTCACAGGCTGTATGCAAACTGAAACATTACAATGGTAAAGAGATCATAGGCTGCTTTTATGATGTGGAACTGCAAAAAATTAAAGTCGATTCCAAAGACGTTTACAGGGTTGAGAAAATACTAGCTAGGAACATTAAGAATAAAAAATGATTAATTTTAGTCAAATGGCCCAGGTGGCCAGAAAAATTTAAAAGCTGACTACCAGAAAGCCAAGCCCAAGATGTGAAATAAAATCCATATTGTTGATAATCTGACCATCATTTTCTACCAGTATATAATGGAGTGCAAAAGTTTTTTCATGACTGTGTCTAGCATTGCTTCCTCAGACATTTTCCCTAACAATACAATTTCCAATTTCACGAAAATGCTTGATAAACTCGTAGAACTAGTAGGTTCTTGGGAAGTCGGTTTAGCCAAAATACAATATCCACATACGTGGAACACCATAGAAAGCCAGGTAATGATTTCTATATTTAAGCTCAAATTCCTTGTGAATATTACAAAGGTATTCATGACCTATTGTCTTTTATGAACTCAGACGTAGCCGTGGGAACTATCCTTTCCAAGAATCCTGTGAAATTCAGTTGTAAAGCTGTGGAACGAAGAGCCTATGTGATCCTGGACAAACAGAATGAAACTGTACACTTAAAAGGTCAGCTGGGTCAAATGTTAGGAGACTTGGGGACTATCTTACATGGCTCCTTACTCTGCCGAAATCAGGGCTGGTTTTTACACTTTGTACATGTATGGCGAAATAGTTTCTCATCAGAGAGTTGGAGATAGCTATGTCCCCCTTTTAAAATGTATTCATATAGAGGATCAAGCAAATAAAATTACCACTATCACATACAACAAACCTCATTATGGACCAGTCAGCAAGGATCATTTTGACACAGTGACTATTGAAATAAAAACAGACTACAACAAAAATGTACCACTTCAGTTTGGTAAGGTTATAGTGAAGATGCATTTCAGGCCCATCAGGCATTGTATGCATGATTGAAATAATGAGGTCTTACCAGGATCCAACACCCTACATCCAATATTACCAGACCCAAGTATGTAGTGGTTTATTGGGATTCTCTGGCTCACTGGTGATGTATGGGGGTTGTAATGGAGATGTATTTCAGGGGCTATTTAGAAGAGTTTTACCTCTCCTGAAAAAGGTTTTGACATAGCAAAATCACATATCAAATCTGCTGCTAAAAATATTGTAAAAGATGTGTTCACCGGCGTGATATCAAGCATGGCATGTGGTGGCCAAGAGAAATAGGAGGGTGCAGGGTTAATGGTGATGAGAAAGACAAAAAGAAAACATCTCTGAAAGAGAAAGAAGCTGGCCACAACTGGTATGAGTGAAACAGAGGAGGCAGAGAGACAAGCAGAAACAGGGGAAGCAGAAGGGCGAGCTGAAGCAGAGGTGACATCAGAAGCAGGCATGGCAGAAACAGGGGAAAGAGCTGAAACAGGCAGGGCAGAGGTGCCAGCCACAACTGAGGGTCAAGCAGAAGTAGAGGCTGAGGAGGCAGAGGGGCAAGCAGAAGCAGAAACAAAGGAGGCAGAGGAGCCAACAAAAACAGGCACGGCCGAGAGGTAAATGGGTGAGCAGAAGAGGCAGAGTGGACAGCAGACACAGAGCAGGCTGATGGGATAGCAGAAACATAAACAGGCACTTTAAGGTGATTCATCATCTGTTCTTGGGCATTGGGGCTGATTCTTGCTCTGCTCGAGTCCACTTACTCAAGAACAAGTTACTGTGTTAGTGAAATTGAATTGAGAGTCTGGTGATCGAATGGTTTTGAATTGACCATTTTATTCTGTAAAACATTTTTATTGTTTCTTATTCAATTTATAGCAAGTGAACTGAAATATTTAAGTTAAAACACTTCAGCTGAGATTGGTAACAATAACTGCTTCATGGGAAATATTATTGTGACAATTTGTCATAGAGGTCCATTTGAACACAAGTGTTTGTCACTGTCTGTTTGAATGCTTGGCATGTAATTCAAATTCCAATAAAGTGTTATGACAGAGCAACTATTTTGATTGTTATTTGGCCCTTAAGTACAAAGTGCAGATCACTTTGCTGCACTTACTTACACATTTTTGCAGAGGCCCAGGGAAAAAAGTACACTGCAGTACACATAATTTAAGTATAATAAGTATGCTTCCATAATATACCAGAAGTGTGGAATTTTTGAGTTATAAATACATTTGAAATATATCACAAATATGTTTTCAATGTATTATCCTCACATTTTGATTGAAATATAATTCTATTTCCTATGCAAGGGTATTAACAAGTATCTGAAAGGTGGATTTAAATAAACAAAGTACATTTATGAAAGTACAGAAATAATAAAAAAGTGTATTTAAGCATATCTTAATGGTGTCTCAAAATAACACATTTAAGTACACTTAGTTGTATTTAAGTAAATATTTAGTTGCACTAATGATATCCCATTAGCACACTAAGTACAAAACTAGTGCTTGAAAATAGCACATGTTTGATACAATATGGAAATATACTAATTGCTCTTAAATTAAGAGTATTTTAGTGCACTTTTTTTAACCTGGGTTGTCACTGTTGTTAGGAGTTTACTCACAAAAATTAAGCTACCCCAAATCTTTCCAAAGTATTCTGTTCCATGGCTTCCATCTTTCCTAACATTGTTGCTTGTTGTCTGCATTCATGAAAACATGGCATTCAACACACTGTCAGTACTAAGAGAGAAGAGACAGAGAATTGTTAGCTTGCATCTTTTGTAACCTGTTTGTTTTTACATAGAGTGAATATGATTTCACATAAAATGTTAGTGGCTTTTCAAAATATTAACTACAAAAAACAATATTAATGTTTGCTTGTTTATTTATAATCTACATGTTTACTAGTTAGGACAAATAAAAATCGATACTTTTAAATTGCCCAAAACGGTTTAACTAAGAAGAGAATGAAGAGACCAAGAAAGCATCAGAGTTAATCAGTGAAATTACCAGAATAGAAGAATAAAACAGGGGCATCATGTAAAATACAGTGCATAGAATTCACACTTATCCATAACATATGTAAAAACATGGAAATTTGCATAGGCACAAAAAAACTCAGATGCACAAAACCCTTTGTAAGCCAACTTCCATGCACTTCCGCTCCATACATCCTGGTCAAGGTGAAATGTAATGCATATGCACACACCTGCAGTCCCACCCTGAATCCTCCCAGAATTAATATAAATAGTCCCTTACATTCAGTGTTTTGTGAAAAGACAATGGCAAAAGCACAGGAAAAAAAAACTTCAGCGAATGAAAAGTGGAAGTCCTACTCAGTGAAGTGGGGGCAAGGAAAATCATACTTTTTGGTGGCTTAGGCAGTAGTATGACAAACAAAAGGGAACTGATAGATTGATACTCAGATGTTCAATTTCAGAAAGTCTCACCGTGCCCGAAATAAAAAAGAAGAAGTTGGATTTAAAAGTCGAGATGAAAAGGTGAGTCATAGCCCACCGTCTGAGTGTCATACAGAAGAGTATTAGGACACAGAGAAAAGTAAAAAATTAGGGACACAGTGAAGAAAAAAAAGGTTGAAATGTCTCTGTTGAACGTACCCACCCCCAATTCCTGTCCTCCTGTTTTCTTTCTATAAATTACCAATCACCACACAATGATCTCTGTAGTAAATGTAAAACCAGCTGCAAACTTAGGATGCCGATTCTTCAAAACATTTATGTAAATTTGAAAAATCTTCGTTATACATGTTTAATTATTCCATCCCTTCATGGTGACGCTAGTCCCAGAACGCATCAAGTGTGAAGCAGGAACAATCCCCGAATGGGACGCCAGCTCATTGCTACCTCTACACCACTGCACCCTTTCATGTTTAATTATTAATAATATACATTATTTAAATAAAGTTAACATGTATCTGTAAAATGTAATATGCATACTTTAATAGCTTTCATAATAAAAATGATATCTAGTATACATCGTAGTATTCTTAGAGCACACAGCTTCAAGAGAATAGCTCTTAGAAATCTAAATTGACTTGGAAGCCAGTCATCATCATCTGTAAACATGCACTCTATTCTATTGAATTGAACTGAACTCCTTTATTGTCATTGTTTGGTGCAATAAGATTAAATATGCAAATCTTCCATAAACTTATTTTCCTGTAAAATGGTAAAAAAACAGTAATAATAATATGATAAAAAATAACGAAAAATATACAATATGAAAGCATAAGTACAATAAACTTACATACAGTGTAGATAGTGTAAATGGTTCATGAAGTGGCTCAGGTTGTGCATTGTTACAGTTGTAGTGCAAGTTTATAGAGAGGTAATTCTAAATACATTTAGATATAGACTAAGTGCGTTTATAGCTCTTGGGATGAAACAATTTCCGAGCTTTGAGGTCCATGCAGGAAAGGCTCAGTAGCGCTTGCCGGATTGGAGAAGTTCAAATAGACTGCGGCTTAGATTAGTGTAATCCAGGCAGATGTTGGTGACTTGCCTGAGGTAGCGTGTGCTATAAATGTCCTCCAGGGCTGGTAGCTGTATCATGATAATCCTCTGTGTTCTCGACATAACATGCTGTAAACCTTTCCAATCAGCTGCTGTGCACACACATAGATACAATGGTTTAAAGTACTCTGAGTGGTGCACTGAGAGTAACAACGCAAAAGCAGCTATGATACTTGGAATAGTTTGTTCATTATGTGCACCAGTATATTGTTACAGAATGATTACAATCAAGTGAATTAAATTTATGCAATTAATTTTGGTGTATTTGATAAATCCCACATCACTAATGTGAATATGAAAAAAGGGATACCACACAGAAACAGTAGCACTGCTTTGATGTTGGGTGCTGCCAGTTTGCAAAACAGAGCAGAAAAGTACGCACGTAAGAAAGCTTTACGCCAAGTTTAGTTTTTATACATCACGATGTGAGCATGAAAATGAGTGCACGCACCATTTATACATGAGGCCCCTGGTCTCCATTTTATGGGCAAAGACAGGTTCTGCATCAGAATTTCACTTCTTGACAACAAAAGAAACAAAACAGCTCATCTTTAAATCACAACATTATTACTATGAATACAGAGAGAAGACTAATAAGATTTTAGCTTAACAAATCCAGCAGCAGGAAGTTCACAACACAATAAAAGACATTACCAACATAAATGGAAATAAAATTATCCATCCATCCAACCATTTTCCACCCCGCTGAATCTGAACACAAGGTCATGGGGGTCTGCTGGAGCCAATCCCAGCCAACACAGGGTGCAAGGCAGGAACCAATCCCGGGCAGGGCGCCAACCCACCACAGGACACACACACATACGCACACCCACACACCAGGGCCAATTTAGAATCGCCAATCCACCTAACCTGCATGTCTTTAGACTGTGGGAGGAAGCTGGACCACCCGGAGGAAACCCACGCACACACGGGGAAAACATGCAAACTCCACGCAGGGAGGACCCAGGAAACAAACCCAGGTCTCCTTACTGCGAGGCAGCAGCGCAACCACTGCACCACAGTGCCGCTCAGAAATAAAATTATTGACCATAAAAATATAATCCACACATTTAGATAGTACTATAAGTTCTTATATTGTACTCAATTTAAAGAAGATAAGACATAATCTAATGATTTTTCGTCACAAATACTATAGCAAGAACTGGACAAACATCTGACACACACAGAATTACTACATGCTATAAACTCATTCCAAGGTGGGAAAGCAGCAAGCCCTGAATGAATGTGAATAAATGTGTGATTTTTCTAGTGAACTCTCTAGCACACAATACTAGACTGGACACCTTACCATTTATTTTAGCAAGTCAGATTAAATACCTAGTTGTAAACACAGAAAATACAAAGATCTTTTTCAACAAAATTTTGCTATTAGCATGGAATATGAACAATGGTCCACTCTCCATTTCACTTTAGCAGGGAGAATCAATTCTGTCAAGATGAACGTCCTTTCCAAGATTCTTTTTTTATTTCATAGCATTCCCATATATATTAATAAATCATTCTTTATAAATTAGTCTCAATTATAACTTCATTTGTTTGGAATTCTAGATATCCACACATTCAAAGAGTGACTCTAAAAACACCAAAAGCAGAAGGTGTCATGGCACTTTCAATTTTATTACTGGGTGGGAAATATACAAACTATAAATACGTGGACATTGACACATATTGATGAATATACACAAGCTTGGTCTGCAATAGAAATAAAATCCTGCTGTACTTCTTTATATGCCCTCCTTTGTGCCCCAGTAAATACAAATTATCATCAATATACCAATAATCCAATTTTCTAGTAATCACTCAGAATATAGAACCAATGCAGGAAACACTTCAAGGTAGAGAAATCTGTATCTGTTGCACCAGTACACAACAATAACCTTTTTCTACCTTCTCAAACTTAACACATTATTTAAAGAATTGTACACTGATAATGTCTTTGCATCTTTTGAATAATTACTCTTCAAATTTAACTTCCCATCAACACAATTTTTCCATTACTTTCAAATAAGAAACTTTTGCTAAAAGGGATTTTCCACACCTCCCAACCAATTTCTATTCCAAAGGAAATGCTGATCAGTCCTGAAGTCTCGGATAGCTTCTCAATAATATATAAAACATATCAAAGTCTCTCCCACTCAAAGATTCAAGGGTACTTTGGAAAAGAATCTTTCACTTAATATCTCAGAAAAGGAGTGGAAGGCAGCCATGCACAGATACACTCTAGCTCCTGCAGCATGTGGACCAGGGGCAAGCGTGGCCAATACGTTACCTCCCCCGGGACGCTGGACCCCCCTGGTGCTGAAGCTGGAGTTGCTGAGCCCTTATGGGCAGTCCTTCCACCACACCTGGAAGTGCTTCTGGAAATTAAGTCATCAAGCACCCGGAGCACTTCCAGGTGTATTATAAAAGGAGCCAGCAGCCACCACTCCAGAAGCCAGAGTCGGGAGGAGGAGGACAAGGTTGCCGGGGAGGAGTGGTGGTGGAGGAGGAAAAAGAAGAGTGTGGTGTGCTTTATTTTGGTTTATTTGGAGTGCTTTTGGGACTGTGCTGTGCCTGTGAGACACGGGGAAGACGTGCCCCACAAGTGAAGAAAAATAAGTCTTTGTTTTATTTTTACGCGTCCCTCCCTGTCTCTTTGCGCCAGGTCGGGCTCCTATATAGCGCCTTTTCACACTCCATATGTGCAAAGCATTCGATCATTCAACTTAAAATCTTTTATTATGCACATTTATCTTGTTTAAAATCGTACAAAATGTATCCGGGGCAAGATTCAACCTTTGAATATTGCAGTCTAGCTTCAGCCTCACTGGGCCACAAGTTTCTGAAGTGAACCAAATTAGTATCATTTTGGACAAAAATCTTTGAATGCTTTGAATGCCTATCAGACAGCCTTGGTGTCACAATCTCTCCTAACCCATTAACAGCTGTGTCTGCCATATTCTTAGATGGGCTAAAAGTGGAGAAGGATAAATTTATTGTAATTGCCTATACCACACTACTAGCACATAGACTTATCTTGCTTAACTCAAAGAATCCCAGAATGCCTATTATTAGTCAGTAGGTAACTAATGTTCTATACTATTTGAAATGTGAATAAACTGAATTCTCACTTAGTGGATCTGTTCAAAACTTTTTTTTAAATATGGCAAAATCTAATTAATGACATTTTAGAATAAGCATTTATATTGGAGAAAAGTACATTCTCCATTCTTGATGTTTTTATAGATTTGCTCCTGCTGTTAGCTTGTCTCTCTTTCTCTCAGGTGGGCGCTGAATTCTGTTTTGTTATGCTTCACTTCATTGTATGTAATGTCATCTCCTTTGCTGTATAAGTAGACTTAATCGTATGGAATGTTATTTTCTTTGAATTTATTTAAAAAAAGAAGAAGAGAATGAATCTCATTTTACCTTTCACTGCAAATAATAACAAATGATGACAAGATACACTCAGCCAAAAGTATGTGGACACTCTTCCAAATTATTAAGTTCAAGTGTTTCGGCTGCAGCCTTTGTAAACAGGTGCATTAAATCAAGCACATTACCAAACAGTGTCCATTGACAGTTGAATGGATTGCACCGAGCTCTGTGACTTTAAATGTGGTACTATCATAGGACACTGTCTTAAGTCCATACAAGAAAAAGGGCCTGAGCCCACTGAGGCATTCCTTGTGTGATTTTCAGTAATACAAGAAATACAGTACATTCTTGTTATTGGTGTAATACAAATTGGCAGTAGACTCTGGAGCTGTTGAAACATGTTCTTTGGAGTGATGAGTCTCACAACACTATCTAGCAGTCTGATAGTCAACTTGGTGGATGCCAGGATAACACTACCTTCAGACTTCATAGTGCCTACTGTAAAGTTTATGGGGGATGGATAATGGTCTGAAGGTGTTTTTCAAGATTGGGCTTGGCTCCTTGGATATAATACTATTAATGCTACAGCATCCAAGGACGTTTTAGACAATTGTCCACTTCCATACTTTGTGGCAAGATTTTAGGAAGGTCGTTTTCTGTTCCAGCATGATTGTTGTCCTGTACACAAAGTCAGGTCAATGAAAACATGGTTTGATGAGTTTGGTGTTGAGGAACTCAAGTGGTCTGCACAGAGCCCTGATCAGAAGCCTATTGAACCTTTGGGGTGAATTGGAAAGCCAATTGAGAGTTGGGCCTTGTCATACAACATCAGTACTTGTCCAACAAGCTTATATAGGTGTGATGGACAGATGCCCACAAACATTTGGTGATATAGTGCAGAATCTAAATAATATGTTGTCATGCATGTACATTGCAGGGCCTCCTTAGATGCTCCTTTGAGGTATGTAATTTCTCGCTGAGACCTGAGGGGGTGCTGCTGCTAACACTGTCATCTCCATCTTTTCGAACAGTGCCAAGAATCCACCTGGTGAAGGCATCTATCCCTGCCCCTTCCAGTCCACTCACCATAAAAAATACAGGTATCCCAGAAGGAGGCATCATTACTGGCCAGGGCAACCCGCTCCATCTTTTATTTAGTATGAAATACCCATTGAAATTACACACACCAACAAGCATTGTTTTCTTTGCTTTCTGTTTATTTTTGCTGTCTCTGGTCAATAAAAGGGATGATCCTGTTGTCACCCCAAAATTTCTTTGCTGCATCCTGAGTTCAATTCTCACACCCGGCCACAATGTATATGGATTAATTATATACACATTTTAGTCATACTTACTGCCAGTGGTCTATGGATCATACAAGCTTAGCTTGAATTTAATACAAAGTATATAAATAAAGTATATTGTATGTAGTCATAAACTAAAGGAGGCATATTTATCTCTATTTTTCTCTTTAAAATGTACTATCACATACACAGTAAATTAAAATTTCCTTTATCTCCAAAGGCGTCTTAAATGTTATAGTAATATACATTTTTTTTAAAGTTTAGCTAGGTTTCACAGTATATTTCACAGTGTTTGGAAGAGTACTCTCAGTTATCATTAAGGGTTCACAGTGCAGTTTTTTCTCATTTGCTGCCTAACACCATTCAGACTGTTTGAGCTATGCATTTCAAACTTGCCCTACAATCACCACACATTTATTCACTACTTAAAGTGTCTCCTGTTGTCTATATGCCTTTGTTCTCATTAATGGCCTATCAACTCGGCAGCCTGATAGTGCATCCCTACCGCCTTAACCCCAAAAACAGTAGATTACAATAATATATCAATAGCTTTGTTGTATGTAAAAATACACTTCTTGGTTCTCAGTTTCTTGTTTCCATACAATTTCTAATAAAGTGTTAGCATACCGTTGCATTTAAAAAAACAAAAAGTTTTGCAGGTTATACTAATGCTCAGCATAAAACCATTTCAGTACTGATTCAGCAAAAGTCAAAAAGGACATTTCAATCTTAAATTAAGTAAAAACATTTTAAAATGTATAACCATACACACATTTGGCCATGTTATTTTTTAATATAATCATCTGTAAATGGCAACCAGAGGGTCGGGTGATTACAAAACACATCAGCAGCCAACACAAATTATTTGTGACTTCTTTGACCTGCTGCTGCACACTAAATGGTGGCAGCTTACACAGTTTTCCTTTATTTTATTATGACTACTTCTTTTGTCCTGGCACTGCATTGTTGAGCAGGCAGGGGGATATAAGGGAATTCTGTAACATGTTTGGCTATCTCATTCAACACTGTCCATACATTGCAAATACAAAATATGGGCGTTGATGTGGCCAGTTTTAGCAGGTTTTAAAACACAATAATAGTTGTTACAGACCACCTGAGACTCCCTCCTTTCGAAGTGTAGAGCATTTCCATAATGTCAAGTACATCCACACCTATGTATAACAGTGATTAAAAACAGGAATGTGATTTTTTTTTTTCTGAAGTGAGCTATTAGATAAAAATAAGTTCAGCAAGCAGTGCATGCACCTTGGTGTGACTGTAGTCTGTCACTGTGTCTGGTTTTGTAGTCTGTCACTGGTTTCTTTTTCTGTCTGTGCCAAAGTTGATGGTGGGATGCAGGATGCTGAGATGGCAGACACTCTTTTTTGCCTTGCATATATAGAAAGGGGGTGTAGCTTTCTTAGTCATCATCAGTGCTGTTGATACAATTTCCTTTCGTGTGTTGTCTTTTGCAAAAGTATGCAGCACTCACCTTGTTTTCTTCACTGTACCAAGAAAGCTTGTTTTTTGTTTTTTCAATCAGCTTGTTTTCCAGGTAAAATGATGTAAAAATTGCCAGTGGTGACATTTCTCTCTTTGCTTGTGAAAGTTTCAAGTAGTCATATCACTAATGTCTTTGACAATCATTCTTCTAGTGGTTGTGTGGGTTCTTTTCTTTGAATATGGAATAGTGTTTCTGCCTTAGCACGTTTATGTCACACAAGGAATTGTCAAAATGTTTTTTGTTGCTTTTTAATACATTGTTTAGCCTAGTGTGTCCGTGTGAGCAGGCCACATTCCAGCACCATGTTCTGTGCCTAAGGCTTGTTCCATTGACTTTGTACCAGCACATGCCTTCTTCTCTATTTCTGTAGAAACCAATGTTTGCTCAGCAGAGGTGCTTCAGTTCTTTTGTGAAGAAGAGCTTGGATTTTCTCTGTATAGGAATCTGGTTAACATCCAGGTTCCTTCTCTGGTGTCCACTCAGAACCAGGCTCATAATCAGATGGCACATTGCTCTCTAATTCAAAGTTGATGTCAGACCCACTTTCCCAATCAGAGCCATCAAAGTCCATTACTCTGCAACATCTCCAAAGCTGCCTTGCCATTCATTTTGCTTGAACAACTAAAACAGTTTGCCATTGTGTACTTGCTCCTCAATGTTGAATGAAAAACATTGCGATGCAAATTCTTGTGAGCCATATGTTTTTTAGCTAAATGAAATAACTGGAGCTGCTACTGTTTTCATATTAGTCTGATATTTTTTTAAATTGTTTGTACTGAAACAAATCAAGTGACTGTAAATTACATTTTTTCTTTGTTTTATCTAGTCACCTGGGGCCTTATGTATAAACGGTGCGTACACACACCCGTTTCCACGCTCACATCGCGATGTATAAAAACTAAACTTGGTGTAAAGACACGCACATGCTCATACCAGGTCAAACCACTGCGTATGCACTTTTTCGGCTCAGTTTTTCAAAATGGCAGCACTCAGCGTCAAAGCAGTACTACTATTCCTGTGTGGTTTCTCTTTATTTATTTGAATCACATCCCTGACACCACCACCTATGGGAGGGGCAAAGGAGGTCGGGTGCAGTGTGAGTTGTGGCCGAAGGCGGGGACCTTGGCGGTCCAATCCTTGGCTACAGAAGCTGGCTCTCGGGATGTGGAATGTCACCTCTCTGAAGGGGAAGGAGCCTGAGCTAGTGCGCGAGGTTGAGAGGTTCCGGCTAGATATAGTCGGGCTCACCTCGACGCACAGCTTGGACTCTGGAACCAATCTCCTTGAGAGGGGCTGGACTCTGTACCACTCTGGAGTTGCCCGCGGTGAGAGGCACCGAGCCAGTGTGGGCATACTTATTGCCCCCCGACTTGGAACCTATACATTGGGGTTTAGCCTGGTAGACGAGAGGGTAGCCTCCCTCCGCCTTCGGGTGGGGGGACAGGTCCTAACTGTTGTTTGTGCGTATGCACCGAACAGCAGTTCAGAGTACCCACCCTTTTTGGAGTCCCTGGAGGGGGTGCTAGAGGGCATACCTTCTGTGGACTCCCTCGTACTACGGGGAGACTTCAATGCTCACGTGGGCAATGACAGTGAGACCTGGAAGGGCGTGATTGGGAGGAATGGCCCAACCTGATCTGAACCTGAGTGGTATTTTGTTATTGGACTTCTGTGCTCGTCACGGATTATCCATAACAAACACCATGTTCAAGAATAGGGGTGTTCATATGTGCACTTGGCACCAGGACACACTAGGCCTCAGTTCGATGATCGACTTTGTGGTCGTGTCGTCGGACTTGCGGCCACATGTCTTGGACACTCAGGTGAAGAGAGGGGCGGAGCTATCAACTGATCACCACCTGGTGGTGAGTTGGCTTCGATAGTGGGGGAAGATTCCGGTCAGGCCTGGTAGGCCCACACGTGTTGTGAGGGTCTGCTGGGAACGTCTGGCAGAGCCCCCTGTCAGAAGTAGCTTCAACTCCCACATCCGGCAGAACTTCGACCACGTCCCGACGGAGGTGGGGGACATTGAGTCCGAATGGGCCATGTTCCGTGCCTCTATTGTTGACGCGGCTGACTGGAGCTGTGGCCGTAAGGTGGTCGGTGCCTGTCGTGGCAGCAATCCCCGAACCCTACCGGTCCCTTTTGTCCTGTGGGACTCTGGAGGCAGCTAATAGGTACCGGCAGGCCAAGCGGAATGCGGCTTCGGTGGTTGCTGAGGCAAAAACTCGGGCATGGGAGGAGTTTGGGGAGGCCATGGAGAACGACTTTCGGATGGCTTCGAGGAGATTCTGGTCCACCGTCCGGCGTCTCAGGAGGGGGAAGCAGTGCAGTGTCAACACTGTATATGGTGGGGATGGTGCGCTGCTGACCTCGACTCGGGATGTTGTGGGTCGGTGGGGGAGTACTTCGAAGACCTCCTCAATCCCACTAACATGCCTTCCAATGAGGAAGCAGAGCCTGGAGACTCAGAGGTGGGCTCCCCCATCTCTGGGACTGAGGTCACCGAGGTGGTCAAAAAACTCCTTGGTGCAGGGCCCCGGGGGTGGATGAGATACGCCCGGAGTTCCTCAAGGCTCTGGATGTTGTAGGGCTGTCTTGGTTGACACGTCTCTGCAACATCGCATGGACATCAGGAACAGTGCCTCTGGATTGGCAGACCAGGGTGGTGGTCCTCCTCTTTAAGAAGGGGGACCGGAGGGTGTGTTCCAACTACAGAGGGATCACATTCCTCAGCCTCCCTGGAAAAGTCTATTCGGGGGTTCTGGAGAGGAGGGTCCGTCGGATAGTCGAACCTCGGATTCAGGAGGAACAGTGTGGTTTTCGTCCTGGTCGCGGAACAGTGGACCAGCTCTACACCCTTAGCAGAGTCCTGGAGGATGCATGGGAGTTCGCCCAACCACTCTACATGTGTTTTGTGGACTTGGAAAAGGCGTTCGACCGTGTCCCTCGGGGAATCCTGTGGGGGGTGCTCCGGGAGAATGGGGTATCAGACCCCCTGATAAGGGCTGTTCGGTCCCTGTACAACCGGTGTCAGAGCTTGGTCCGCATTGCCGGCAGTAAGTCGAACCCATTTCCAGTGAGAGTTGGACTCCGCCAGGGCTGTCCTTTGTCACCGATTCTGTTCATAACTTTTATGGACAGAATTTCTAGGCGCAGCCAGGGTGTTTAGGGGGTCCGGTTTGGTGGACTCAGGATTGGGTCACTGCTTTTTGCAGATGATGTTGTCCTGTTTGCTTCATCAGGCCGTGATCTTCAGCTCTCTCTGGATCGGTTCGCAGCTGAGTGTGAAGCAGCTGGGATGGGAATCAGCACCTCCAAATCTGAGACCATGGTCCTCAGCCGGAAAAGGGTGGAGTGCCCTCTCAGGGTTGGGAGCGAGATCCTGCCTCAAGTGGAGGAGTTCAAGTATCTCGGGGTCTTGTTCACGAGTGAGGGAAGAATGGAGCTTGAGATCGACAGGCGGATTGGTGCGGCGTCCACAGTGATGCGGGCTCTGCATCGGTCTGTCGTGGTGAAAAAGGAGCTGAGCCGTAAGGCAAAGCTCTCAATTTACCAGTCAATCTATGTTCCTACCATCACCTATGGTCATGAGCTTTGGGTAGTGACCGAAAGAACGAGATCGCGAATACAAGCGGCTGAAATGAGTTTCCTCCGCAGGGTGTCTGGGCTCTCCCTTAAAGATAGCGTGAGAAGCTCAGTCATCCGGGAGGGGCTCAGAGTACAGCCGCTGCTCCTCCGCATTGAGAGGAGTCAGATGAGGTGGCTCGGGCATCTGATCAGGATGCCTCCTGGACGCCTCCCTGGTGAGGTGTTCTGGGCACGTTCAACCGGGAGGAGGCTCCGGGGAAGACCCAGGACACGCTGGAGAGACTATGTCTCCCGGCTGGCCTGAGAATTCCTCGGAATTCTCCCGGAAGAGCTAGAAGAAGTGGCCGGGGAGAGGGAAGTCTGGGTATCTCTGCTCAAGCTGCTGCCCCCGCAATCAGACCTCGGATAAGCGGAAGAGGATGGATGGATGGATGGACATCCCTGACATGGCTTTATCAAATACACTGACATTAAGTACATATTGTTTTTTTAGTTTAAGGAATCTGATTGCAATCAACCTGTAACAATATAATGATGCACAGAATGGCCAAACTATTCCAAATACCAAAGCTGCTTTAGCGTTGTTACTCTCTGTGCACCAGTATTTTAACCCATTGTATCTGATTGGGGAATCACAGCAATACAGAAGCTGATTGGAAAGCTCTACGGCAGATTCTGTCAAGAGCGGAGAAAATATTTGGGGTATAGCATCTAGCACATGCTGCCTCAGCTATGCGCATAGTCTATTTGAACTTCTACCATTCGACAAATGCTTCAGAGCCTTTTCTGCACAAACTTCACGGTTCAGAAACAGTTTCATCCCAAGAGCTCTGAACACACTCAGTCAGACCATCAAGTGCTCCCAGTAGAACTGTTTGTACTTTTAAGTGCAATTACCTCACTGTAAACTTGCATTACAGTTGTAATACTGCACAACCTGAGCCATGCTTTCATATTGCATATTTTTCATTTTTTTAATCATATTATTATTATTATTATTGTTGTTGTTGTTGTTGTTATTTTACCATTTTATAGGAAAATAAGTTTATGGAGGATTTGCATATTGAATCTCATTGTACCATACAATAACAAGAAGAAAGCGCGTATTTACAGATGATGACGACTCGCTTCAAAGTCGTTTTAGATTTCCAGGCACTATCTTCTTGGAGCTCTTGATATCATTTTTAAGATGATATGCAGAAAAGTATATATATTACATTATACAGATACATTTTTAACTTCATTTAAATAATGTATACAGTACTGTTATTAATTAAATGTCTGGACACAGTAGACAGTGCTAGCAATGAACTGGCGCCCCGTTCAGGGATTGTTCCTGTCGCGCGCTGTATGCTTGCTGAGACTGGTATAACCCTGGACAGATAGATGGATGGAATAATTAAACATATACCGCAAAGATATTTCGATGTTCCTTAAAGGTTTTGAAGAATCTGCGTTCTAACCTTACAGGTAAGTTGACATTTTTTTAAAGAGCTGATTGTGTGGTGATTGGTTACTTGGAGAAAGAAAAGGAAGGACAGGACTTGGGGGTTAGTATGTTTGAAAGAGACAGTGCTGCTGCAATAAATTATTTCATTGAGGGTTGAGCACGGCGCAGCAAGCATCTTGCGGGACGCAGGAACAATCTCTGGACAGGGCACCAGCTCATCACTATCTATCACTATCACCACTGTGGCCTTATGTTTAATACATGCTTTAATTCATTTCAGCATGAAAATTATATCAAGCATACATCTTAAATTGTTGAGAGAGCTGTAATATCATGAATGTAATGTATTCTGTGTCCTGTCGGCATAAGAGAATGCCCATTTAATAAGAAGCAAGTAGTGATTCACACACATAGAGTACATAGAATACAAAGCATTTAACATGCTACTTTAGTTACAATGGGATTTGAGAAATTAGCAAATCAAAAGATTTTAAAATGAAGTTTATGACATTCTACTTTAATGACAAAATAAACTACATGATTAAAGTGGAAATTTCCAGATTTGTTTCCTCTGTGTCCCTATTGTTTTTTTCTTTTCTCTGTACCCTAATAAGTTTCCATATGACACTCAGACGGTGGGGTACAACTCGCCTTTTCACGGCGACTTTGATATCTGACAGCTTCTTTTTTATTTCAGGCACTGTGTGACTTTCTGATCTTGAACTTTCAATCAGCTTCATTTTGTTGTTTATACAACTGCTTAAACCAACAAATAGTATGTTTTTCATTACCTCCACTTGGCATTCGCTGAAATTCTACTTTTTTCCCCATGCTTTTTCCATTGTCTTTTCACAGAACGCTGTACTTAAGGGAACATTTATATTGATTTTCATACTCAAAGAGGCGTAATTCTGGGAGGAGACGGGGTGAGGTGGCAGGATCATGCACAAATGTTACATTTCATGCAGACCGGGATTAATGAAGTGGAAGTGCGAGGAAGTTTACTTACGCACGGTTTTGTGCATCTGAATTTTTTTGTGCATATGCACATTTTGACTTTTGTCCATACACCATGTTTTAGTGTGAATTCTATGCATGCAGTTATGCATGAGGCCCCTGGAGAAGAGTGAGAGAGAGTGAGAGACAGCAACTCACATTTGGATAGCAACATAAAAATACCCTTGACATCAATAGCTAGAATTGAATTTTTCAAGGTAAAAGGATGTGCAAATGTAATCAAGTACATATTGAATGACAGAGATCATGATTCACACCTGGGTACCAGCATTCAATGGCATTTCTTGTGGCGGTAATAGAGGATCTTTCATGTAAAAAAAACAAAACAAACCAAAACTCTAATCGATAACATTTTCTCAATAGAATTTTACCTTTACAGTTACATTGGTATTTACATTACAGTTATCCAGGAAAAGTCAATGAAGGACAGCAGAGTGACACACATACTGATGAACTAACTACAGATTTAAAAACACAACAGCCATGGTGCTTCAAGTGTTAAAAGGGAACACTTGGTGTTTTCTGTCTTTTAATAACAAAAAGTACTCTTTCATGTAGGACCACTGAAAATATTGTGGTGTGAAATGGTGCAGCCATTTCCATGTAAATGGTCTGGTGAATTGTCATGTTGATACTATCAGGATGTGCGACTAATGAGACCACAGCCCAAGTTAACAGGCCATCATGTTACGGCAGCAACCATGGAAACAGAAATTCAAAACATAATATTATTTAAGATTAAACACTTTCAGATCAAAACATAACATGCAAGCAATAATCAAAAGAGTTTCCCAGAAATTATAAACATTAAACAGAAGTCAGAAAAAAAAGCCCAGTAAAAACTAATCTTGATTACCAAATTGTAACATATTGAGATTTTGCCTGAAGGGTGCATGGGCCGAGATATAAAAGCACTTATTTCTGTTCCCTGGGTTTAGATTATTTTCAGTGTTATTGTTTTTTTATTTGTTATTTTTTGTTTTTTGTTTATACATAATTGTTAATATTTCTGTTATTTATTATTTAGTGTTTGTCATATATCAGCCAGGGTTCCTTCTCTGGCTGGGATTCAAGTTCATGTTTGTCTCTTTTGTTAATTTTTGACTCAATAATTTATGTACTTAATATTCATTCTTTATTTTTGTTTTTTTTTGTATGTTCTATGTAGGCTGTGTTGTTATGTATCGTGTTTTAGATGTGGCCACATGCTAATCACAACCAGGAACGGCCCTCAACCCTATAAATTGGAGGGTATTTCATACATATTGACAGTTCATCTCAAATGTGCTAGGGAGTGGAGTGTTTAGTTATGGTTTGCTTGCTTTGTGCTTATTTCCTGGATTTTTGAACCTGTGCTCTGTTTTTGAATTCACCTTGTAAAGCTGTTTTGGGACTGTGTATAAGGCAGCTGAGACTACAATTTGCAAAAGCTCACCAAAATTGGATAACAGAAGACTGGAAAAATTTTGCCTGGTCTGATGAGTCTCAATGAATTCTGGTGCAACATTCGGATGGTAGGGTCAGAATTTCACATTAACAACATGAAAGCATGAATCCATCCTGCCTTGTGTCAACAGTTCAAGCTGGTGGTGGGGATGTATTGGTGTGGGGGATATTTTCTTGGCACACTTTGGGCTTCTTAGTAACAACTAAGCATTGTTTAAAAGCCACTGCCTACCTAAGTATTACTGCTGACCATGCCCATCCCTTTATGACTGCAGTGTACCCATCTTCTGATAGCTACTTCCAGCAGGATAACATGCCATGTCACATAGCTCAAATCATCTCAAACTCATTTCTTGAACATGACAATGAGTTCAATGTGCTTAAATGGCCTCAGTCACCAGATCCCGATCCAACAGAGCTTCTTTGGGATATAGTAGAAGGGAGAGCTGCATCATGGATGTACAGCAGACATATCTGCAGCAAATGCGTGATGCAATCATGTCATTATGGACCAAAATTGTACAGGAATGTTTCCAGCATCTTGGTGAATCTCTCCCATGAAGAATTACAGCAGTTCTGAAGGCAAAAGGGGTTCCAACATGGTACTAGCAAAGTGTACCTAATAAAGAGACGGATGAGTGTATATGGACTTTGCCTTTCAGAATGCAGCAGAGCTACAGGTGCTGTCTAGTCATAAACACTGGGGAGCAGAAATTACTGGCTACATCATAGATAATAATCCAAGAATAGCAACAACACTAAAATCAATAATAATGACCAGGTATAGTATAAGCATTAATCAAGTATGTTTGTATTAAAACCATGTATTGAAACTCCCCAAACATTGACTTCCTTTGTTTACCACATGTGACAATTTGATTGATTATACTGTTCACATTCGCTCATGCTAAAAAAGTTTTCCTTTGTAGGTCTTTTGCTGGAAAAACTTATACATTGACTGGATGGTCATATTGTGTTCTTTGCATACATTGGCGAGGATACACTAAACAGAATAAACATAAATCATAGGTAAATATTTAAAGATAATTGTTATACTTTTGATAATTAAATTTGTGTTTATGTAGGGCAAGTCAGCTTACTGTAATAACCTAAAGCTAAATTATATTTTATGGTTTATGGAGCCCAAATATTTCATCTTTTCTGAAATTCACATGTACAGTATTTTTCCAAAAGTCTTACATGCAGATGTTACCATCTATTAATATTTGGCATCTGGTCCAGGCTACCCTCTTGTGTCCATAAGTTTCTACATACATAGTGCAAAAGAATGATGACTCCACTCCCAATTGCCATCATGAGCTGACAAATTCACAGATATCCTGCACTGTAAACAATTTGAAGACAGCATGTCAACAGCTAGCATTGAGCTGGTATTTATGGTTATCTATTATGTCACACCTGTCTGATGAGTTAATTTTTATTAATTTTGCAGTTTCATAATATTTATCGGTACATGGTCATATTTGATTTTTAAATGTAATCTAAAAATAGCCTTTAGCAACATATAGATTCAAACACAGCCAGTATCGACTTTTCAACAATTTTTTTTGCTATTGTTACTTTTCCCAGGGTATCAATTGTAATAAGCCAATTGAACCACCCAGTAAGATGCTAAAGTACTGAATAGCGGAAATGGACAAAATGAATTGAAATAATTAAAAAAATGGTCACATCTTTTTAGTGTTTCAAAACTTTTTGCTGTTTTGTGCATAATGTAACACTATGATTACAGTTTTCTTTAGTGTACAAAGAAATTAGGTTGAATCATCTGGAGAAACCTTGTATACAGATGCTAGATCATATGATAGATCATATCAATATGGAACTAAAATACTGATTTTTCTTTGCTAGAAGCTATAAATGATTGGAGTGTCCAATATAATACAATTAAAGGTATACAATATTTGTATAACTGTAGTATATCTATGTAATTCATAATTTTTCATGGAAAATCAATTTGTGGAAGATTTATTGCATTTATAACAACATACATAACCAAGCGTTAATATAGGTAAAAAACAAAGCCAAGGTTTTGAAAATGTTATAATATCTTATTTACTGTTATGTCCCATGTAAATGTAATATTCTTACGCAAGAACTGTCATTTCATGTACTGTCATGTCTATTCTCACTCAATAACTTATGAGGTTTGTATATCATGTTGTATACTGAATATTTCTTATCTTACATTGCCTTTCTGTCACTTATCATATAATGACACACAAAGCACGACTGTTAACTTTATCTGATCACTAATTTCTTGATACAGCATTCTAGTCTCTGAATTTGTAGCGTCTAAGGATATAAAGTGATATCTAGACCTTTAATTCACAAGGTGACACTTTGCTTCATTATTCATTACTTCTTAAGGTTCAGGCTTTCAGCCGAAGGTTTACTGATAGTCTTATCATATTCCCCTTTATGCTCATAATATGAGCATGCTTTTTGAAATTGAAAACTTTGGAATATATTGAGTACTTCCCTGCAACTCTTAAGATTTTTATAAGAAAGGCATTATTTCCAGGGTATTTAGTTTCATTGGTCACAAAAGTTCTTGATGTAAATAAAATCTGACCATATGAGACTTTTTCTTAGTCAGTGCTTTGATTTACAGCATGTGCTTTAGTTAAAAACAAGTGTTCTGTAAATAGTATTAACATTAATCTGTAGAAGAAATAGCACTACAGCTACATCATCACATGACTCTGCATTAGATAAGCTGCTTCAGAAAACGTGAAGATAAAGATTGCTATCAAATTAAAATTCTGTATATGCATGTTTGAAGAGCTTACATTATGCTTCCTTTTAAGAATGAGTTGTTATTATTGCTCTGTTTTTGCTTTTAACCTCATTTTTATGTATATGAAGTTGGAAAAAAATGTGAGGCAGCTGAGGCACTTGAGGCAGTTGAAATTACAAAGATCATTGAGGTACAGTATAAAGAATTCATCGTCCTCACATTTTTGAATGATAATTTTAGAATTTAAAATGCACAAAACAATCAAGGAATATGTTCATGTTGGAAGCAAGTCTCTGGTTGGTATTTTTAAGAGGAGCTCTGTGAGCACCTGTTTAGTTTATTCACCTGGATTAAAAAGTTTGTAGAACTCAATTAACTGGATCAAAAATAAACTGGAAAGAGCACAAGCACCTTCTGAATTGACTCCCATTATTATGTTCTTTTACCTAATATTATTTATTCACACATTTCCAGCACAAATAATAATATGTACTCAATGGCATAATAGCCATGGCCTAACCCTCAAGATTTGTTAGTCATATAAAACATATCTGACTGTGTTCTCTTCTTTGATCCTGTCCAGGGGAGGTGCTACTTATGTGCATGGTTGGGACGCCTGTCGATTTACTTGAGGCTACCCATCCAGGTAAGGAATCATTCCCTTGTTCTGTTGGGCTGTCTGTCCATCCACTTGGGGAGTCTTTATTGGGTCTGACACCTTCCTCTCTCTTGGCCGGGATGCCTATATGCCTTCTTTGAGCCTCCTGTCCTAAGGAACCATCTCCTCTCCTGGTCAGGATTCCCGTCCGTCCTGTATGCAACCTACTATATATATATATAATATATATTGTGATATATGGCCGGTAGTTTATTCTGGCCAATACCCCCACGCTGCTAGATGGAGTCCTCCCTGCAACATGGAGATGCCCCGAATTCCAACAGGGCATCATGGACAATGGAGTTTTACTGCACAGCCCTGCTGGATACCGTGGGGGCCGGCAGGGGACGCTGCAAGGAGGCACAATGGTTTTTATTATAGCCCGGAAATACTCCCTAATCACGGAGACAGAAGGAATGAAGTACTTCCGGGCTGAAGACCCGGAAGTGCTATGAAATCACATGGACTGAGGGACAGAAGCACTTCCAGGTCAAGGAATATAAAAGGACTATGGGAAACCCCAGCAGACTGAGTCTCAGTTGGAAGGAAGTGTGACAGAGCTGCCAGGTGGAGTGGAGGATTTAACGTTATTGTATTATTGATTTTTACTGTTATTTGTAGTGTTTACTGAGTATAGTGGAGGTGGAGGTGCTTTGTGCACATTATTATTGTAATAAGTTTAATATTGGGACTCTTACCTGGTGTTTGGGCGTATTGTCTGTGGGTTCAGGGGTTGACGGGGACCCATATTCCCACAGTGGCGTAGCCGGCAGGATTTTCTGGCCGTCGGTTTGGCAGAGGACCTGAGAAAAAAATATTTCTGTGAACAGAACCCTAAGACAGCATAACAACACGCAGGAATTCGCCAAAACTCAATTAACCAAGACCGTCATGGGGAAAAAGAAGACAACACAAGCAGAGGTCTAGCGCTCAACGTTGCCTACGCTGAAGACGAGCCATGGAGTGGCTACGAGTTGGGAGAAGCTTCCGGGTGGAGATGATTCCAACGAGGTATGTGCTGGGGATGAAATTGAAAACGGTTTTAAAATAACGCATTTTTTCCCGTGCTCATACCTCGTAGAAGAATATCCAGAGGTTCTGCAGGAGGCAGGAAAAAATCCCGACGACGGTAGTGCGCTCACTCTCGAGCAGACGAATGAAAACAACTTCTGCATGTCGTGTGCTGGCGAGGAACACGTGACCTACCCCGAGGGATGTTGGGAAGGAGAAGGTCTGCGTCCTGCTGCATATGGCTTCGCCCAAGAAAAGACGGACTTGGTCTTTACGTGGGGTGAGCAGTGCTTCGCTTGCCTCCCCCTTCCCCTTTGGAGAGGTAAGGGGGCCCAGGAAATGACTGATCGGTCCGCCGATTAATTGATGCAGGCGGATTGCAATCAGCCAAAGATGGCACCGCGGGCCTCTGGAAAAGACTACAACTCCCAGCTATCTTTGCGCAACCCAACAGAGCACGTGCCAGAAGTGGGCGTGCTCATTGGCTCACAGCCGGAAGGTAAGGCTGAGTATGGCTCGAGCCTAACTCCAGTCAATTTAAATAATATTGTGGACATGCAGGAGCTGGAGAAATTACTCGAATTACGCAGTTTCTTCCAGATTACAACTTCAATCAAGAAGGTCGTTGAGGTGCTGGGAGCAGCATCCGAAGTGCCTCTTAAAAGATTGGAGGAGTACCTGCAGCGGTTTGATCGGGAGCCTCCTGTAATGATTAATTCGGTGGTACAGGTAGGTGTTACCGGTACCGTATATAATGAAGGGACGCAGAGTGAAACGGGCCCGCGATTAATTAATAGTGGGTGCCAAGTAACCTCGAGCCCTCCAAAAGAGTCGGGAGTGACGACAGAGTGTCCGGGGGAAGGAGCGATCGAACCGGAGCAGCTGAGTAGTGCTGTCTTCCGCAGTGATGCGATCCTGAAGACACTGACACTGATCATCTATAAATCAAAAGGGGTTCAAACAGTAAAGGGTCTCTCTCTGGCACATATAGACACTCAGACTGTTGACAAGCCCTAGATTAAAAAGGAGATTCCAAAAGAGAAACGGGGGTCTACTGATAAAATAGAGATGGGAGCTGAGAGCTCATGTGTGGCGGTGGGCCCTTCCTTAGCAGATAAAGAGGTGGAGCCTGAGTTTCCAAACTGTTTCCAGTCCCGCAGAGGGAGACTAGCAGGAGGACAGCGGCTGCGTTACGAATGCCACCGGCCGGGCCACATATGGCAAAATTGTCCTTGGAGAACAGGGGATAAAATGACTTATTTATATAATGTTCCCCCTAGGTTCTCCCAGGAGTACAGGACAAGACATAGCCAAGGACTGACCACAGCTAGAAGCTCCTCCTGGATTAAGACGACTCTCTCGGGGCTGGATGCTATGCCCCAGGGTGCTTTGCTGAGGGGGGAGAACTGTGATATATGGCCGGCAGTTTATCCCGGCCAATACCCCCACGCCACTAGATGGAGTCCTCCCTGCAACATGGAGATGCCCCGAATTCCAGCAGGGCATCATGGACAATGAACTTTTACTGCACAGCCCTGGTGGATACCGTGGAGGCCGCCAGGGGATGCTGCAGGGAGGCACAATGGTTTTTATTATAGCCCGGAAGTACTCCCTAATCACGGCGACGGAAGGAATGAAGTACTTCCGGGCTGAAGAAATGAAGTTTTCATCTGACCCGGAAGTGCTATGAAATCACATGGACTGAGTGACAGAAGCATTTCCAGGTCAAGGAATATAAAAGGACTATGGGAAACCCCAGCAGACTGAGCCGGAGTTGGGAGGAAGTGCAACAGAGCTGCTGAGTGGAGTGGAGGATTTATTGTTATTGTATTATTGATTATTATTGTTATTTGTAGTGTTTATTGGGTGTAGTGGAGGTGGAGGTGCTTTGTGCACATTATTATTGTAATAAATTTAATATTGGGACTTTTACCTGGTGTTTGGGTGTGTTCTCTGTGGGTTCAGGGGTCGACGGGGACCTATATTCCCACAATATATATATATAGATAGATACTTTATTAATCCCAAGGGGAAATTCACAAATTTCACAGTGTATATATACATATATATATATATATATATATATATATATATATATATATATACTCTGTATATATAAAATCCTAAGCATAAAAATGTAACGATTTTGTGCAGGGATTTTATATCACGTTTTTATGTCACATTATTTGTCACAGTTTAAAACTGGCTTATTTTAAAACCTATATGTTTGGTATCATTCGTTTCAGAATTTATCGAACTTTAATATGATGTTGCTATATTTCATCCATCCATCCATCTTCCAACCCGCTGAATCCGAACACAGGGTCACGGGGGTCTGCTGGAGCCAATCCCAGCCAACACAGGGCACAAGGCAGGAAACAATCCCGGGCAGGGTGCCAACCCACCGCAGGACACACACAAACACACCCACACACCAAGCACACACTAGGGCCAATTTAGAATCGCCAATCCACCTAACCTGCATGTCTTTGGAATGTGGGAGGAAACCGGAGCGCCCGGAGGAAACCCACGCAGACACGGGGAGAACATGCAAACTCCACGCAGGGAGGACCCGGGAAGCGAACCCAGGTCCCCAGATCACCCAACTGCGAGGCAGCAGCGCTACCCACTGCGCCACCGTGCCGCCCTGTTGCTATATTTTCTGATTCTTATTCCATTTTTAAATTATAAACTAAAAAATATCAAGAACTCACGTCCCATGAGACGAGAGTTTGTGCCAAAAGATTTAACCATGCCCAGTGCTGGAAAAAAACAACAACAATAACATTTATTTATATAGCACATTTTCATACAAACAATGTAGCTTAATGTACTTTACATGATGAAGAAAGAGAAAAAAGACAAAATAATTAAAATTAGGGAACACTAATTAACATAGAAAAGTAAGGTCCAATGGCCAGAGAGGACAGAAAAAATGAGAAAAAAAAAAAAACTCCAGAGGGCTGGAGAAAAAAATAAAATCTGCAGGGGTTCCGAGGCCACAAGACCACCCAGCCCACTCTAGGCATTTTACCTAACATAAATGACCTCAATCAGTCCTCATTGTAGTTATGGTTTTCATGGAAGAATTTGATGATGATGGTCATGTGGACTTCTGGCCTTTAATTCATCAATGTAAGGACATCACGGTGCTTTGATCAGGTGGTGGTGGCGCAGATCGCCACCACAGAAAACTGGAAAAAAAACAGAAGAGAAAGTAGGGGTTAGTATGGATTTTGGAGCCACCATGACTAATAATGATAATTAATTGAATATACTGAGCATCAGGATTTAACTAAGATGAAGCTATGAGAAAGCCATGTTAAAGTAATGTGTTTTCAGCAGTGTTTTAAGTGTACTATATTAGCCTGGCGAATTCCTATTGGGAAGCTATTCCAGATTTTAGGTGCATAACAGCAGAAGGCCGCCTCACCACTTCTTTTAAGTTTAAGTAGACAATCATTTGAAGATCTAAGGAAACGATTTGGAGTGTAAGGTGGAAGACATTCCGAAATATAAGATGGAGCGAGATTATTTAAGGCTTTGCAAACCATAAGCAATATTTTAAAGTCAATTCTAAATGACACAGGTAACCAGTGTAGAGACATCAAAACTGGGGTGATGTGCTGAGATTTTCGTTTCTGAGTTAAGATTCTATCAGCTGCATTCTGCACTAGTTGCAATCGAATGATGTCTTTTTTGGGTAGTCCTGAGAGGAGTGCATTACAGTAATCTAGCCGACTAAAAACAAAAGCGTGAACTAATTTTTCAGCATCTTGCAGTGTTATAAGAGGACTAACTTTTGTTATATTTCTTAAGTGAAAAAATGCTGTCCTAGTAATCTGATTAATATGTGATTTAAAATTCAGGTCAGAGTCAATAGTTACCCCTAAATTCTTTACCTTCGTCTTGACTTTTAATCCTAATGCATCAAGTTTATTTCTAATAACCTCACTATATCCATTATTGCCAATCACTAAAATTTCTGTTTTCTCTTTATTTAGTTCTCATCCATTCAGAAACACAAGTGAGACATTGTGTCAGTTAATCAAGAGTGTCAGGGTCATCAGGTGCTATTGATAAATAAAGCTGTGTGTCATCGGCATAGCTGTGGTAGCTCACGTTATGCCCCAAGATAATCTGACCTAACAGAAGCATGTAAATCGAAAAGAGCAGCGGACCCAGGATAGGGACTTGTGGAACACCATATAGAATATCATGTGTCTTTGAAGTATAATTACCACAACTAACAAAGAATTTTCTACCTGCCAGGTAGGATTCAAACCAATTTAACACTAGAATTACCAGAGCCTACGAAAAAACTCGTAGATCCGGCCCACCTTAAATCGCTTCTTAAATCCGTTCACACCTCTCCACCAGCATCCTTTGTCCTCTGTGTTATCGTCTATTTACCCTCTTCAATGTCAAGCTCGTTATTGGATTGGTCTACTCCCGCACCCTAAATAATAATACACACATACATAGATTCACACACACTCAGACCCTAACCACAACAGTGCCCTACAAATGACTCACACACAGTTGGCTAACTTTTAGCACTTAAAAACCACACAAATGCTTTAAGTATAACACAACTTGTCACTCTCTCAGCACATCAAGAGACTTATTTATTTATCGGCACGGACAACGTATGATGTTTTAAATAGACCTCAGACCTAAATGTTACTTTTGATCTCCAAGTTAATATTAAAACATACAAAGACTCAGTATCCTTGACTATAGGCCATTTATCAGCCAAGAATACCTTCTTTCATACTGCCCCCTAACTATCGAGTGGCGCCTCACTCTCAGCCTTAAAACCCCGCAGCACAGAGCTAATGGCAAAATCTCCAGCTACGCCAGGTGCTCTTAGAAATCTACCTTATTACTTCAATCACTCTAGACATTAAGACAAAGCATAGAAAGATGAAAACAAGTTACTATTTATTAAAGAACAATAATAAGTAATAGAAAATAAGATCGATAGTAAAGTCTGGATAAAATAGTCTTAAAAAAAGCTTACTGAAAGGAATCAGTGATGTCAAGGATGAAAGTCCCAGGGCGGCGTTTGATTTAGCAGTCAATGTTCATGAGAATGCTGTTGACTGACGATCGGATGAAAACTGGAACACGTGCCTTTGTTTTGTTCTCTAACGTCACTCTTCCGTCGTCACTGTTTCTCTTCTTCTTCTGCTTCTTCTGATGTTTCTTTCAAAGTGAGGCATATTTATTATAAAGTTTCATGCCATGGTTTCATAGCACATGAATGTTCCAAGCACCTGATTGGCTGGCTGTCAATATGATGGATGAATTTTGCTCAAACTCTTTCCCAGATAATAAAGTTCTTTGATATTGCCTGTTTCCCTTTCCCAGGCCATAAATCCCAGATGTCCATCCATAAAGTAATCAATAGCCTGGGGTGCATCCTTTCCCAGGTTGTAAAATAATTGAGCCCCAGAATGTCTTCCCTTCAATGTAGGAAACAGCTGTTTGAAAGTGAGGTGTGACAAAACCTGCTTTGATCTGTCTTAGTCCATCTGTTGTCTTGTCTCGAACAAAATATAATGGAAACCAAAATGTACAAATTTTATACACCATAACATCCTCTAAATGTGCTGATAAAAGACAAGCTGCCAGCAGCCAGATATTCCATCCCCCACCGACTTAGAACGTGCGCAAAGTTTTCCCAGCTCATGCCTTGATTGATTATCTGGGAGTGAAGTGGAGTTTTAGACTGGAAATAATAGATCGTTATTTGGAACACACGTCCGTTTCTACAGTAATCTGTGTAAACACATTGTTAAAACAGAAATTTTTTCATATTTTAGTAATAAATGTTACAAAATGTAGGCATAAAATATAGAATGTGTAAAGCAAACGAAGTGCCTGTGTGTACTGTATAATATTAACAAAAAGAGCAGCTTACTACTGAAAACGGCAAATATAGGAGTGAGTAGGGATGGAACCGGACACTCTTGATTACACTTGGTTTGCGTCTGTACTTGTGCTGTTTCTTAGAGAGTCAGATCGGGGGGAGGGGTGATGTTAGAGCATGTGAGCTTATTCAGTGCAGCAGGAACAACGCACATGTTGACGTTTTTTTTTCTTTCAGTACATGTGGCTTCCCTGTTTATTTATATATCTCTGCCTGTCTGTCTCTCTATTACTTAGTGCTCTGTCTGTCTGTGTGTTATGGATCTTTAAAAATAACAGTTTTAGGGACAGTTGTTCATGTTAATTGCAGTCTCAATTGTTAAAAAAATATTTTAAAAGGAGCATCCCATATGAAAATATAATGATCTTATTAACTGACAGTGCATACCAGTTTATAAATTTTATGTCCACTTGAGGTTAAAAAGAAAAAAAAAAAGCAACACTTTATCCCCAGCGGGAAATCGAACTCAGGTCTGTGAGGCACGGCAAAGCAGCTGTGCTCTAAGAAGCAAAACTTATCGCGCTACGCCACAGAAACTGTTGTATCTTCCTTGAAGTTTTTGTGAACATGTTTATTTGATCTTTGGAACTCGGGCTTTACACATTCTATAGTTCATGCCTACATTTTGTAACATTTATTACTAAAATATGAAAAAGTTTCTGTTTTAACAATGTGTTTACACAGATTACTGTAGAAACGGACGTGTGTTCCAAATAATTTCCAGTCTAAAACTCCACTTAACTCCCAGATAATCAATCAAGGCATGAGCTGGGAAAACTTCGTGCACGTTCTAAGTCGGTGGGGGGATGGAATAGCTGGCTGCTGGCAGCTTGTCTTTTATCAGCACATTTAGAGGACAAAGGATGCTGGCGGAGAGGTGTGAACAGATTTAAGAAGCGATTTAAGGTGGGCCGGATCTACGAGTTTTTTCGTAGGCTCTGGTAATTCTAGTGTTAAGACACTGCCAGAGAGGCCCACCCACTGACTAAGGCAATTTCTAAGAATATTGTGATCAATGTTATCAAATGTGGCACTCAGATCTAAGAGGATGAGAACAGATAACACTGCCCAACAAAGTTTTTGCTTCTTGAACACTGTTGGGTTTTTTCTTATAGATTTTTGGGTGCTGATCATGAATATCACATCAAAATTTACTCATCACGTACCGTTTCAGAGTAATCTCCAGTTTTGTCATGATTTTTTCTTATATTTGTATCCAAACATTTTCGCTCCCATAAGTGACTTATCAACAACGGTTTGTGCAGCCTGGGCATGTCCAGGCATGGAATCAGGTCAGGCTGGAAGCTGTTCTGTGAAAGTTTTCATCCTGGGCATGCTTGGGCAGGTCTGAACGAGCTTGACGCTGTCTCAGCATGCTATAAAGGTGGCTTGCATATCCCGATCCTGCTCATTTGGTTATATAGATAGTCAGTGTGTATGTATAGTATCAGTATAGTAAAGTATAGTATCTGTAGCAATATAACAGTAAGTAAGCTTGATGCTATAGACATTTTGGTGTCGGGTGATATGTCTCGTCAATGTCGTAACAGCCGCGATACACACCTCAGAGACGTTGGATGACTGCTCTTGTAAAGAAAGCTTATCATCTGTATTTCAGCTGCACAATTGGTGATCAAGACACAGAATGGACTCCTCACATTTGCTGTGCGACATGTGCTGTCAGTCTGAGGCACTCAAAAGACGATGCCGTTTGCTGTTCCGATGATAGGGCGAGAACAGAAAGACCATGTGATGGACTGTTACTTCTGTTTGACTAATGTGTCTGGTTTCTCTGCCGAAAACAAGAAGTCAATTGAATAGCCTAATCTGCTTTCAACAATAAGACCTGTGCCACACGGTGGCGCAGTGGGTAGCGCTGCTGCCTCGCGGTTGGGAGACCTGGGGACCCGGGTTCGCTTCCCGGGTCCTCCCTGCGTGGAGTTTGCATGTTCTCCCTGTGTCTGCGTGGGTTTCCTCCGGGCGCTCCGGTTTCCTCCCACAGTCCAAAGACATGCAGGTTAGGTGGATTGGCGATTCTAAATTGGCCCTAGTGTGTTTGTGTGTGTCCTGCGGTGGGTTGGCACCCTGCCCAGGATTGTTTCCTGCCTTGTGCCCTGTGTTGGCTGGGATTGGCTCCAGCAGACCCCCGTGACCCTGTGTTCGGATTCAGCGGGTTGGAAAATGGATGGATGGATGGACCCGTGCCACATGACAACAGTCTTCCAATTCCAAAAACACCAGAGGATTGGACCTTAGACGAACCAGATGAAGAAACTGCAATGCAGGGTACTGACAGTGACATTGACCCAGATTTTGAACCGTGCTCATCAGGCGATCCACATCTAATAACAGTCCGAATTGAATGATTTGGTCAGAGATTTGGGTCTGTCAAAAGCAAAAGTCAAGCTGCTGGGTTTGAGACTGCAGGAATGGTGTTTGCTGTAACTAGGTACGAAAATTTCTGTGTTTCGAGGCCGACATCATGATATAACCAACTTTTCTGCACAAGTTGACAGTCTCTGTTTCTGTTGTGACATTGAAGGATTGTTCTCGGCCTTGGGTTGTGATCACAACCCGGAAGAGTGGCGTCTCTTCATTGATTCATCAATGTTAAACCTGAAAGCTGTTCTGCTACACAATGGCAATGTTTATCCTTCAGTACCTGTTGACTATGCAGCATACATGAAAGAAATGTATGAGAATATGGAACTGTTGCTGAAGCACGTCCAGTATAGCAGATACAACTGGAATATCTGTGGAGATCTTAAAGTCATTGCTCTGTTACTAGGACTGTAGCTCAGCTATACAAGGTACTGTTGTTCCATTTGTGAATGGGACAGCCGTGCCAAAGAGATGCACTATTCTCGACAGAACTGGCCACTCCGTAAAAAGTTAGTTCCAGGACAGAAAAATGTGGCACATGAATCGCTTGTCGACCCGGCAAAGATATTTTTGCCTCCTCTTCACATAAAACTGGGACTCATGAAGAATTTTGTGAAAGCACTGAACAAGGAAGGCAAAGGTTTTCATTATTTAAGACAGATGTTCTCAAGAATAACTGACATCAAGATCAAAGAGGGCATTTTTGTTGGCTCCCAGATCAGACATGTTATGAGTGACAAGCGGTTTGAAGATCTATTAGTTGGGCTGGAAAAAATTGCCTGGAAAGCCTTCAAAGACATTGTTGACAATTTTATGGGCAATTACAGAGCCCCAAACTACATTCAGCTGGTAGACAAAATTCTCAAAGCATATAAGACAATGAAGTGCAACATGTCACTCAAGATTAATTTCCTCCACTCACACTTGGACTTCTTTCCCGCAAATCTCGGTGCTGTCAGTGATGAACATGGTGAAAGGTTTCACCAGGACATTGCTATGATGAAGAAACGATACCAGGGCAACTGGAATCCGTCAATGTTGGCTGACTACTGTTGGACACTGCAACGTGATGCACCAGACATTGAATACAAAAGAAAATCAGGAGCAAAACACTTTTAATTCTGTTGAATTTAATAACTGATGCGAAACATAAATGTGACTAAATACATTATTGTCAGTAAACTTACAGTATAAATGTCTATTTCTCAGAGTTCCTATGTGATGCAGTAAAACCAAAACTATATTTGTGCATACCCAGTAGGTACCTGTCACAAACTTTTCAGGAAGCAAGACTTTTTAAAAAAATTGTTGTGCAGTGTAAACAGCCTCTGTCTGCA
Source organism: Erpetoichthys calabaricus (assembly GCF_900747795.2). Taxonomy (NCBI): domain Eukaryota; kingdom Metazoa; phylum Chordata; class Cladistia; order Polypteriformes; family Polypteridae; genus Erpetoichthys; species Erpetoichthys calabaricus. Next base: position 165,708,266 of record NC_041397.2, read on the forward strand.
TTTACCCCCAAGTATTTTACTACTTTAACGTGTGCAGTTTCTGTACTGTGATTTGTTCTGAAACCCGACTGAAACTTGCCAAGAATGGCATGTATATTGAGGTGATTATTAAGCTGCATAATGACTGCCTTCTCTAGAATTTTACTTAAGAAAGGCAGGTTAGAAATAGGTCTAAAATTTTCAAAAGCAGAAGAGTCAAGATTATTTTTCTTCAGCAGGGGTTTAACTACAGCAGTCTTAAGACAGTCTGGGAAGATCCCCGTATCTAATGACGAGTTTACTATGTCAAGAATACTATCAATTAGCACGCCAGATACTTCTTTGAAAAAATTTGTTGGTATTGGGTCAAGGACACAGGTGGAGGGTCTCATTTGAGAAATTATTTTATATAAATCAGGTAAATCTATCCTAGTGAAAGAATTTAATTTGTTTATAACAGAGTACTGGGGTTTAAGAGGATCAGTATTGGGAAGATGTACTATATTATTTCTAATATTGTTAATTTTTTTGATTTAAAATTACAGCAAAAGCATCACAAGTTTCACTGGAAGTATTTTGGAGGCATTCCATTGAGTGACCTGGATTTAGCAGACGATCAATTGTAGAGAATAAGACTCTGGGATTACTAGCATTGTTATTTATAATTCTAGAGAAATAACACCGCCTCTCAAGATGGACTATATTGTTGTATTCTGTTATTTTAACCTTCAATATCTCACAGTGGATAATCAGTTTAGTTTTTCTCCATTTACGCTCAGCTCTCCGGCATGTTCTCTTTAGATCAGACACTCTTTGGGCCTTCCATGGTGTAACAGTGCTAGAAGATTTTTTAACTATCTTTTCAGGTGTGACTATGTCAGCAGCAGCTTTCACCTTAGTATTAAAATTTTCCACCTTACTATTTACATTATTCTCACTATTGTAGTAAGCACTACAAATGGACTGGTTGCTTAGATTGTTTGTAAATTTTGAAGCTGCTGATGAATCAAAGAAGCGTTTTTTAACAATATGCTTCTCGTCAATATTTTCTATCATTATTTCTATATTAAATAGTAAGAGAAAATGGTCTGATAGACCAATATCAATGATCTGCTTCACATCAACTTTTAGTCCTTTTGTAATTACTAGGTCTAACGTACAACCTGCTTTGTGTGTAGGCTGACTAATGTGCTGGCTCAAATCAAAAGAGTCCAGGAGGTTCATGAATTCTTTTACTTTCAGGTCACACTGATTATCGATATAAAAGTTAAAGTCACTGACTATTAGGAGCTTGTCATAGTTCGTAATTACAATTGACACGAAGTCTGAGAATTCCTCAAAGAAAGACGCATTGTATTTAGAAGGTCTGTACATGGATAATACTAAAAACTGAGAAACTCCATGAATAACAACGGCAAGATACTCAAAGGGCTTGAATTTACCAAAGCCAACATCTTTACACTTTAACTGACTCGAGTAACTGTTTGCTAAACCGCCACCTTTCTTACCTTGGCGATCTGCATGAGCAAAGCTGTAATTCGGAGGCGTAGATTTGATTAAAACAGCTGCACCATCAGAGCTAAGCCACGTTTCACTTAGTGCAATAAAATCAATTTTCCTATCACTAATAAGATTGTTGATGGAAAACACAAAAAGTAGGACAGTTGCTGTACAGGCTTTTAAATGTTCAAAGCGCCATGCGAGATGCAGATCACGTAGCACGGCAGCAGCAGCAAGCCAGCAGCTGATCGAGCAAAGAGGAGGTAAAAAAAAACTGTATTTGTTTCCCATTGTATCATCGTTTAAGAGGGGATTTCGGAGGAGCAATCGCGTCTCCTTGGAGTGCGTTCAGCCCCTCTCTTCACAACGAGAGTGGCAGAGACGTGAAGTGGCTGGCGCATAGCGCAGGCCAGGGGGGTTGGGGAGCAAAGCGATCTGGGGGGAACTCCCTAATATATAAGAAAAGACATAAGTAACATAAAATCAAAGGATTTCAGGTATAAATAAATGGTCACTGATCCTGAAACTATTTTCAGAGGCAAATGAAAATTGATTTTTTCCTATTGAATGCAGTTTGTTCCTGCCCAGTCACAAATATCTTCTAAACCTGAGACAGTAGGTGGTAAGATGTGGTCAAACCATGGAGATATTTCAAGTTCAACATGAATTTTCTAAAACTGAAAAAGCTGGTGTAGGGCTGAAAGCACAGAAATATGACATTCTTTACAATATATTTAGAGTATTACAATAAATTGGCTATGATGGCGTCATTGACAAACTTCTCTACATCTGATTGTGACAGAGTGGGCAGAAGTCTTATATTGCCCTTTAGATGAAGAATGATGATTTACAAATATGTAAAAGAGTCAAGTGTATGGCAAGAATTAACCTGGACTGTGTTACATACAGTTTTCTAATTTTGGGGTTCATACCCAAAGTTGTGTGGCCCATTCTAATTACTGATAAAAAAACAAATTAGCTTGCAATGTATGTTTTACACCTTTTAACCAACTTAATTTTTGTATATACAATAATTACAGGTTTTGTAAGTCATTTTCGAAATGATGATATCATCATGGAATGATGATGACTCCTGCTTATGATTAATTACACAACTGCTTTTGGGTAAAAATAAGTATTATTCATACATCATTTTGACTATGATAAAGATCAGAGAAAAACATACTGACTGATTATCACAGATTGATATTATGTCAAAATTTAGCCAATATATTTGTTTTGAAAAAAGTTTTACTTTTGTTTTCAACATTGACGAAATCGATTTAATTTTGTGTTTTGGTGCAATTATTAGTTGTAGCCCCAAGGCAATTATAAGCAAGAATCATCATTAAATGTATAAATAAAGTTGTATTGCTGTAAGCTCTAAATAAAGTTGCTCCTTCCTATTTTTGGAGAGCCTGTCACCCTACATTCCAAGTCATAACCTTAGATCTTCTAATAATTGTCTGCTTATTATTCCAACAGCTACACATAAACAAGTGGTGATGCTGCCTTCTGCTGTTATGCACCACAAATCTGGAATATCTTTAACCAATAAAGGATATGGCAGACTAGCACTGTGGGTCATAAAAAAAAATCCAAAAAAAACAATTTTTAAATTTGGCTTTCTCATGGTGCATTTTAGTTTTTCTCCTAATAGACTATACATGCATAGAATTATCATATTTTTCAGGTATTTGCAGTCTTTACTAGTCTGTACTTTTCTCTGCTTTTGTTTCCAGTTTTCTGTGGTGAGGATTTGTGCCATCTCCCCCTGACTGAGACACTGTGCAGCCACCTGCGATGCTCAAATGAAGGCAGGTTCCCCATGAGACCCACTGCGTAGATTCTTCTGGAACAAAGCCTGGAAACAACTTAAGAACATTTATGTTAGGTAGAATGCCCAGTGGGTGCTGGGTGGTCTTTTGGCCTTGGAACCCCTGCAGGAGTTTTGATTTTTGTTTGTTCTGGCTTTCTGGGACACCATTGGACTCATCTTTAGAAACTTGCAATATGTTTTTTTACTACTTATATATCAATGTTATGTAAGCTCATATTGATTTATTTTTTTATTACTTATTATTACTGTAACTTAATATAATCTGTTTTTCTTTTCTTGTAGTTATTTATTTGAAATCTTGTAAAGCACTTTAAGCTACATCCTCTGTATGAAAATATACTATAGAAATAAATGTTGTTGTTGTTTACAAACTGGTCATAACAGAGCTGGGGAAGATTGCGCATTTGCATATACATGTTTGTTTAGCCAAAAGAGATACTTTCACACAACACTGTGTAGTTCCCGTCTCATGAGCAGCAAATGGCAGAGAGATTAAACATTCACAACGCTTTAAAAAGAAATGCAGACAATACTACATCTGTTATATAAACAGGACCTATTCTTTAATAAGCTTTTGGATTCATGAAAGTGTATACATGCAAAAATAATAATCAATCCAGGTTACCTTTTCTTGTAAAATGTGATTCCCAAGAATTCTGAGTCCATGTCATAAAAAGGTGACCTAAACTATGAGTAAAATGAAGTCATAATAATACCATGTATAATACTACATTCAATTATATGTTGCATGCTAATAAAGTGTAGCATCTAAAAAGAAATAACACAAGGTAATATACATTATAAAATCTGTATCTGTTTCACTGATATTGTTCCCATTTTTTCAAATTACTGTGGCTACCTTTAAGGGAGGAAATGCCAATGAACTTGTTTTACCTCTTCACTGGCCTGTACTGCATGAGTAAATCTTCAACTGGACATTCAAAAGAAAACTGCAAACTGGAAATTAAGAATACATCAACAATATTACTTTACTACTAGCAATGATCTTCATAGAGTACCCAGCATGAAAACAATTTTACATACTACAAAAAGCAATATCATACACTGAGTATATGATAGAAAATTGAAGAAAAATTATTTAAGAACACCAAATTGTGGGTTGTGATAAACATTGTAATAATAAGGTAAGCTTACTATTATTGTATACATCTTGTGGTGTGGCTTCCCCAACTGGCCCTTAATGCAGAAACGTCATTATGCTTAAGTAATCACATGAAAGAAGGATTATTCAGATAGATAGATAGATAGATAGATAGATAGATAGATAGATAGATAGATAGATAGATAGATAGATAGATAGATAGATAGATAGATAGATAGATAGATAGATAGATAGATAGATAGATAGATAGATAGATAGATAGATAGATAGATAGATAGATACTTTATTAATCCCAAGGGGAAATTCACATACTCTAGCAGCAGCATACTTATACAAAAAACAATATTAAATTAAAGATTGATAATAATGCAGGTAAAAACAGAGAATAACTTTGTATAATGTTAATGTTTACCATTTAAGATACAGAAGAGATATATATTTGGAACACAACAGGACTTAAACTCAATGCCTCTTTTGGAGATGGGGTAGTGATAAGAATAGCCTAATCATCCTTCATTAGGTATATAAGAGCTGAGTGGTAAATCTGGTAGGCAGTATTAATGAAAAAACCCTCAACTTTACTGGAGTTAATATATAAGAAATTGAGCTTCATCCATAACCCTGACTTCACAAAGTAGGAGTACACATATGCTGGCACCACATAGGCCAAATACAGCCACAATTCAGTGGGTTAAGTAAATAAAACCTCTTCAGTATAGACATCCAAAGAAAATTGTCAAGAGGTTATATGATTTTACAGTTAGTCTATTGCCATATTAAACAAGCATTTTAAATTCATCTTTCCACCGCAAGTTCACTGCAGATTTCCATTGACTACAGATATGTAAGGTTAATGGTTATTCCTTTTCTTCACATGACTTTTCATTTGTGTGTAAAACTTCACTGCATTGATCAGAGGTTAGACTACATACTGCTTTTATGTTTTGTGGTCTAAAAAAATGTTGCTAAATCTCAGTAACAAGCTTCAGTTTCCCCTGCTGATATGTTCATCTGTGATTTTCTTCATCTGAATAAGTGAGCTGATAGCTTTTAGTGAATGAAAAGTAAAATTCACTAAATAGCTATAGATAAGAATCCTTTAATGCTGTATACTAGAAGTATGTAATATCATTTCTAAGATGTTTTTAACAAACCCACAGCATAAAATGCTGTTTTCATGATTCCATCCAGAATTGTAACAATAACATGAATTGTAACAATGACATATTGGATTTCTTTAATAATAAATTGATAACATAATATTGCAGAACAAGCAGCTAGATTCCAGATCTAGTACTACTAGACCACAACATGTCAACCTTTGTGCATTTGCCTTTGTAAATAGGTTGATTGTAAATGCAAACCACCCGTCCCTTAAAATAATTCCTAACAGATTTCTGAAAAATCTTCTTGTGCCAGTTACACTGCATATGCATAAATGTATCACTCTTTATTAGCCTGCCCTGCTTCAAATTTCTTCAAAGTAACCATTGTTAGACCTTCAATAAATAAATCAGCTTTAGATACAGATGTTATTGCAGTTATTCCCCAGTGTAATTTGTACTGTGACCAAATGCAAATAGAGATCTAATACAAAATTCCTGGAAGAATATGCCAGTTGTGCAGAACTGAATTCAGATTCTACTTGTTTCAACTAAATTTTCAATTCAGGTTGACTCATTTGGGAAAAAAATCCCACAATCCTCAGTGTATAAACACAGTAAAACAGTCTACAGTAGTCTTTACCTTTGACAGTCAGTCAAGCATTTTAACTCAGTTTTTCAACAATAAATGGTCCCTGAAGTTATTAGTGCAGAAAAGAAGATAAATGGAACTAAGTGCAGGGTAAGAAGTAGAGGAAGAGGAAGACAACACATTTAAAGTAAAATAAGAACCATTCCAATAATAATGTACTCAACCATTCAATAAGTATATAATAATAATAATAATAATACATTTTATTTATATAGCACCTTTCCCATGCTCAAGGCACTTACAGAATATAATAAAGAACGGCAGAATATACAGTATATAGCATTGTACAAACCAGATAAATAAATAAAGAAGATTAAGACAGTAAATTCTGAAAAAAAACAGACAACATAACTGATGGTCTAGCACACACATACAGGTTACATTGGCATCTTGACAGAGAAGTAAACTGAGAGAAAGGTAATAAAGTCAAGTAGAGTTAAAAGCCTTCCTGAACAGATGAGTTTTGAGTTGTTTTTTAAAAGAATTCATGGAGTCAGCTGACCTGATTAATTTTGGTAGGTCATTCCAGAGTCTGGGCGCTATACAGCTGAAGGCCCTGTCACCCATAGAGTGTAGATTAGTGAGGGGCACAACAAGATTACCAGAATCAGAGGACCTTAGTGGGCGGGTAGGCACATAGTGATGGAGAAGGTCACTGATGTAGTTTGGTGCAAGGTTATTTAAAGCTTTGTAGGTTATTAGTAGGATTTTATATTCGATTCTGTAGGACACAGGGAGCCAGTGAAGACGGAGCAGGATGGGTGTGATGTGCTCGCTGCTGCTGGTTCGAGTAAGGACTCTTGCAGCTGAGTTTTGAATAAGCTGGAGCTGTGATATAAGATTAGAAGGGGCACCTGTCTGTAGGGAATTACAATAATCGATGCGGGATGTGATAAAAGCATGGACAAGTTTCTCAGCATTAGAGAAGGAGAGGAAGGAGCGAACACGGGATATGTTACGGAGGTGAAAGTAAGAAAGTTTCTTAATGTGATTTATGTGGGTGGAATAAGTGAGGGAGGAATCAAAAATGACACCAAGATTTTTTACAGTAGAGGCAGGTCTGATGAGATCACTGCCAAGATGGACTGGAAAGGAGCTCATTTTATTAAGTTGCATTTTAGTCCCAATTTGCAGGAGTTCAGTTTTATTGCAATTTAATTTTAAAGAGTTCTGCTCCATCCAGGTTTTAATTTCACTAAGGCAGGTTGTGAGCTGAGAAAGCTCTGATGAAGTTCCACTTTTAACATTGAAGTAGAGCTGGGTATCATCTGCATAAAAATGATAACCCAATCCATAACTACGGATAATATGGCCAAGGGGAAGCATATAAATACAGAAAAGCAGAGGACCAAGGACAGAGCCCTGAGGAACTCCTTGTGTGACTGGCACGGAGTTGGATCTGCTGTTGCCAAGACTAACAAACTCTTGCCTATCAGTCAGATAGGACTTGAACCACTGGAGGGCAGTGCCAGAGATACCCAGCATGTTCTCCATTCTGGACAGTAGGATGTCATGTCTGACTGTGTCAAATGCTGCACTGAGGTCTAACAGAATTAATATGCTAGTTTGTCCAGAGTCTGCTGCCATAAGCAAATCATTGGTTACCCGTAGCAGAGCAGTTTCACAGCTGTGCCGCGCCCTGAATCCAGACTGAAAGGGTTCCATCAAATTATTAGAGGTTAGGTAATTGGTGAGTTGGGAAGCTACAACACGCTCAAGAACTTTTGACAGGAAAGGTAAGTGGGAAATAGGCCGGAAATTGTTAAGATTGTCAGCATCAAGGCCAGACTTTTTTAACATTGGGGTTACAGAAGCAATTTTAAAAGTGAGCGGCACGGAGCCAGTGTCAAGGGATGAGTTTATTATTGTTGTAACAATTGGGATTATGGCATGAATGCGGGATTTAAGTAGTGTGGTGGGGATGGGGTCCAGTACACAAGTAGTCGGCCTCATCTTACAAAGCAGGTTATTAACAAACGCAGAAGTGACTGGTGAGAACTTAGAGAAGGAGCTGGATAGAGTGGGAAAACAGGGAGAGATATAAACAGATGATATATTTATGTTAGTTGAATTATTTAGATGTTTAATTTTGTTACGGAAAAAGTGGAGGAATTCCTCACAGACTTCAGTAGAAGAGGTAGTTGGACCAGATGCGGGTTCGAGTAGTTTATTAACTACAGAGAACAAAACCCTTGGGTTATCATGGCCACTTTCTATTATTCTGCCATAATGGGTGTTCTTGGCAGAAGTTAGTGCTTCTCTGTAAGCTCTTTGGTGGTCAGAGAAAGCCTGGATGTGCACGGTGAGGCCAGTCTTACGTGACATTCTCTCAAGGCGTCGGCCAGCTGCTTTCATAGATCGCAATTCTGAGTTATACCAAGGAGCTGAGCGCTTAAAGGAAACCTCCTTATGTTTTAAAGGAGCTGTTTTATCTAATGCTGAGTGAAGGGCTGTGTTATAATGGTCAACAAAACTATCTAGTGTTGAATAGGTGCAGACAGTAAAAGATCAGAAATGGATCCAGAAAGGATAGAGGGACAGATATTTTTAAGGTTTCTGTAAGAAATTTGTCGTTTACAGGTAAGAGGTGGGATAGGTAATGAGACAGTGAAAAATACTGCTTTATGGTCAGAGAGTCCCAAATCAGTGCTGTAAATGTTGGCAACAGATAGTCCAGAAGTGCAGATCAGGTCCAATATATGACCGCCAGAATGGGTTGGAAAATCAACATGTTGTGTCAAGTCAAAACAGTCCAGTAAGGACAGGAATTCATTTCTCAGTTTAGATGTAGTAATGTCAATATGGATGTTGAAATCACCGAGAAGCATAATTCTCTGAGAGTAAGAGCTTAGGAGGGTCAAAAGTTCAATCAGATCGGATAAGAAGGATGCATTGTATTTTGGGGGACGATAGAGAACAATGAGTGAGACAGGACTTGATTCCGTTATTAGTTTAAGAGCCAGGCACTCAAAAGACAATGGACAGTCAATTGGAATTCTTTTAATGTTTAAGTCTTCTCTGATAATTACTGCCAGCCCGCCTCCTTGTCTTGAGCTGCGAGGCTCTGAGTGGAAAGTGAAACCAATTGGAGTTGCCTCTGTGAGAGACGCAAATTCGTTTGGTTTTTGCCAAGTCTCCGTTAAACACAGAATATCAAGTTTGGTGTCAGTGATGAGTTCTGACAGCACCAATGCTTTGCCATTAAGAGACCTCGAGTTAAACAGTGCAACATTACATAATGAGGCTTCTTTCTGCACAGAGCCGCAATCAGGGTTTATTTCCACATAATGCAAATTTGGCACACCGACAATTCTATTTCCAGGGTCATGAGAAGGACGGCGTATTCCTGAGCAAATGCACAGTAGGCAGCAGGATAAAGAGTTCTTTTATTCTGAAACTGAAACAGTTTACTGTAAGTGGAATCCTCCAAATGTTTAGGCTTGAAAATAGGTGATTAGGTACAAATCCAGAATGTCAAGATATTTGGATCTCATAGCAGTAAGATGACAGAATGTTTGAGCATTATTTGCCATAGCATAGTTTGTATGCAGAATTCAGAGGTTTAGCTGCTGGTGGGTGAAAGTGACTGCTCACCACAGAACAAGAGGCTGAAATAGTGAACATTGGCAAATAATCTACTAAGACTCAATAAAATTCAATGCCATATACTAGAGGACCAGTGGAGGACAATTGAAACCTTCATCAGAAACACTACAAATCCATTTTAACCATAGAGTGCATGTTGAGAAAGTACAGGATATCTGGGTAGCAAATACTGTACATCATTTGCCATTTGGGAGAATTTGTGATTGTGTGAAAGGTATGCACTATCTATATATGCAGGTAAGTTATAAATCTCCACAAAATAGTACCGTGGTGTGTGCTTGTCTTGCCTAAAACTGTAGAGGAGTATTGTCACAGTATACAAAAATGCACCCAATTTTATTATGTATTTGTTCAGAAAATATTGGAGATTGGGCGGCACGGTGGCGCAGTGGTAGCACTGCTGCCTCGCAGTTAGGAGACCTGGGTTCGCTTCCCGGGTCCTCCCTGCGTGGAGTTTGCATGTTCTCTCCGTGTCTGTGTGGGTTTCCTCCGGGCGCTCCGGTTTCCTCCCACAGTCCAAAGATATGCAGGTTAGGTGGATTGGCGATTCTAAACTGGCCCTAGTGTGTGCTTGGTGTGTGGATGTGTTTGTGTGTGTCCTGCGGTGGGTTGGCACCCTGCCCGGGATTGGTTCCCTGCTTTGTGCCCTGTGTTGGCTGGGATTGGCTCCAGCAGACCCCCGCGACCCTGTGTTCGGATTCAGTGGGTTGGAAAATGGATGGATGGATATTGGAGATTAAAGCAAATGCTGTCCAAAATGAGTTCATCTATGTTGATGGAGGAGGATTCAACCTGTTAACAAGTCAATGATGTGGATAAATGTCATAGGACAGAGAGCAGTAATGGACATCCCAGGAGAAAAAGGGATGGGAACATAATCTTTGTACTGCAATCGGTCATGAAGGGGTTGTTCATTGGAATGGAACTCTTGGACCTTATATCGCCACACATCTACTAACATTCCTTGATGTACTGCATGATCAATCTTTCCAAACTCAGCTCCCAAGACATTTACATATTGCTTTTACCATGCAGTGGTTGTCAGCGATGGTTCATCCAACACCCTCCTATCCAGGTCATTTTCCTTCCACTGTATTCTCCATTCTCGAATACAACTGAGGATTTTTTTTGTGCATAGTGCTAGAAGATTTACTACCATAAGCCTTATGAGTGAGTCAGTCTGAAACAGGCAATAGAAGACAGTGTTGTGCAAGTTCACACCTCACAAGCACTAGCTCAAAGTTCAGTTCACACAGATTAGAATGAATATATTCATGTTCATAGTTCACAATTTTGAACTACTTCATGTTCAGTTCATTTTGTATTTTTTAAGGAGTGAGAATAAATGACCCATGAGTTTACTTTTTTCAATTTTGTATGACTTATATTAGGCTATTACAGTGTTCTTGAATAAAATACAATAATTACGAAGACTTTTTTATTTAAATACACTTTTTTGAGTTATACCCAGCAACAAACACGTATAACTATATATGCTAATATCCTCCTGGTCAAAAAAGAAATTGTAAGCATACACATAAATTACTGCTCTATTTCCAACAGTGTGACAGAAATGGTGACTGTGGAACCAGCGTGTAGGTGAACTAACATGTTACGCTGCCGGTCAAAACTTGCATCACATATTGCAAGTCCAAAGGGGAGCTTCACATCGTGTGAGCACGTCATGTGAGCGAGGGTGCAGCTTAAGCACAAGCAGGCAGACACAGACAGTGCCTATTTGATCTTATGTTATTTTTTCCAAATACAAATTAATGGCAAAAAATTCTTACGAAATAAATATTCATAAAAATGCACTATGTGTGCTAATCCAATTAACGTATTTGGATTCGGCTCCACCTCTACATTACAGGGTAAGGCAAAACGTTTAATCTGGACCTAAACAAGATCCAGAATGTTACATAAAACTGAAGTAGCTCAAGTTCTTCACCTGCAAATATGTTACGTTAAGTTCACCGCTTGTTCAATTAATGTGCTCTTTTGAACTAGTTGATGCACAACTTTCCAGAGATGTTAGTGCAGATGCTTATCAAGCTTGGCTTTATAAAGCTAGGGAACTTTTCTTTTTCCCTGCTGCTTTTTTTGCTTTCATACTGTATAATAGTTGTGCTTGGTGTGTTACTAGGTTTCACTGCATCTACAGAGAGCATGTTGTGTGTTTTATTTCAATTTAAGGAAAAATTATCCATCTGACCATTCATTACTGTGAGTTTTTTTACCAAATGGTTTTGTTCAGTATATTTCTCATTTTGTTCAGATCATTTGCTTTATTGACAGGTCTGATTTTGCCTTTAGTCAAAGGGGCGAGCTCTGTGTGTATGAGGGTTAACAACTAATAAATACACATCCAGGAGTACAATGCATGTAATGCAGCAAAGAGAAATAAGTAATCTGGGTGTTTCGAACCTCAGAAACAGAAGAGAAGCTTATCTGTTTGATGTCTTATGTACCATGGCAGAATGAAAAAAGAAAAATAAAGGGCACTGATTGAGGCTGAACTCTCCATACTTGTTAACCCCCTCTACAGCACCTGTTCCATCAGGCAGCATGTTATTGGATGCCACTAAAAGGACTAAGCAAAACTGTACTGTAAGGTCAGCACACACTCACTAAATGTAACATGCCCAGCAATATTCAGTCACCTAAACTGACATGGTCTGATAGCAAGATCAGCAACAACAGTCATTAAGTCTGACATTCTCAAAAACTAGAAGTCTCATGTGACATCGACTTAAGATCTCCTTTATCCTGTATATATCTGAAAAAATGAAGTGATTAATTGCATTTGTGTTTTGACTAATTTTAATGGGGTGTGGTGTCATTCTGCACAAAGCTGCTATGATAGATTGAAAACCCATATAGAAAGAAATTTGCTCAGAAAATAATGAATATGAAAGCTACTTCATTTATTTGTATCAAACAGAATTGACAGGTTTAATATTTTACTGTAACGCTTTTCTACTAGTTTGATTTCCTCTCTATAATTTAAAATGCAGTGATAAAAGTAGGAATTACAACCGTATAAACTAAATTGTTCAGCCTGCAACTTGGCTTCTAGTTAAATTTAGACAAACTTTTAACATCTCTCTTTTGCCCAGTTAGCTCTGTTTGTCTTGCATTCTTAAAAAATACCTGCAGAGTAATACAGCAGTGTACCAAACAAATCGTCTAACATGTAAAAGTGAGTGTGTTTGTATTGTATGCAAATCCTTACTGCTGAAATTGTCTCTGCCAAATTTTGCTCTGATTCCCCATTTGTACAGTGGAAGACAATAGGCTATGTTGGGTTCAGAATTTTTTTCTGTGGAGAAATTAATTTAGTGTCTGCACTTACACTTTATTACGGAAGCCCCCTTAGGAGACTTTTGTGTCATTCATGTGAACAGTGAATTGATAGGTACATCAAGAACATCTCATCATGCCCAAAGATCAGATGGTATTACAAATTATAGGTTGTCATTTTACACATTAAGATCTGTATATTTGTATTTCCTAGAAAATAAAATAACACATATGATTTTATTTTTCCCATCTAGTAAGCACATAACATTGTATTACAACCATAGGATTAGAATCTTTCTGTAATGTATGCATAGCTGTTGTTTAGTTTTGTAGCCAGGTAAGCATGTTTCATGCTGTTTTCCTTCTTTTTCTAATTTATTTTCTTTATGTTCTCATTTTAGCAATGTTTTGATGGGGACATGTGTTTCAAGGACCCAAGATGGCCATCCCTCCATGATTTTAGAGGGGTGTGATCACATGGGGTATATGCACTGTCATGGGGCTTGGTCACATGATGCAAGCAGCCATTTTTGACCTCTGTATAAAACAAGCCTGGAATAGGGTTAATTGTTGAATACTGATTAATCTTTTGGAATGTCTGTATTCTTTTTTTTTGTGATTTGATTTATGGAATTTTGGAGCACCTTTTCCATCTGTGTATTCTGCATGTAATTGTAAGTATTTTTGAATGTTTCTCTTTCCTCCTTGTTTGTTTGCCACTTGTTTCCTTATTTTTAACTCTTTACTCTGAGTAGGGAACAGTAAAAAAAGAGAGAATTTCTTATTTCCTGAATAGAGTTGTGGCTAGTATGTATTGTCAGGCTGTCACTCCATGTCATGCTTATAACAACAATTTATCAACTTGTTATTGCAACTTCTCATTGTGGGTGGACATTTTGTGCAAGTCTTTATATATTTATATATATATATATATATATATATATATATATATACTGTAGGCATATGCTTTTATCAATGTGCTTCATATGGGTGTAGGAATTTCAAGTAAGGCAATACGGTCCTATTCCCGTGGTTCACTGTTGTTTTAGCCTCTTGCTCTTGAAAGCAATCTTTCATCCTTATCATTAGTAGCCTCATTTAAAACTGGAGGTGTGTGGAACATATGGTACTGCCCAGAAACTTGAATATATCTCCATTGTTACTTTCTAAATTTAGTCCCAGTCTACTTCCTCCTAGAACATTCAATTGTGAACCAATCCACTATACAAATACATTTGTGTTTCTCATGTTAATAATGACTCGAGCAATCAGTTCAAAGCTGGTCGTGTTGTAAACTGCTGTAATGATACACACCATAAGCAAGCCGGATGCTGACTCAGCCTGATGACATCATCATGTGCCACGCCAGCCCGCTAGCTAACATCCCTTAACAATTTGCAGGTGTTTTAAAACCAACCATCCCAGATATCTTTCAGGCTTTTTGGTACTGTGCTGTTATGTTGAATCACTGTTGTAATATATAGGTTTTTTGTAGCTATTTTGGATTAAAATGATGTTTTTCTAAACACTTATTGTTCTTAAATATGGCTACAGCAACAGCTTTTAAAATGTTTTTTTCAGAAGATACATGTTTTTGCATGTTCCAGACATATCAAATATTTTTAGAGTAATTCCCGTTTCAAGTCCTTGGCATTGAAACTTTTTAAATCTTGCCTTTGGAGCCCATTGCTTTACTAGGGTTGATAGTAACTACAAAATTTTTAGAATAACTGTATAATAAAGAAAATGACAAAAGAAGTTGTTGTGTTCAAATGTCTGATGCAGAATCCTGAAATTTGGAGCAAAATGAATTGTTCTAAAATGAATGAAACATGTTGTTTATGATATTATATTTTAAGATGGTACATAGACACCTTAATTTGTTTAATTTTTATGTGCAATTTTTATATAATGTAATATATGCCAATAGCTCAACTTTAGGATGTGGGAGGAAACCAGACTACATGAATCTCACTTGGCAGGGAACAGAAATGAAGTTCCTGGATTTGTTGGCCTTGAATGTGAATTTGAAAATTTGTAAAATAAATTAATGCATATACTACAATTTCTTAACCTGCTTACCAAGTGTAGAGTCACAGGGTAGCTGGAGCTTCTCCCATTAATCATCAGGTGTGAGGCAGGAGCAATTCTGGACAAGGCGTCAGCCTAATTATATTTGTTTTATCAAATCATCCTTTTGATGTATCAGTCAATGCAAGATCTTTCACACGCTGACAATATTTCACTTTAAGGAAAAATGCATTTTTCTTTTGAGTTATAACTACAGCGTAATGTAAAATCAATCAAAAAATGTTGTGAGTGTTCTTTCCTGAAGAATATAAAGGAATTTACTGTGACTGTAAGGATTTTGGATAACATGTTTTTTTTTTTTTTTGTACAAAGGCTTTCTCTTTTCTAATGTTGTTAAACTGTTGGCCATATGATGAAAATGGAGGACATTCCCCTTATTTATTTCAGCCTAATTTTTAAAGGAATATTGGTACATAGAAAAAAGGCTATAGGATGAGAAATGAAATTAATTTATTTGAATAATAAAGTGTGATTTATCAAGTGTGCAGAGATGATGTCTAACTATTTTTTAATCACAAACCTATAGGCCAAATGTAAAGACAATCATTGTAATGTAGAGCATTCCACTATGCTGAACCATAGATGCATTGCTAGTCTGAAAGCCATGATAGCGTGTTAAAATATTCCACCTCACCATCTAGACATTAATCCTAAAAATCACTTAAATTGCACCATGTGGCAAATGTAGGCTACCATGACACATGTTACATACTCCAGATTAATATATAAAGTGATTTGGGGTGTTGGTGGGGAAGTTATATGCCAACATAATTAAGATAAGCCTTTATGAACCGTGTGTGTTTTTTTAAAAAAAACAAAAAAAACAAGCAAAAATCCTTTTGATTTTCTTCCTTTTTTAAATCGCTCTACTGTTCTTTCTTTTCATTTTTGGCACAGATTGCATTCCATTGTTTGATTCTTTCTAAACACTCTTTGTAGTACATAAAAATAAATTCTGCAGCTGTGCTTCAATGATATATACCATAAAATAAAGATAAGTATTCATTTTCTATTTTCAGTTTTTAAATACTGTTTATTTCTTCAAATACTCACACACAAAAGGAAATTTCAGATTTTTTCTTTGGCATACAGTGTATTCAGTTGTCTTTGTTTCTGATATTGGACAGTAGATTTACTGAGAAAAGGTTTTTACTTTCTCTTGTTAAATTATGTTAGAGTGTAACTACTGTGCTTTTTTTGATTGGGTGAGGGGTTAGCGTTTTGCACCTCATATTGTGAATTTGAATTGGTGCTAGTCAGATGGGACAGCCATATTGAATAGAAGATGATCAATTACAAATGTAGTACAAATAAGTAAAGTGTTCAAAACAGAGTACTAATACTGGATATAAACATCATAAATGTATGAGTATCCATGTGTTATTATTTACACAAATAAAAACACAAAAGTAACTGGTAAAATTAAATGAGTACTCAGCTTGTTCTTGCATAATAATATATAACAAGAACCATGACATAATACTGATAAACAAAACAAGTTACCTGTTGATAGGGTCATCTTATGTCTTCTGTAGTATATCTAGGGCATTGCTGCACTGCTTCAAATACAGCAGCAAATTTTATTTCTAACTATCTCTCTGTATACCTCAATGACACTTTAGATACCTGTGTTTTCTGGCTTGGTGTCTTAGCAGTAGTTCATGCATAAAGTGCTCATTCCTTTTTTTTCTTTTATAATTTTAGAATTTTTAAAAATGTAATTAATATTCTTAACTTTGGTTTAAGTTTTAAAAACCCAAATTCATATTACTTGAACTTGAAGATTGTCGGTTTATTCAATTTCGGGCAGAACCTATCCTAGCAACACTGGGCACAAGACATGAAACAGCACTAGACAGGGTTTCAATCCATTTCAGGACCACTAATAAATAGCCTTCTCAGTCCTTCTTTCACTTGTGATGCCTGCAGCATGGGCATATTGATGTGCTGTGGCAAGTGTCCCTCAAGCATAGCAAACTGGTAACAACTGGTACACCACCACTATAGCTTTTTACCAGTCTACCTGAGCAAGCATTTGGAATACTTCAATGAAGTTGTAAGGACACGGCATTCATTCTCTTGCTGGCTCTTCAACCAGCCCTACAAATGTCTCATAATCCTGTAAAAAAGGTAGAGGAATAAAAACCGGATTAAAATGTTTTTTTTCTTTAAAAAAAAAAAAAAAAAAAAAAAGAGATCTCTTGTCATTACGGTAATTTTTGGGGTTTTCCCACACTTTTCCACCTTGGTGATGCAATAGTTGCTCTGTTCCATTCTTCATATGCTATGCCATTCCTCAACACAAAAATTGTGATTTAAACCATTTATTGTCTTCCCTCCCTCCTTTAATGATTTTGAAAATCCCAACAATGCAGATACCATTCTAACCTCACATTACTCTTTGCTGTTTTGAAGCTAGAAAGACCATGTGCTACATGCTGAAGTGATCCACTCAAAATACAGCAAAGCCACTGTAAAGCTTCAAAGCTCTGTGACTTTAAGAAAATCAAAGGGTATGTAGAACCTTGTGTGTTTTAATAATCAAGTATGTTGTGGCAAGGTACAATATCTTGGTTCATTTTATAATAAAGCACAATCAGTACCGCCGCTCCCTATACGCAGAGTACGCAGTCTGCGTAGGGCACCAACTCCCAGGGGGGCACCATTCCAGCTGCTCAAAAAAATCGTTTTTATATATTACTAGCAAAATACCCGCGCTTCGCAGCGGAGAAGTAGTGTGTTAAACAGGTTATGTAAACATATATATACATAAACATAGTGTATATACATAAATATATACATATACACATCCACATATATATACATATATCAACATATATATACACATACATACATATATATATATATATATATATATATATATATATATATATATATATATATATATATATATATATATACACACACACATGCAGACACATATACATATATATACATATATATACATATTTGTATATCTACATACATACACATATATCTATCTATCTAGCTATCTATCTATATAGCTGATTAGCCAGTGGATTCGCTCACTGAGTGCAAGAGAAAAAAATAAAATGTATGTATAAAATAAGTTAAATTGCCAAATTTATTTTTCCACAAATAAAGAGCACTTACAATAACATAGAAATCAATATAAACAACATTAACATCATTATCATTTGAGAATATGAAGTAATATATAAGAAGCACATTGCATATAAATAAAAATTATTAAACATTAAAATGTTCTTCTATAAAACAGTACCGTGGCTATTAGTTTGTCTGTCCAGGATTTTAAATGAGCTGTAGCTCGCAAACCGTTTCACCTATTGACTTGAAATTTGGTACACAGATACTACGTCACGTCTACTATTCGCTTTCCCACACATATGAACACATATATATATATATATATATATATATATATATATATATATATATATATATATATATATATATATATATATATATATATATATATATATATATATATATATATATATATATATATATATATATACACACACATACACATATATACATATACATACATAGTGCGTTGCAACACGGGCTGTGATTGTTACATGGGAGGGAGACGACAAATCACAGCTTCCCGCTTTGTAATCGGGCTTATGATTGCTGCTTTGACGGATGTCCAGATCCCACAGTATTTCCCCTTAGGAGAGGCGTTAGGCAAGTGTAATTGAATAGCGGTGGTGCAAGTTATTACTCTTTTTATCTTTATTTTATTTTATTGTAGAATCAACTCACAGCTTTGCGCACCAGTGCGTGCGTGGCGGATGCGTACGGCTAACGTTTTCATTGTCTACCACCTTCGCTAATCATTCTTGAGGCAGATTGAAGACTTAAGTGCCAGCTTAACTGAAAAATTAAAGAAAACATACTAAGTTTTAAAAGAAATCAGTTTTAACGGGAAAAGATGCCGACGAAAGAAGAGAAGCAGCGGGACGCTAGGGTCAAGAGCTGCTCATTAAGCAGCAAGCGCATCAACCTCTGAGCAAACGAATGGTAAACGTACAGAGAAAGAGGATAAATACTATGAATGGTCATGTCAAGTGTATTCACTCCACGTTATCGTGGAGTGCGCTGTTACTGGTATTTTGATAAAAGAATCTGAATAACATATAAGAATCGTATAAATTATTAAACAGTAAAACATTAACATTTAAGAAGTAAAGATACATTGAGTAGTACTGTAGTGCTTTCGGGTATAGTACATTTTTTGTTTGCCCATTACATGCATAAATGTATAAATGTTTTGGTGTACCTACCCAAGAACCCATGACCCAGCAGTTAAAAATTTATCGCTCCAGCAATTTTAACTCTGTTACAAAGTCATCTAATATGGTATTGCAAACGGCAGCAGGAGCGTTTCTATAAACTCAATTTAAACTTACTGTTTACACCGTGCTTTGAAGATGCATAGTATGCGACACGTGTTTCGCCGTAATTGTGGGCTCATCAGGAGTACACAGTCACTGCACTCCCTTACGGGAATCGATCCTCGGACGTAGAGGCGAAGCCCCTAACGTTGTGCCACGGCGTGAGGTTCGTTCATTTGACAGCATGTAGATCGGGGTAATTACATTGCAGGCATTCGTAGTCTGATTCACAATCTGATTGTATGGGTGGTTACCTACCAGGTAACGCTTGTGGTTGGTGAGCAAGTCGGCTAACTTCTGCCACGGTGCCCTCTTTCAGTTGCGAGAAGCAGATCATACAATGGTTGAAATAGTTTAATATATATAGCAAAATCACCGCGCTTCGCAGGGGCGAATATGGTATTGCAAACGGCAGTGTTTCTATAAACTTAAAGTTACGGTTTATACCGTGCCTTGTTTCATATTCTTTTCCTACCTTATCAATTGTGTAATGTGTTTTTTGAACAGGTTTGATTAATGCAAGTGATCACTCCTGCTGCGTTCAGTCACTTCACGTGAGCCAGTCTCTTGTGTGATGTTGCGATGTCCACGGGTTTATTTAATGTTAGCTAAGACCCGGCAGTTAAAAGTTTCTCGCTACAGCAATTTTAACTCTGTTACAAAGTGATGCAAACTGTCGTTTATACCTCGTGTCTTCTCATTAAACTTGTATCTCGCGAATATAGCATTGCAAACGGCAGCGGGAGCGTTTCTATAAAGTTAAGGTTACGGTTTACACCGTGCTTTGTTATACCTCATGTCTTCTCATTAAACTTGTATCTCGCGAATATGGTGTTGCAAACGGCAGCGGGAGCGTTTCTATAAAGTTAATTTAGACTTACGGTTTACACCGTGCTTTTTTATACCTCGTGTCTTATGAAGATGCTTGTATGCGTCAGTCACTCGCTTCTTATTGTTTCGCTGCCTTGTCAATTGTGTAATGAATGTTTTCTTCTGCGCTCTTTGGGGCTCCTCCTTCTTTTCTACGTACTGAGTTCACAGTCAGTTCACGTGATTACGTGGGAGGCGTGATGACGCGACACGCAACTCAGTCTCCTACGGCCATCTTGCTGCCTACCATTACAGTATATGGACAAAAAAATAGGTTCCAGTTATGACCATTACGCGTATAATTTTGAAATGAAAACTGCCTAACTTTTGTAAGTAAGCTGTAAGGAATGAGCCTGCCAAATTTCAGCCTTCCACTTACACGGGAAGTTGGAGAATTAGTGATGAGTCAGTCAGTCAGTCAGTCAGTGAGTGAGTCAGTCAGTCAGTCAGTGAGGGCTTTGCCTTTTATTATTATAGATAATAATAAATTAATATTAATAATATACATATACAAATAAACAAAAATATAAACGTATATATTGCATTTTACGGTGAACGCAGAGTAGGCTAAGCACACCTTATTTGAATAAAGTTCTATTTTGGCCCCTATAGTAGGTGTTTTTTTTATTATTTTATTTTTACTTCCGTAATATTTGGGGGAAGGGGCACAAAAGTAAATTTCTGCTTAGGGCACCCATTTGGCCAGCAGCGGCCCTGAGCACAATGATCTGCTGCACTTTCAAGCAGACGTAGTTAATTAAATTCAAAATGTTTGTCTTTACAGTAAGCATAATCCGTCTCATCAGAAAGATTTGTAGAGGGCCCGTTGCCTGTGCCAGCATCTTTGGAAATTTACATAGGACATCTTTCTCAAATTTAGAGGGGATACATTAATTAAAGTATAAAGGTAAAGGGGGCAAAAATATTACATTTAAATGTTTTATGCCATCTTACATTTTGATTGCTTGTACTGTTTTATTTTTTTAAATGCCTCCATAATAGGTCACTACAATATAGCACAACTCCTTCATACAATAGATTCAGAAAGTATTCAGACACCTTCACTTTCCTCACACTTTATTGTATTTGTAGATTTAATTTTAAATTGATAAATTTACATCAATCTACAAATAACTCATAATGACAAAGTGAAAATATGTTTTCAGAAAGATTTGCAAATTTTTTATAAATCAAAAACATAAATCTCTAAGTATTGAGACCCATAATTCATTGTTTTGTATAAGCCTCTTTGGCAGCAATTACAGCTTCATGTCTTCCTAGGTAAATCTCAAACGTTTGCACACCTAGATTTGAGTAGTTTATTCCAGGCAGACCCTCTCAAACTCTGTTAGACTGAATGGAAAGCACCTGTAAACTGCCATCCTCTAGTCCAGCCATAGATGTTCTTTGAGTTTTAAGTCAGATCTTATGCTGTGCCACTCATAAGAACATCAGACATTTGACAAACTAGAGGAGACCATTCAGTCTATCAAGTCCATTTGTTTAGATAATAGCTAAGATGTCTCAATATCTCACCCAGACTTTTCTTAAAGGTTGTCAAGGTTTCTGCTAAAACTACATGTCTCAGTAGTTTCTTCCAGAGTGCCACAGAGTGCTAGCTGGCTTCAGTTTTAAATGCACTTCCACTGATGTCCTTTATTACATGATTCACCATTAAGGTGAAAGAATAAACAGGACAGTCAACAACTTGTCCCAAAGCCACTTCAGCATTGACTTGGCTGTATGCTTCAAATGTTGAAAAATGAACTGTCACCCCAGTCTCAGGTTGTGTGCACCCTGCAGCAGGTTTTCTTTAAGGACCTTTCTGCTTGGCTGCATTCATTCTTCCCTCAGTGCTGACCAATCTCCTTATTTCTACCACTGAGACGCACCTTGATAGCATTATGCTGGTACCTGCAATTTTCATCGTAGGGACAGTATTAGGCAGGTGAAGTACCTGGTCTTCACCAGACATAATGCTTGGGATTCAGCCCAAAGAATTCAGTCCTTGTCTGATCATACCAGAGTCCTTTAAATGCTCGTTGGTAAACTCCAAGCAGGCTGTCTCATGCCTTTTACTCAAGAATGGATTCTGTCTAGCCACTCTTCCAATGAAAGCCCTATTGATGGAGTTCTGTTGAGATGGTTGTTCTTTCAAAGGGTTCTCCCTACTCAGTAGATGACTTCTGAAGCTTTATTAGAGTTATGTGACCATTATGTTCTTGGTCACTGGGTGACCAACTCTAGAATGGTTCTGGTGGTTCCAAACTTGTCCCACTTCACAATTATTGAGGCCACTGTGTTTCTAGGAACACACAAAGGTTTAGAAATGGTTTCATATCTTTACCCAAATCTGTTCCTCACTGCTCCGGTTTCCTCCCACAGTCCAAAGACATGTAGGTTAGGTGCATTGACGGTCCTAAATTGTCCCTAGTGTGTGTGTGTGCCCTGCAGTGGGCTGGCACCCTGCCCGGGGTTTGTTCCTGCCTTGCGCCCTGTGCTGGCTGAGACTGGCTCCAGCAGACCCCCGTGACCCTGTAGTTAGGATATAGCAGGTTGGATGATGACTGACTGACTGTTCCTCACCATAATTTTTATCATGAAGTTCTACAAAGGGTCTAAATACTTATGCAAAAGTATTAAAAGTCAAAAACTGATCTCTGTCGTTTATATATCTTTCTGAAAACATTAGAGGTTAAGTGTTAATTGATGGGCAAAGATGGCAGATTTATTCATTTAAATTCAATTCATTTAAACAACACAAACAAATGTGCAGAAAGTGAAGGGATCTGAATACTTTTTGCATCCACTGTGTAAGGATAATGCACCATTGGAAGTTTCAGTACCTATGTTCTTTTCTATTTTACATCCTGTATATTCTGAGAAAATCAGACACTTTTTGCTCTTATGTTTACTCATACCTCTTGCAGTTTTAAGGACTATGGTTCAGGTTGTTCATAGTGGAGAATACAAAAAGTCTGCATCAGCAGCTTGAAAAACTCAAACTTTCAAAGTTCAGCTGATATTTGAAAATAGCAGTCAAAATGTTAAATTTGAAGTAAGTTTTTCTGTGTAAGTGTGAAAAAGTTGTGTTCTAATATGGAAGCAAAAAAAACATGATGTGACCAAATAGCAGGGCATTTATTTTCTCCTACATCCCAAACATGCACATTTTACTTTAATTTGGATCCTCCAATTGAGTCTGTGCTTAGATGTACCTTACAGTGGGCTAGCAGACATTCCAGGTGTTCTTTAGACTTCAGACTATTGCCAAAGAGGTACATTCTGGCTCTCCTGAACCCTGTAAATGTCACTTTAGAGAAGTGTTTTTTTTTTTTTTTTGCCTAATAATGAGCTATGAACACACCATTTTTGAGTGCTGTATTTTTTAAATGGACACACACCTCTTATCACACTGTTTTCCTGCCACAAACATCAATAGGCACTCTGTGGCACTTTTTCACAAACTTCAATAATACCACATTCTAACGTTGTGTTGGCAAATGCTGCCACGTGAGTGTGACTCACACAAATTCCATGCTTATATGACTCTGCTGTCACTCTGGGATCCAAAGCTGCATCCAAGTAACAGTTGCTTTGCTCTGTCCCTTTGAGTTTTGGATAAAACAGGCTTTGTATTTAAAGAAAATTTTATTCTGACTTGTTATTGGTATATTATGAATCTGTTTAGTGCCACCATTCATATATTGCTATAACTGGCTCAATATTAGCCTCTCCCACACTCCTCCTACCTACTTGACAAAGTTGGTGCTGAGTGGCATTGATCTGTGACAGTATAAGTATGATAGACTTCCTTTGGGAAGTATACTAACCTTCTGGATTGAAAATGCTGGTGTATATTCTTTGTCCAGCAGATGCTGCATATGAACGGCCAGTAATCCACAGAAAATGTAAACCAAAACATCTGCAATTCCTGTATAGAGATTCATTTTTGTAAAAAAAGTCTAACAATGCAATTAAAACAATACATTTTTGTTTATTTAAAGATAATTGAGCTAAAATGCAGGACTGCTGTAAGTCAACATTTTGTAAGGATTGCATTGAAGCACTGGACAAAATAGCAACTTTGGTTATATTCTTGAATAAAAGCGCACATGTTTATTTGATATTTGAACTAAAGTCTTCACACATTATACACTTCACATTATTAGTATAACATGGAAAATGTTTCTGCTTTAGGTATGTGTTCAGCATTTCTTGCATTTCTAGCATTTCCTTTCATCCTACACTTACCCAGATCTGTGTAGACATGGAACACGCATGAAATGCATGTATTTCAAATAATGATATACTGTATTATTTACCCTATACAACTCTAAGGCACATCACACGCAGATAAGGAGCGTTGGCTTGAAATGGAAGAACTTTTTGCCCGAGTTAAGCTCTGTCAATGCGGGGAGATTGGTCAGCTGTGGGGATGGGATAGCGGGGGGAGGATTTAATGGGATAGCAGGCTGCTTGCTGCTTGTGCTGATCAACACATTTACAAAAAAAAAAAAAAAGACGCCAGTGGAGAGGTGCAAAAGAATTTAAGGTGGGTTGGGATTATGGGTTTTTTTCGTAGGCTTCAGGGATTCTAGTGTTAAATAAACAGAAAAGAACAATCCATTATGTGAATCACATGGCCTATCTACCAGGTAGAGTGGATCTTTCCCTTTCCCAACTCGCAGTACCTCATTCTTCTTTTCCTGCTTTCAACTTTCTCTTTTCTCTCCTTTCTTTGTGCCTGACACAATTCACTGTCTTCCAGGCTCAATGGTGGAGTGTTCAGAAAGAATTTTAAGCTCTGTATGAATTGTTTTCCCAGGTGTCCCTAAAGCCCAAAGCCCAACGTCCTATTTGTAGTACTAGACATCGCTCTGGTAGATTTACTGCTCTCCTGTAATGTTCAGGGCAATTTACTGAAATGGCTCTCTCTTCTTCCACCTATCAGACTATTAAAGTTTTGAGGAATTCCTACAACACTAAACCCCATTCTCACAAAAAAAAAACTGTCAATTGCCAAAACTCTTTTATGGAATCAATAAGTCTTTTTGCAAAACCTTAAACAATGTTCACCTAGTTGGAAATAATTAGAAGATCTGAATCACATTTTTTTGCAAAACTCTACACATATTCTTATTCACCAAAATATGTTTTACACTGTAACACACTGATGCAAAAGGTAAACACAGGTGGCAGAAGGTGAACACAATTACAGCAAAGATGTCAACATTTTCTCACAACAACTCAGAACTGTTCACATATTTTTAATGATATAATAAAACTAACTAAATGGAATATACAGTAAAGCAGTGCGGAGTTCACAGGTGGCACAGATGCATTGAATATTGATACCAATGATGAATGGAAAATAATTGGCCAATGTGATAGTAACATGACCCTCTCTGCAGCCATAAGTAATTGTGGGATGCTCCCCCACAGTCATGCCATCTTGAGGCCATACAACACCTAACATACTGTTTCCCCTTTTCTCAGCCAAATATAGTTTTCTCTTTATGGTGTATAGAATGCCTATAACCAAAAACCCTATACCAGGGTTTGCTTCTTTCAAAGATCAGTTCACTGTTCTGTAAAATGGATAAACTTCAATTAGTCATAAGCTGTAAGACTGATTTACATTCATTTTCGTTTAACCAACACCTGCTTGAATGATTTAAGCTGTGATGAGTCTGTCATTCTTTCAGAGCTGCTCAATGTTATGAGCTTTGCAATAAAAGTATAGGGGGTGGAGCATGCATCTATATTACTAATTTTTGGTGTTTCAGTAACAGTTTTGGAAAAATCCTGCTTACCTAATCAAGAATTTATGTTTGTTACAAACTGTTCATGAGTATGAATGTATTGTTCTGTTTGCAATAAATGTTCTCTTTCAAGCATGTGCTACTATTGTAGTGTAAACTTTTCAGGTTTGATATACTGACAATGATTACCCTGGCTGTACAGTCATTACTATGGATGACTTGAATCCCTCAACATTCAAATCTGAACTATCCATGTACAAGCTGCTGGTTAGATGTTCTACTGGAGAGCAATAAACCTTGGACCTCTGCTATAGCAAATGTCTACCTTGCTGTTCTATTGGACACCGTGAACCTTTTGGACCATATACAGGTAATAAGTGATTTGTGAGGTTGTGGAGAGAGTTCAAAAGGAGGAGTCGACAATCTGTGATATTTTCAGAGAAAACTGATGGTTTAAATATCTATACTGACAGTTATATCTTTTATAACAGTTTATGCCAGAAAACTTGCACTCCATCCATCCATCCATTTTCCAACCCGCTGAATCCGAACACAGGGTCACGGGGGGTCTGCTGGAGCCAATCCCAGCCAACACAGCAGGAACTAATCCCAGGCAGGGTGCCAACCCACCTCAGGACACACACACAAACACACCCACCAAGCACACACTAGGGCCAATTTAGAATCGCCAATCAACCTAACCTGCATGTCTTTGGGAGGAAAAAAGAGCACCAGGAAGAAACCCACGCAGATACGGGGAGAACATGCAAACTCCACGCAGGGAGGACCCGGGAAGCGAACCCGGGTATCGTTACTGTGAGGCAGCAGCGCTACCACTGCGCCACCGTGCCGCCCTAACTTGCACTCCAACAAGAAAAATTATTGAATTCAGTAGCAACTGGTATAGTATATACAGGGGTATGATGTGTTTGACATGTACTGTCTGAAAGGCCAATATTTATGGAATAGAATCAGTCATGCATTGATAGTCGCACAGGGTTGAAGACTGCAAAGAGACCATTTAGCCTATTCATCCTACACACCTCTTTCAATTTATGTTATTGTCAACCAAACTTTGTTTTGTCTGTTATCAAAGTATGTGGTTCTGGTAAACACTAGGAATGTTTCTAATGTAGTTGGAAATATGGCCCTGCCAGTTTAGTAGGTTGGCTGATCCTTTGCCATTTGGTGTATATATCCAGATTGCCAACATTAGTTTGTAAGGTGGTCTGATCAATCTCTTTCCATAGATAGTGTAGCAGATAAGCCCTTTGTCCACCTCTCGGACCCTCAGGTACCACTCCAGACACCGGATAAAAGTCCAAGACTTCTTTATTAACTCTTTTAGGGCGGATGTCGACTTTTGTCGACAGGAGGGGTTGAAGGCTAATGTCGACATCCAGGGATAGGGGGCGACAATCAGCTGTTAATGGCGACAAATCTCACTGTCACGTCACAGGCATTCCCTCTGTGCTTGGAGGAATGCTAGACTCGTTGACTCGGCAACTAAACCTTGCGTGTGCGTGAGTTGCGAAATGTAAACAATGGCAAGATGGCACCGACATGTGAAAAGGCAGCAAAGCGAGTGCAGAAAAGAAAACACTTGGCAGATGATGTTTTGCGCATTAACGCGGAGTCGGACTCTTGATTTTTCAGAATCGGATTTTATTGGCAGTGATCAGGAGATCGAGCAAGAGAGTGAGAAGCAGGCATCAGCTGATCAGACACCAGCCGATGCCGCGCCAGCGGATCTGCTGCCAGTTGAGTGCCTTCGCACAGCCGATGCATCTACGGCAAGGTTCGCATGGGATAAATACACAGACATTGATCCGTTGAGAGCCGATCTGGCTACCGGAGTTTACAAGACGGCATGGCTTGCTGTTGGACACGACAGATCCCCAGCTGCTGTACTTCAGGCTGCTCTCTCCTGATGCTGCTTTTCAGCTACTGTCAGACAAGACAAACAGGTAGGCAGAGATTTTTTTTGAATCGCAGGCAACGAAAGACGAGATGAAGCGCACTGTGGCATTACAAATAGAGATGGGACAGAACTGGTGATATAACTTCAGGGAGCATTGGTCCAAACGTGTTTTGTCCCCTGGTGGCTTAGGTATGTGCTGCTGCAAAGTTTTATTCACTTCTGTAATAAACAGAAGCAAATCCCATGGGGTGAGCCAGGCTATAATGCCATACATAAAGTTCATAAAGTTTCAGAAGATGAAAAGAGGTGACAATACGGTTTTCATGCAGGCAGAAAACTTGGTGGCAGTGGCATGGCACGATGGCAAATGGGTGACTTGTCTCTCTACAGTACACACTAACAATATATGTGAGAAAATGCAGCAACAGACAATTGAAAATTAGGCACCAAAGCAACACATATTGTAAGGAGTGCAATGTGGCAATGACTGAAATTGGCTGCTTTGAGCAAGATCAGACTTTGCTGTGTAAAATGTATGTGATATGTATGTGAAATCATAGAGTATGCAGGCTCATACAACATGCAAGACAGTAACATTTGTCAAAAGTAAATATTTTTTGTTGATTTGATATGTTAAACAATTGCTTTGTATTCTTTTTTAAAAAATGTTAGTTTTTGGAAAAATATTCAGCCCTGGAAGAAAAGAAACAAAAAAAAAATTAGCCCTAAAAGAGTTAAATAACAATAACGTGCACAAAGCACTCTCCACTCCACACTCATATAAACAATTCTCTCACAAATACTCAATACTCTCCTCCTCGCCCAGACACTTCGCCCTCCTACCTCCCAGCTCAGCTCAATGTCTGGGCTTACCCATGAGTCCTTTATACCCCCTGACCCGGAAGTGGTTACTGCCCAACAGTCCACAGTTCCTTATTCCTCCCGGGTCAGGGTAAACAGTCCTTTTCTTCACCCTGGGAGCACGTCGTTTCTTCCTGTCACGTGACCATGACGTACTCCCGGGTTATAGGGCACATATGAGCCCATGAGCCCCCCTACAGCGATGCCTGGTGGCCCCCAAGGTATCCAGCAGGGCTGTGTGTAGAAACTACATAGTCCATGAGGCCCTGCTGGACCTCGGGGCACGTCCCTGCTGACCGGAGAGCTCCTCCTGGCGGCCTGGGGATGAGGGCCAGAGTAAGAAGCCGGCAATCCTCCACAATAGATAGATAGATAGATGGATAGATACTTTATTAATCCCCAAGGGGAAATTCACATACTGATGCAGCAGCATACTGATAAAAACAATATTAATTAAAGAGTGATAAAAACTCAGTGCAAGTAAAAAAGTGCAAGATAGAGAGTGCATGGCAGGTATAACAGTCAATGACATTGTATAATGTTACAGTTTTGAGCAGGGGTAGGCAACGTCGGTCCTGGAGTGCCACAGTATGTGCAGGTTTTTGTTCCAACCCAGTTCCTTAACGAGAACTCAATTATTGCTGATGAAGCACATATTGCTTAAGTGACATTTTAATGCTCCATTTTAGTGGTCTCGCTTGTTAAGGTTCTCCAACCTTAATTGCTTATTTCAATCTTAAACTGCTGCATTCAGTGTTTTAATTGTTCCTTATTAGCAATAAGATGTAAAAGACAAAGCAGCCAGCAGTTCTCCAGCTAGCTTTTTTCCAATTACATCTGTGTGTGTTCATCATGCACTGTTTGATTTAATAAAACACTTAATAGAAAAATGTGACAGACTGAAAATGATCTGTTTTAGGCTTCAAATCATTTGGATGATATCCTTGGAAAGGAAAAAAATCTAAGATATAAAAGCCTTACATTGCACAGACTAACAAGCCATAAAATTAAATAAGGTCTGAGATTGGCAATGATTGGTTTCTAATTGAGCAATTGGGTTGGAATGAAAACCTGTAGCCACTGCGGCTCACCAGGACCGACATTGCCTACCCCTGTTTTACATCTTATTGCTAATAAGGAGCAATTAAAACACTGAATGCAGCAGTTTAACATTGAAATAAGCAATTAAGGTTGGAGAACCTTAACAAGCGAGACCACTAAAATGAAGCATTAAAATGTCACTTAAGCAATATGTGCTTCATCAGCAATAATTGAGTTCTCATTAAGGAACTGGGTTGGAACAAAAACCTGCACATACTGTGGCACTCCAGGACCGACGTTGCCTACCCCTGGTTTAGAGCATCTGTAACATTATACAGAATATCAGTATTGGCAGTCCAGTCCAGTTTATCATCCAGCTGCACTCCCAGGTATTTATAGGTCTGTACCCTCTGCACACAGTCACCTCTGATAATCACGGGGTCCATGAGGGGCTTGGGCTTCCTAAAATCCACCACCAGCTCTTTGGTTTTGCTGGTGTTCAGTTGTAGGTGGTTTGAGTTGCACCATTTAACAAAGTCCTTGATTAGGTTCCTATACTCCTCCTCCTGCCCACTCCTGATGCAGCCCACGATTGCAGTGTCGTCAGTGAAATTTTGCGTGTGGCAGGACTCCAAGTTGTATTGGAAGTCTGATGTACTGTATATAGGCTGAACAGGACCGAAGAAAGTACAGTCCCCTGCGGTGCTCCTGTGCTGCTGACCACAGTGTCAGACCTGCAGTTCCCGAGATGCACATACTGAGGTCTGTCTGTAAGATAGTCCACAATCCATGCCACCAGGTATGAATCTACTCCCATCTCTGTCAGCTTGTCCCTAAGGAGCAGAGGTTGGATGGTGTTGAGGGCACTAGAGAAGTCCAGAAACATAATTCTTACAGCACCACTGCCTCTGTCCAAGTGGGCGAGGGATCGGTGTAGCATGTAGATGATGGCATCCTCTGCTCCCACCTTCTCCTGGTATGCAAACTTCAGAGGGTCGAGGGCGTGGCTGACCTGTGGCCTCAGGTGGTGAAGCAGCAGCCTCTCCATGGTCTTCATCACATGTGACATCAGGGCGACAAGCCTGAAGTCATTCAGCTCACTAGGACGTGATACCTTTGGGACTGGGGTGATGCAAGATGTTTTCCAAAACCTCGGGACTCCCCCCTGTTCCAGGCTCAGGTTGAAGATGCACTGTAGAGGACTCCCCAGCTCCAACGCACAGGCCTTCAACAGTCATGGCAGTACTCCATCTGGACCCGCTGCTTTGCTGGCACGAAGTCTCCTCAGCTCTCTGCTTACCTGGGCTGCTGTAATTGTGGGTGGGGGGGGGGGGACTCTCTCCTATACTGGTATTAGCAGAAGGATTGGTGGAGGATGCAGTACTCTGAGCTGAGAGTGAGAGTGGGTTAGGGTGGTCAAACCTGCTAAAAAAGTTGTTCATCAAGTTTGCTTTCTCCCTGTCTCTTTCGATGGAGGCACCCTGCTTCAAGCTGCAGCCAATGATGATCTTCATCCCATCCCACACTTCCTTCATGCTGTTATTCTGCAACTTTTGCTCCAGTTTTCTCCTGTACTGCTCCTTCGCCGCCCTGAGCTGGACTCGGAGTTCCTTCTGCACACGCTTGAGCTCATGCTGATCACCGCCTTTAAAAGCCCTTTTCTTCTGGTTCAAAAGGCCCTTGATGTCACTTGTAATCCATGGTTTGTTGTTAGTATAGCAGCGTACTGTTCTTACTGGAACTATAATGTCAATACAGAAGTTGATGTAGTCAGTAGTACAGTCAACAACCTCCTCAATGTTCTCACTATGTGACCCCTGCAGGATATCCCAGTCAGTAGTTCCAAAGCAGTCTCTCAGAGCCTGCTCTGCCTCAGGGGACCACTTCCTGAATGAGCGTGTGGTTTTAGGTATATATTTTAAATTTTATTTCCCCTCTTGGTTGGTCATCTCAAGGGTACTCCTCTATATATGAATATATATGAAAAAACGTCTTGGATGTTGGAGATGGCGTATCTGCTTGGGACTTGGACCAGTCCGATTATTCTTGCAGTGCTAAGTCTACCTTGACATTGATGACGAGTGATGGACCAAAATATGTTCCCTTTTTGGGCATGAGAGCTGTGTCTGTCAGTGGCAGGTGTTTCATCTTCAAAGTGACTCATTGTCATTACAGATGTACTGTATATAGATATAATTAAGATATAACTCAATTTTGTCTCCAATTTCTGAGAAATTCTCCACTATGTCACATTCATTATCAAAAAACAGTGTTAGAACCTCATAGAGAATACATGCTGTGCTTATTTTGAATGTGTTCTGCTAAGCCATGACAGAGAAATGTTTTGGCCGTTTATTTGCACATCTGTTTTAACATTTTTTTCAACATTCTCTGCCTAATTTGGAAAGCTCAATACAATGCTCATGGGAACTGTTGGACTTGTCACAAAATAAAATGTCTAAGGTCTGAATCCCCTGCAAGCTATTAAAATATTTCATTCTTAGGCATTGCATTGCATTAAATAGTTTCTCTGGGACCAAAAATTAAAAAGTTTAAATTTCCCAATTTCTGATTTTTTTTTAAGCACTTACAGTGCTTTGCTTGAAAATGACCCCAAACAATGTTATATACAAGTCTGTAAATGAGGTTTTAAATATATCAGACAGTAAAGTCAATTTGGCCCCAAAGATATTTGGGATTGTTGTTAGATTTTATTTGGAGGTTTTGGTTAAGCATTTAACTCACTTTTACCAGAGCTTCTCCAAAGCAAATTCATTAATATGGACTTGGGTTATGCCTCTTAGTCTGTTTTTTTTCTGAGTAACACATAGCAGACAATGAAGCTTAGCAGACATCAGTCATAATCCCACGGGGTGTATTGTGTCTTCTCTACTTTTTCTCCTTTTCAGCTGATAATCGTTCAACCAGTGACCCACCTGGAGAACAAATGATGTTTTCAATAACACTTCTATGATTGGGCTAATCAAAGATAGAGATGGGATAACATATTGAATGGATGGGTGATCAAGTAGCTAGTTGGTGTTCCATCAACAGTCTGGATCTGACAACTCCAAAAATAGTGAAAATGTTAGTGGATTTATGATGCACTCTCTCTCCCCTCCCTTGGCTATAAATAGTGACATATTTTTGATGGTAACACTATCATGTAAATTTCTTTTCATTACTGCAGGCTGCACCTCACTTCAAATCAAAAGCGGAAGAGCATATGTTTTCCCTGGCTTAATAAGTTGAACCTATTCAATGAATGATCATCCTGTTTTATTGTACAGTCACCAAAAACATCTACTCATTCTATTTGGACAGCATAAAAAATATAGGACTGAAATTGGACTGTGTTCAGGATGTGTGTACACCTTTTGTCAGGCAATATAATCGAATACCTCATTTCAAATACTATTATCACAAAAAGGTTACTGGTCACTCAGAGCAAGAACCACTTAGCAAATCATGGTGTGGCCAAAGGGAGCTGTTTCAGCCCTGCAGGACTGTTTTGATCACACACAGTGCCATGATTAAAGCAGCTGCCAATTACAGCCATCCAATGAAGCTAGAGGAGTATGCATCATCAGTCACAAGCTAATTTAAAAAAAGCATAAATAATGTGACTGTTTCAAAGACAATCAGAATATATGCAATCAGAAACCAAAGGTGACAGAGGTAGGTACATGCTGCCTTTAGGCTGGGTGACAAGGTAACCCTAAGAACAGCAAGGGCAAACCTATCTGGGGGCATCAAAAGAGCTAAGTAAGATATGGCAAGAAAATCCAGTCATCTTTAGGGCACCAAAGATACATGGCACATGTGGCAGGGATTCCACGCCTTCACAGTCTATAAGATCATGCCACCTGTTTGCATTGGCTATGCTCTCTTTCAGATGTTCTAAATACTGTAACTTCTATGTATCGTTTGATGCCCTAATTGACATACCTGTGAGGAAGTACATTCCTTCTTAAGAGGAACAGGTACTTTGTTTGTCCACTGCTAATGTGAGAAGAACTTAGAATGTAAATCAATGCAAGGCTGCTTGACCAGACAACATACCAGGCCAACTGCTTGGGGAAGTGTGCAAACCAGCTGAATGATATCTTTACAAACATCTTCAACATTTCTCTGAGACTGGTGGTCGTCCCCAAGTGCTTTGAAACCACCACCATCATACCGGTACCGATGAAGTCTTCTGTCTCTTGCCTGTATAACTGATGCCTTATAGTATTCACATGTGTCACCTTGATGTACTTTGAGAGTCTAGCCTCGGGCCACTTGAAAGCCAGACTTCCTACATCAAATGACCCTCTCCAGTTTGCCTATTGCCTGAATTCTTCCACTGAAGATGACCTATTATCTATTATTCAGTGGTCCTGGACAGATCTGGCCAAAAGACACTTCTGCTAGAATGCTTTTTATTGACTTCAGGTTCAGTTTTCAAAACCATCATCCCACAGAAGCTCATAGAGAAGTTGAGTATAATAGGCTACAACAATTCCCCATGCATCAGAATCCTGGACTTCCTTATAAATATGTCAGAAACATCATCTTCAGTACCGTTACTATTTTTACTGGTGATTTCAATCGCTGTGTAATTAGCCAACTTTTGTTCACTCTGCTGACTCATGATTTTATGATTGTGTATATCTCTACAACCAATATTAAGTTTGTGAATGACATAATGGTGGTGGGTAATGGCAGCAATGGGGATAAGTCAGCTTATAGAATGGAGGCACAGTGATTGGTGGCATGGTGCAGGTGCTTCTTGATGTGTACAAGAAAAAATAGATTATTGTTGACTTCAGGAAGGGCCATGCTGTCCACTGCACATTGAGTGCTATGCAGTGGAATTGGTCAAGAGCACTAAGTTTCCTTGTGTGCCCTTGGCAGCTGACCTTACTTGGTCAATTAACCCCACCTCAATAGCCAATAAAGCACAGCAATGTCTCCACTGAAAGCAAGCCAACCTCCCTCCATTCTCGCCACATTCTACAGGGGCACCGTTAAGAGCATTTTGACCAGCTGCATTACTGTCTGGTTTGGGAACTGCAGTGTCTCTAACTGTAAGGTCCTACAACAGATAGTGCACACACAGAACATTTTTTTGGCTTTTTTTTTTCTCTTTAGATACTGATGAAGACCTTTGACACATTTGGGACTTCTCTACCCTCCATTAAAGACATCTTTATAACGTGTTACCTCTGCCAATCCTATAACATTGTGAAGGAGTGCTCCCACCACACCATGGTCTCTTTGTCCCAGTTTCATCTGGCAGAAGGCACTGCAGCATCCATACCAGTTCTGCAACAGCTTCTACCCCTTTGCTGTCCAGAGTCTGAACTCTGTGCTGCCCCCTGCCCTCAGATCTGTTTCTAGTAGCTTGTTTATATGCAATCCATTTGTTACACTTGTTACTACTGTTGTTGTTTTTAATATTAGTTGTTGGTATTACTTATTTAATTTATTTATTTATAGTATAGTTCTTCACCTGTAATGCGCTGGTCCTGTGTTTATGTATCTTGCACCAAGGTCCTGGGGAGCATTATTTCATGCCAATATATTTTGCAATACTGTGTATGGATGGTATGGCAATAAAGTCATTTGACCTGATATGAATAGCTTTTTGCCAAATTCTGTCACTCTAGTCAGCAACAACTTTTAACTCTCTGCTCTATCACCAGATCTCCAAAATCTTACAACCAGACAGACAATGAATGGCCCGCTCTGACAAGTACGAAGCCACTGACTAAGTAACACCATAACCATTTTGCTGGAAATGCGTTCTCTTTCTCCTTTTCATTAGGTAGTCCATTCTTCCCACATCCTAAAACAAGGATGTCAGGTTCATTTTCCCAGTGTTAGTGAGTAGTCCTTGCAATAGCCTGGTGCCCCATACATAGGTACAAGAATAGGACCATCACTAGTGTTGCTGGGATTGTTTCCAGTTCTTGTGCCCCTAAACTGCATTAAACAATCTCAGTAATGCAGTGCATGTATGAGGGGTTCTCAAAAAGGGTTGGAGCCTGAGCTATTAAGAGGAATACTAATAAAACCATTAATGTTTTATTTTTTAACATTATACCCTTGACCAATAACTTGTTAAAATGTTTTATGCTAAAAATAAAATGTTGTGTCTTTCTCCTACAAAGTAAAAAAAAAGAACTAATGTAAGAAACAAGAGTGTAATTCTATATATCCTCATAGTTTCATGTCTTTATGGTTTTTCATTCACATTTTTAGCATTTACCGACGTATGATGTCATAAATTGTATATTCCATCCATCCATCAATCCATCCATTACCCAACCCGCTATATCCTAACTACAGGGTCACGGGGGTCTGTTGTAGCCAATCCCAGCCAACACAGGGCGCAAGGCAGGAAACAAACCCCGGGCAGGGTGCCAGCCCACCGCAGAAATTGTATATTGTCCTAGTCAATTTGTTCTTATTGTTATATTGATTTATGTTATTTTGCTTTTGTCTAAGACTAGATGCTTTGACAACCTATGTATTATCTTTTCATTTTGTTATTGAAAAGTAAGGGTGAAAAGTCAGCAGGTAATCCAAATACAGAAGTTACTATTAAATCTGTGTACTTTCCCAATTTTGCCACACCATGCAGTATAGAACAGCCAGGCTTATTCAACTGAGATTCAATTGCTGAGCAAATCTATTCCTTGTCAGGTTTCAGCTTTTGAACCATCGTAGTGGAACAGCCTTTCTTTCATAAGAACAGCTTAATCTAGCTGTACTTTTTTTTTTTTTTTTTTTATAAAGTACTGCAGTATAGATTTATCCTTCCAGACTTTATTCCCTAAGGCCTGACACCTTTTGATACCTTTATCATCCTCTATGCTTCATATTGCTGCTATTTAATTCTGTGCAATAACAATTGTTAATTTAAAACTGTTATCTTTTTATTAATGCTTTTTTATTCATATTTTATTGAATGTTGTACTTTAGCTTAGTATTTTTTTTTTTTTTTGCCTGGTATTGGTCTGACTTGTGAGTAAATATAATAATAGGCACACTGAAAGTTTATGATATGCCAGTCCAGAAATTTTTGTAATAAGATTAAAAGTTACTGGAAATAATATTGCTTAATTAAAGTACTGCTATTTCTGCTTCTTGCATTTCACATCTAGGTCAGGTTGTCTGGAGCTGCCCATTATACTTTCTCCCATGAATCACATCTTAATTAATTTTACAACCTGCATAATGTCTAGTCAGATTTCACTTACTAGCAAATGTCTGTATAATATGATATCTGAAAATGTAAAATGCATGTAACAAATTCTTGTATGTAGGCATTCAATATTTACATTTTATAATGTGTTTCCAGACTTACTGTGTTTTTTGCTCTTGTAGATATGAAAAAGAACAGTTACAAGACTATCTGTAAATAAAAGTGGTTCAAGAATTGAAAATCGCATATCAAGGACCTACAGTAAAGGCAAATGGTCTTAATGAATGATACAAAAAGTCCCCGTGCTTCTGGCTGTGGTGCTGTGAGAATGGATAAGCATCAGTTTTTAACTTTTTTTTTAATACATGTGAATATAGGAAATCTTCATTCCAGTTCTAGTAATAGATAATGGTGAGCTAATTTAACAAATCATATTTATAGGCTAAAATTTGCAATTATTCAATCAGTAAAAATCAAAATGGTTTCCCTTTAATGTATATACCTCCTAGCTTTATCTCCTTTTAAAGTGATTTTTGTTTGCAACTAGTGTACTAAAACTAGAGCAAATTATTACAAAGTAAATGAAAGGTGAGATATGAAACATTTGAGTTTGGTCTTAACTAATATCAGCTCAAAATTAGCAGAGCTTCTGAAAGCCCAGAGTGGAAAGACTTTGATGCCCAAGTCTGAGAGCAGTTTCAAAGAAATTTTAGAAGAATTAAAACTTAATTATTTCACAATAAAACAGATTATTCACAAATGGAGATAATCTAAATAAGGCAGGCCTTCTCACTAAATTCAACCAATGAGATGTGCACAGGGTGCTTAAGATGTCCAAGAGATTAGATAATCCAAATATGACTTTTTTTATTATCATCATCAATATTGAATATTAAGATGCATATGTCAGCCTGTAACAAAAAAAAAAATCCACAGTCCCACCAAGATACTTATCTGTTCCAAAAAAAAAAAGATTCTCTAGGGCAGGGGTTTTCAAACTCATTCCTGGGGACCCATTGTGGCTGCAGGTTTTTGTTCCAACCACCTTCTGTTTTTAATTGAACTTCTGGGCTATTTAAGGGAACTGTTATTTCCAAGATTCTGTGTTTTGGGACCAATATAGAAATTAGAAATTTACTAAGCAGTTATTTGGGGATAATGTATTTTTTTCTTTTTAACAATATTTTCATATTGATTTTCATTCTAGAGGGTCTGATGCCTGGGTGTCTGCTCTGCTCATTTTTAATTGTTGTTGTTACTACACAGAGAATGGGCAAAATATAATGAAATCAAGAAGAGAGAGTTAAGCATTTAAATCTATAACAAAAGCAGAAATCTTTCTAAATGTCTTATAAATAAAAATCATGCTGCTGTGCTTTTCTGAATGTAGAATAAGAGAAGAGAAAAAAAATACAAGGTAATCAATTGAGATCAGTGTTATCAGTTGTTATCACTGATTATGAATCTGGTTGGAAAAAAACCTGAAATCACAGTGGGCCTCCAGGACTGACTTTCAGAACCCCTGCTCTAGGGTCAGTATAGACCTTTTTGAAATAGCAGGCTTATGAAAGACCAGCAATAGCAGGGGTTTGACTCAAACCAAAGCATTTCTTTGAACTGATTAATGTCTAGTTTTAGTATTATATAACAATGTTTAGGTGTTTCTTGATATTCTTGGCTTTGTTTTCTTTGCCCTTATTTTATAGGATGGTCTGCCATTGTTTAGTTGTTGTGGTGAAAGTATCAATCTGCAGACCATTTAATACACTGGTGTGCAAAAGTATTCAATCCCCTTGAAAGTCCTCAAGTTTTTGCATGACAATAGATATGTACAAATATAGGGTCCCAAAGGTCACTGTACAGTTCCTTTTTCTATTACGACCACCGTTACAGGGGGAAATTACCTGGAGATGCTGCAGGAGTTTGCTGTGCCACAACTTCAGGCAAGGAGTGACCTTGCTAATGTCTTTTTTTCAACAAGATGAAGCCCCTCCCCACTTTTCCAAGTTGGCCAGAGATTTCCTGAACATCAAGTTTCCTGACTGATGGATCGGTCAAAGGGGTCCCCTCGAATGGGCTCCACGCTCCCCTGACCTTAAACCTTGGGACTTTTTTTTTGAGGGGCTATATCAAAAGCAAGGTGTATGCCACTAAGCTCCATAACCTGTCAGCCTGTCAGTTTGAGGAAAGAATCCACACGGCCTGCAGTGAGGTCGGGGAAGAGATGCTGCAAAACGTCGGAGAGGCTTGTGTCCGAAGGTGGCTGAAAGTTGTCGAAAATGGAGGCACTCATGTGGAGGTATACAACTAGTCTTTAGAACTAGGTGTTGGAACATGATGGCAAGCCTAGCAAGTAAAACTGCAACAACTCCTTTGTTGATGCCAGAAATATTAATAAACTCAGCTTCTTGTCTAATGTTTAGGAATTTATTAAAAGTGTATAGTGACTTTTGAGACACCCTGTATTTATCTATTTGGTATTTTTAACATAAACTCTAATGCTGTAAGCACCATCCCACCAACCTACAGGATCTCTATAAATTTTGCCAAGAAAGAATGGGGAAGAATCGGTCCTGAACAATGTGCAACATGAGTATAAACTCACCCCAAAAGAATTAAAGGTGTTATTGCAGCAAAAATGTTCTTGACAAAGTATTTATTAATGTGTAGGGCTTTAATACTTATTCAAACACTAACTGTTGATTTTTTCTTCTTTAGTTAAATAGTTAAATATGTATGGAAAATGGTTTATTGTGACATTGGAAATGTATTGTTATGGCATAAGAGTTCATATTAAAAATACTGAATTAAATATGTGGACAAATCTCTTGTCATGTAGAAAATTATGATGACTTCCAAGGGGACTGAATACTTTTACATGCATCTGTATTTGTATGAGGGTACTTTTACAGTTCCTTGTTAGAATTTAAATTTAAAAGGAAAGATATTTTCAAAACAAAGAATAATTAAAAAGACTGCAGGAGTCCTAGATTTCCAAATTTTACAATTATCAACTTAATGTTTTTGCATCAAGTACAATATGTTTGCCTGATCAATCAACTACTGCCTGCTTCCCCCCTGGTTATATCATTTGTAAATATGGTATTAATTTCCACTATTATGCTGATGATATACCTGTAAAGCCAAGTGACCTTTCCCAATTCCTATATTTAGAGGCATGCTTCTCAGAAATTAAAAGAATGAATGGGTATTAACTTTCTGCTCTTAAACGCTGATAAAACAGAGTTATTGGTTGTTAAACCATCCAAATATGGACAATTGTGTGACAGCTTGATTGTTAACATTGATAATTGTTCTATATTGGAAAGTTCGACTATGAAAAAATCTTGGAGTGTTTTTCGATACTTGTGTTGCGTTCCAGTCACATTTCAAGGCTATTACCAAGACTGCATTTTTTTCATCCTAGTAATATTGCAAGAATACAATCTATTCTATCATAATGAAGAAACATGAATACATTCATTCATTTGTTTCTTCTAGACTTGAGTATTGTAATGCCCTTTTCTTTGGTCTTCCTAGTTGTGCTACTTGAAGTTTTCAGCTCGTTCAGAATGCTG
The DNA here is from genome assembly GCF_900747795.2 of Erpetoichthys calabaricus. Classification (NCBI taxonomy): domain Eukaryota; kingdom Metazoa; phylum Chordata; class Cladistia; order Polypteriformes; family Polypteridae; genus Erpetoichthys; species Erpetoichthys calabaricus. The sequence continues at coordinate 165,749,091 of NC_041397.2, forward strand.
CTGTTAGAATCTTGACAAAAACACCTGCACACATAACAAGCATTCTGTCTTCTCTGCCCTTTTCAACATTACAAGCAAAAGCTGATTTTAAAGTTCTTCTGTTAATATATAAGGCCTTGCATGGACTTGAACCGCCTTATTCAGCTGAGCTAATTACACTCCGGTACGTCCTCTTCGCTCTATTAAGGCTGGTCTTTTGCTCATTGATTTCAGTTAAGAAAAAATCAATTGGTGACAGAGCATTTGCCTGTTGTACATCTAATTTTGGGAATGGCCTTCCATTATGTGTAAGAGAAGCACACCTGGTTGATATTTTTATAGTAAATCAAGACTGAAAACATCCTGCCTTAGAATTCAGTCAGACCTATCGTCTTTGAAATACTCCTTAAATACTTAAATTATTATTCCTTTATTACTTGATGACATACCTTATCTTTTAATGTTTTTATGTCATTTTATTTTTTATGATTGATTCAAAATTGATGTTTTATTTTGATTTATTTTGATTTACTTTATTTAAATCTTCTCCCATGTATTCTAATTTGTGCAGTGTATTGGGGCCATGTTGCTTATGCAATTTAAATAAAGTGGATTGTTTAAGTTTCTGATTCTTAGCATGCACATCCAGCACCCGTCATCTGTTTTTCCTACTGGTGTTTAACACCCCCTTTATAGACGGATGCTTTTGCTGGCTGCAGTGAAGCTAATGCCAAACAATGCAAACATGGTGTTGCACATTTTGGTTTGGGGCAGTTTCAGGGCGTGGGCAGCTTGCAGTCTTTGATCACTATATGCTTTGGTGAATGTACCGGAGAATACTTCAGCAGAATGAGAGACTGTCTTTGAAAATTCTGAAGCTTAAATGAAAAAACACTCTTGCAACAGGATAGTTGTTTGAATCACTCAAGCAAATATACAGTAAAACAAAATAGCTCAAAAAAGGAAGGTGGTTAGATTTAGAATGGCCAAGTTAAAGACTAGATCCAGATTGAAATCCTGTTGAATGCTATGAGGAGTTATTTAAAGTTCTCAGACATTACACAGTTGAAGTAGGTCTATGTTTTGAAAGAGTAGCAAAAGTTTCTTCCCCAGTCAACATAAACATCTGCTAGATTCAAAAACATGTTAATATTAACTTTTTCCCAAAGGGGGAAGTCAGCACTGCACTTATTATTAAACTTCTGGAAAAATGCATTTATTTTTTATTTATTCATTTAATAATATCCAATTGTTGACTTTCAGTGTTTATAATTGTATCACCTTAATCTTTTTTTTTCTGTGTACTTTAAATAACGCGTGGAGAACCTTGGCTACCCAGACACTGGCTCTGTGAGGCACCAGTGCCAACTGCCAGACTATCTTTGACTGAAAACAGGTTTGGGAAATCTTACCAAGTAGGCTACTAGTCCTGAAATAGCTGTTTTATGATAAATCTTTTCTGAGTAAAATGTTGAAACAATACATTTTATATGAATTGAACAGGGTAAGAAAAGATGTGTTTATGCTTTGGTTCCAATTTCCTATGTAGTATTTCTTGAACACATCCACTTGAACTATACTGTAGCTAGCAACTAACGCACTGCAAAGTAAGCCATATTTGCTGATTAAATTCCCATTGCTGTGACTCCCAAACTAGTTGTTAAAAGTCCCCATATTTAATTTGCGATTTATACATACAATTACACTATTGCAAGTTGGGCTGGGATTTTGTCTACCATCAAAATGCATTATAGTCTATTAAACTTGCAATCTAATTCAAGATCCCAAAGCCTAACCAGGCAACAATGGTACAAGGCAGGAATCAACCCAAGATGATGTACCAGTCCATCACAGGGCACAGTCATATAAACAAACATCCATACAGGGCCAGTTTAAACTTGCTAGATAAACATTTCTTTGGGATATGAGAGAAACACTTGTAACGGCCGACCCTTTACCCAGCCGGCAACTACACATCCAAGACCTGTGGCCTGGATAATTTACTGCGATGAATCTAACTATCAAGCCGTACCTCTTAACAAATGACACTTTTCCCCCACAATCGACGATGTAAATATAAGCACGCAAAAAGCAGATGATGTAAAAATAAACTGATTAAATGTATTAAATAAAACCACAAGATGAATGCAAAAATAGAAACATAAATATAAATATCCCTCCACCACCTCCACTCATCAACAATGAGACACCACCATATATAAATACAACAAAACCCTCCCTTGCCCCTGTAACATATAACACACAACACGAATAACAAAAATGAATGATATACTGAATGATTGTGAACTTGAGTCCAGTTATAAAAACTGTCCTGAATACAGATGACTGAACTAGCGGTAAATGAGTCGTTTGATTTTCCCGGCAAATGGAACAACCTCACCGTGATTCCTCGGCGTATGGCGAATCGACCCTGGGGTCTCAGCAGATGAAGGATGAAAGTAGTCCGGCAAAATGAAAAACAAACTGGTGCAAAGGCGCGATGTGGAAAAAGAGCAAGTAAGTTGATACATGGTTGAAAACGAATGGTCTCCTTTCTCCTCTCTTCTTCTCTCTCCTTTCTGATTACTTAAATAGTCCTTGTGACGGCTGTAATTGATTAATTAAGAACAGGTGTTTTCCAGGTTAGAGGCTGTGGTCTTCTTCCATCATCCGTCCCCGGCATTCACTGATACACACAAACAACAAACGGGACAATGGAAACGAGACGCACTTAGAACTGACATTTCCAAACCCCCCCCAAACCTTGGACAAGGGTGGGCCGAAGTACGGCTTGAGATTGGCCACATAGATTGTGTCTAGCTTGGAGTCAGTGCCGATACCCCTCTGAATCTGAAAATTGACTGGACCTAACCATTTAGGCACTAGCTTGGCGGAGAACCTTTTGCTGGCATCCGAGAGATGGTGAGCTCTAATCCAGACCAAATCACCCGGCTGAAAGTGCGCTTCCTTATGCCGGGCATTGTACAACTTGGCATGTCTGGATGTCGAACTCACCAACCTCTGTTGGATTCTCCGCCGTAATTCCTTTAGTTTAAATAAATTACTGTAGCTGGTGGTTTCTGGACTAGGGGCTCTAGGAAGGAGTCGGTCAAGCGGGCCCTTTAGCTGTCTGCCCAGCGCAACCAAAGCAGGTGTCTCACCTGTGGCTTCATGCACAGCGGTGTTCAGGGCAAACCGGAGCTCGGGGAGCCATTTATCCCAATCCTGATGGTGTTCACCCACATAGGAGGCGATCATGTTCTTGAGGGTCTGGTTCGCTCGCTCTGTCATGTTGGCCTGGGGATGGTAAGCTGTTGTCAGGTTTTTCTTCACTCCCCAGGCTGCATAAAGTTCATCTAATACAGAGCTCGTGAACTGCGGACCCGGGTCTGAGACTATGTTCTTCGGCACCCCCCAGCGGGTGAAGATTTCGTTCTTCAGGGTGGAGCATATCTTGTTGGTTTTCGCATCTGTTAATGCAAACAGCTCCACCCACTTCGAAAAATAATCGATCACCACCATCAGGATAGTTTTCCTCGAGCTGGTAACAGGAAATGACCCCATCAGGTCGACTCCCAAAGTCTCCCCCGGTCCATCAGCATTTGTCAATTGTAAAAGTCCTGCCGGTTTACCAGGTGGGTTTTTGAGCTGCTGGCAGGTTAAGCACTTCTTCACGTGGTGGCAAATGTCTTTCCGGACAGACGGCCACCACGCAACCCCCAGGATCTTCAGTAAAGTTTTTGTCCTTCCAAGGTGACCACCTAAAGGACTGTCATGATAGTAACTCAGAAAGTCGGGGATGAGCTCTTCCGGTGCCACTAGTTGGTGTTGCAGACCCCCAAGGGAGGATGGAGTAGTCCTGTACAGAACCCCCTGGAGGTCCACGAAGTGTACCCGGTCAGTACGCTGCTGCTCCAGTCCCTCCCTGATGTTCTGGCAGAATGGACTGGTGGCTTGTGCTTGATCCAGGTCTCCAAGGCTTCTTGGCAGAGGGAGGACCATCTTCTTTGCCTTTGCCAAACACACCATCCCCGGTGGCTCTGACACCCTGGACAGAGCATCAGGCACGATATTGCCACAGCCCTTCCGATAGGTCACCTTGAAAGTAAAGTTCTGGAGGCGTAGTACCCACCTAGTTAGACGGGAGGAGGTCTTCGGGTGATTAAATACCCAGGTCAGAGCGTGATGGTCTGTGTACACTTCAAATTCAACCCCCTCCAGATAGTGTCTCCATTTTTCCACAGCCCACATGACAGCCAAACACTCTTTTTCAGCCGTCGAATAATTCAGCTCAGCGCCGTGTAATGCTCGAGAGGCATAAGCGATAACATGTTCAGCCTGGTGGATTTTCTGAGTGAGCACGGCGCCAAGCCCCAGGTTGCTGGCATCTGTTTGTACCTGGAAAGTGAGCTGCAGATCTGGCTGGGCCAGAACGGGTGGCTTTTGAAGATGGCTTTTTAGTTGCTCGACCGCGTCCTGGCCCTCCGTTGTCCACTCCCACGGGACATCTCTTTTTCTTAAGTTGTTCAAGGGAGCTGCTATATCAGCCATCCTGGGGATGAACTTGTGATACCACCCCAATAACCCAAGGAAACGTTGTAAACATTTCAAATCCGTGGGCGTGGGGTAGTCTCGGATGGCTAAGGTCTTCTCGGGGTCTACAGTGACCCCCTCAGGTGAAAGAATGTGCCCGAGGAAGCGAATGTGGGGTTGAATGAAGGTACATTTCTTCATGTTCAGCGTAATGTGCGCTTGATGAAATCGTTGGAAGATGGTGTCCAAGTCCTGGAGATGTTGTTTAATAGAAGGGGAGTAAACAATGACGTCGTCGATGTAAACAAAGCAGATCTTGCCTATCAACCCCCTCAGTACTTGTTCCATGAGCCACTGGAAGGTGGCCCCAGCATTTTTAAGCCCAAAAGGCATGACTTTGAACTGGAACAAGCCTTCAGGGGTGATGACTGCCATCTTCCTCTTACTCCCCTTGTCCATTGGCACCTGCCAATAGCCACTGCGGAGGTCTAGTGTGCTGAAAACTGCAGCTCCATGCAGTGACTCCAGAATCTCATGAACTAGGGGCATGGGATATGCGTCCAGGCTTGTCTTTCCGTTAACCCCCCTGTAGTCCACACAAAAGCGTTAAGTGTCATCCGACCACAGGGGACGCCCAGGAGGAGGAAGATGGTTCGATTATACCCTCGGCGAGCATTCGATCCAGGTGTTCTTTAATTATGCCCTTCTTCAGTGGAGAAACGCGGTATGCTCGGTGCCTTACTGGAATTTCATCCGAGGTGTGGATCACGTGGGTAACTCCACGGGCAACTCCTAATTTCTCAGTCCACACCTCGGCCCACTTCTTCAGCACCGGCCTTACCTCTTCAGGCTGTTCCTCCACAGGGGCTGCCGCCGAGGTGCTTACATAAAAACCAATGAATTCCGAGCCCAGATCTTCTTTGGATTTATGAACAAATTCGCATACCCCTTCCCCTGGCACCGTATACCCCCTGGGACTGAGATGGATGGTCATCCTCATGGTGGTTAAAGAGTCCAGCCCAAGGAGTAACGGGACGGACAGGTGCCGGTCATCCAGGACATATGTATCCATTTCCCAGGTGGTGGAGAGTATACTGTACCTCAAGGGGACTTTGCCCAGGGCCCTGTGTTCACTCCCATCTGCCAATACAAATCGGACAGATGGGGCAGATGTTAAGTTGTCTGTCGGTCGGCTAATCTTCTTCCATATATTTGAGCGGATTAAGGTGTGATGGCTCCCTGTATCCACCACCGCATCCACTTGCCACCCCCACAGCTTCACTGGGACGATCAGGAGGGATGTACTCACTTGCATGATGGCGAGATCAGCTTCCAACCGGCAAGGTTTGGCTCGCTGGGGTTTTAGGGGCTGGGTTTCTCGTGTACTGGCTTGTACTTAATTCCAGTACGTTTTTTGAGTTTCCCCAATCCCGTTCCACTTGCGAACCCACCTTTACCAGGTCTTCCACCGACCCACCACCCCCCTGAGACCCCCAACTAACCGTGGGTTACAGGCATTAAGGATGCGGCAGACCACCTCTTCTTCAGACATAGCCGGCCGCCACTTCAAACACAAAGCCCGATATTCATAGGTGAAGTCCCAGATGGATTGCGAAGGCAATTGCACCATGGATCGCAGCTTGTCCTCCAGTTCGGATTCATAATCTTCCGGAAGAAAAGCCGCGAGGAAAGATCGACGAAAGGATCCCCAGTCTTTAATGTTCTTCATGGCCATCAGCCACCAGCTCCGCACCGGCCCTGAGAGGGATGCCCCTATCACCCCCATAAACTCTTCTGGGGTTAAAGGGTTAATAGCCAGATACGCCTCCCCGTCCTCCACAAAGTTGAGGACATCATCGATGTTATATGGAGCCCCCAACTTGGGAAAGGAAAGGCGCACCCCAGGAACAGAGGGCCGATTGATGTATTCTCCCCCACCACGAGACCCATACGGCATTGAATGACAGGGTGACTGACGTAAATTCTGGAGACTCCTTTGGACTTCCCCCTGAAGAGTTTCTTGCCAGTGTTGATATCGCCTCTGGAGGCACAACACGATTTCCCACCCCAGGAGTTGAACTTGCTCATTGATGTATTCTTTTATTTCCTCCTGGGAGCTGCTGATGCGAGCCCGCAAGGCATCTTTGCGCCCGAGCGCACTTTCAGCAACCTCGCGGACTTTCTCATCCAGCCGGGTGAGTTGTTGTGCCAGATCTTCCCACGGAGGCGAGACATCCTCCAGGCATTCCTCCTCAGGTCCATGGTGATCTTCGAGGTACAGCAACTGCAATGAATCCACCACCTCCTGCACCGCTGAACATGCTCTGACTGTGACATGCCGCGCCCCGGCTACTCCTTCCTCACACCGCGGCGAAGCAATGGTGTCGTCCTGCTCGGATTGCACTAAAGACATGTTAATTGGGGAAATGTTTAAAGGCAGACAGCGATAGTATTTATTAAGATTCCTCAGAGAGGGCACCACTTATGTAACAGCCGACCCCTTACCCAGCCGGCAACTACACCTCCAAGACCTGTGGCCTGGATAATTTACTGAGATGAATCTAACTATCAAGCCGTACCTCTTAACAAATTACACTTTTCCCCCACAATCAACGATGTAAATATAAGCACGCAAAAAGCAGATGATGTAAAAATAAACTGATTAAATGTATTAAATAAAACCACAAGACGAATGCAAAAATAGAAACATAAATATAAATATCCCTCCACCACATCAACAATGAGACACCACCATATACTGTATAAATACAACAAAACCCTCCCTTGCCCCTGTAACATATAACACACAACATGAATAACAAAAATGAATGATATACTGAATGATTGTGAACTTGAGTCCGGTTATAAAAACTGTCCTGAATACAGATGACTGAACTAGTGGTAAATGAGTCATTTGATTTTCCCGGCAAATGGAACAACCTCACCGTGATTCCTCGGCGTATGGTGGATGGCGAATCGACCCCGGGGTCTCAGCAGATGAAGGATGAAGGCAGTCCGGCAAAAATGAAAAAAAAACTGGTGCAAATGTGGAAAAACAGCAAGTAAGTTGATACATGGTTGAAAACGAATGGTCTCCTTTCTCCTCTCTTCTTCTCTCTCCTTTCTGATTACTTAAATAGTCCTTGTGACGGCTGTAATTGATTAATTAAGAACAGGTGTTTTCCAGGTTAGAGGCTGTGGTCTTCTTCCATCATCTGCCCCCCTTTACGGGGACGGCATTCACTGATACACACAAACGGCAAACGGGACAATGGAAACGAGACACACTTAGAACTGACATTTAACAACACTAACTATGTAGCCCTGCTACACACTGATGGACATATGGAAACTCTCCACACAGGAATCGACAAGACCTGGATTTGAACCCAGGACTGCGGGACTGTAATTTTGATACCTGCTGAGCCAACATTCTGCCCAAATAAAAATAGTGATTTGTTATTGCAAAATCCCTAACGTATTTGAAATTTCAAGATTTTATCACTTAATTATAACATAATATATAATATTCTAAGTATGCTTTGTATCAGTGGTATATTAGATTGCTATGCATAATGTAATATATTTTCTAGCTAATTATTCCTTGTAACAAACATGAAACATTTTCAGTAAAAAAAGAATGGTTCAGTCAATATTTACATAATATAAGTCATCTCTTATGATTTCCATTTGTAAACAATGTGTTCTTTCTCTTGTAACCAGAGTGGCACAGCTGCTTCACAAATTCAGTATCCCAAGTTTGAATTCTTTGCCAGGCCATTGTCTGTTTGAAGTTTCTCGATGTGACATTTTCCTTCAGGCCCTCTGCTGGCGATGTGTTACCTGTTGATTAGCACATGCACATAATATAAGAATTGCATTGTACTATGTACATGTCACAATATTGACCCTATGAACCTAATTTACATTGTGGGCAAGTTTGTGAGTGGGCATTGCAATGGGCTAGTGCCCTGTCCAGGGCTGGTTCTTATCTTGCCCCCAGTGTTGCTCTGGCATCTGGCATATCTTGGTAATCCACTTAAGAATACGATCATTGTTTTTATTATTATACGTACTATATATTTCTGCCTTTTGTTGCCTGCTGCTGTAACCCAGCAATTTATCTTCAGGATAATCTATTTATCTACCTTTACTGACTCTAAATCGAGCTTTTGCTTCTGTAACAAGTACCCCGATACTACTGTGATAGTCTTTAACTCCAGTACTGGAGAATCCAGGTTTAGAAAATCAGTTGGACAATTGATATATTTAATGAAAAATCATTTTTAGTAAGAATTTTTTTTTCTTCAAGCCCAAACTAGTCATTATAGTTTTTCCTCTACAAACTTCTCAACAGAATTAACAAAAAAGGTATTGTAGTACCTTATAATATTACAGCTTACCCTTTGTGAATTATTTTATTCTTGCTGCTATCAGTGCCGCAGTGCTGAGAGACATATTTTTCATACACTGGTAATTAAAATTCTCAGATCATTTCATTTTCTTTAAGTGGATATATTGACATTGAAAACAGCTGTTATCATTTAGTCTCGGCACACACTCATTTGAGTACAGATTGGCGTTATCCTTGGGCAATAAACCCCCTACTATAATGAAAACGTCTCAAGACTGGATCAGATACTTCAACATTCTAAGAATATACAATAGATTTTATAATATAATAAAACAATCAAGTGAAAAGCTAACACACACTTTCTGAACTTTATGATTAAAACAGCAAAACCAATAACTGACTTTATTAAAAAAAAGAACAAGCACACACCAGTATTCTTAAATTACTTTAAGATTGTGGGTCTAGCATATTGCAAATAAATGACAAGGAGCTTTATAGGGGTTAGACTACTTCAGAACTCACTTGAGTCATCAATATGATAATATTGAAACGGAAGCCATATGTTTATCAGCATTCCATTAATAAAGCAAATATGCAAAACACATTTTTAACGCTATTGGCTGACTACTGAGATATTAATTAAAGCAGGAGTGTTCAACTCATGTGAGCTGAAAGTTTAACAGTTTACAGATGTTGACTCCTTCTTTGTGGCAGATCCATAAATGGAATGTATGAAGGTACAGAGTAGTAATCCTCGGTTATTGCCACATAAAATAAAGGAATACCAAATTTTAAGTGGGTTTTCCACAAATACAAGAATATCTGCATTTGCTGGACATTACCTCTAAATGGCATTATTGTTTAGTCATAAAGAAAGCCGGACTGTAGTGACTTTGTTGTAACACAAAATCATCATAGGTTATTCCTGTTAAGATCTAGAAAATTGACCGATATTATGTGGCTCATGATTATTCAAATAAGAATCTCACAATTCTGCTGCACGAGGTAACATTACACATAAGGCCTTTTACTTCAACTTGACTTTCTCTGTTATCTCTGGTGTCCACAGTGTCCTAGGGTTGCTGCCATGATGGGTATCTGCAAGACATTTGCCCACGGTTCCTTGCAGCTGCCACCACTATTGTGGTCTTCAGCACTGCCCATTCAGAATCCAAGACCTCTTCCAATAAGAAGAAGAATCTCTTGAAGTAAACTTACCCCAGAAAGTGGCATTTACTGATTGTTTCCTGCACTACCCTTTTAGGTTTTCCAAATCTGGGCACTTAAATTTGTTTGTGCCAGCTCACTACCAAGTGGCTATTAGCTGATCACTTAGCACCTTTCATTACTCGTGTCCAGAACATACAGTATGGCCTCAGATTAAATGATACAACTCTAAAGTCGGTCATTGACTTTTGGCCGTCTGGTACTCAAGAAAAAACAATTTTGCCTCAAAACATCTTATTGTGCCACTTTCACTTACCATTTGCACTTTGGTACTTAATGGTGTTCATGCTTATTGATATTTTAAGTTTTCTGTCTGTGAGGGCATATGAAAGTAAGCATTTTATTGTACCTAATACTTGTACATGTGACAAATTATTGAATCCTTGAATTTTAGGGCATCTTTATTTTGAAATATAATGTACATTATGGACAATTCACAATTCATGACTAGAACAGAAATCTAAAAACTATTCTCTGTGTAAGTTTAGGTCAGGCAAACAGTTCCTCCCAATTACATCCGTTCAGGAATCTCTCACATTATTTTTTCTAAAAAGGCATACAGAGCATAGTTTTAAGAATCATCAAAGTAACCCCCCAGCCCCACAAACACCATAATACCATGGTCGAAATCCTAGGAGGGGATGTGTTTAAATTAGTAAAACAAAAAAATCTTGCAGCTTTTCACAAAAAATGTTAATGCATTTATTTTAAGTGCTGTCACCACCTTACTTAAGATGTCCAAAGCTTTTTAATTACTTTTTTATTCTTTCAAATTATAGCTATACAGTAATGTTATTAACATCAAATTGCTTAAAGTCAAATTCTTTAAGAGGGTTGATTTTCTTTCTAAATTAGTCACAGATGTTTACAATAATTAGCATTCTACTCTGTACCTAAAACACTCCACCTGTGATGGAATTTAACAGATTGACAGTAAGTGAATTTATAATTTATTTTGTGACACAATGTTTGCCTCTCATAACACTTGGAATACCTTCATACATTTTTAAAGAAACTAACTGATGGTGTAATTTCTAAAAAAATAATAAATAAGTTAAAGATGTAGCATTGCTTTTGAAAATATAGAAATAAGACGTGATAAGAAGTGTTTTGAGCAAGTGTGGCTAGACAACACACTTTTATTGAAAAGTAAATAATTTAGATATCCTTTCTGACTTTATTATCCAATTTCACTATGTGGGGTGTCAGTCAGTCTCGGTGCTCACCCATGCAGACAGTAAAGCCTTTTTGAGATGCTAATTATTCTTATCCTTACATCTTTGGGTTTTGGATAAAAAAGGGGAGAATCTTCTTAAATCACAAAGGCAATACCTTCCAGTTGTTTAAACCTTGTAACTGGAGCTTTGGTAGAGCAGTGTTAACTACTGTTTAACCCAAAATAATAATTCATGAATATAAAAATATCATTCACATAGTTTGAGACAGACAGCAACAAAAAGTCATTGAGTCATTGCATTAAACTGCATTAATGCACCTTAGAAACTTCAGATGTTGAAAGGTTACTAAGCAGCCGCACGGCTATGCAAGAAGCAGGATTGGTTGAGCATCCTTTTACGCTGATACATGTGGAAATGATAACAACTGATATACTCCAAAAATTATGTTAAATATGTGAAAGTGTCAGCAGTTCAGTCCCATTGTTAATGTGGGCAGTAAATTGAACTTGAATACTCAAGTCCACATTTCTTTTACTTTTTTTCAAGTCATTATCTCTTTTTTTCCCTTTTTCTTTCAATGTATTATTTGAAATTGATAAATCCTCTCCATGTTTTTTCTCTTGTTTTCAGATGTAATTTCTCATCACATTTATGGCACATGGGCTCAATCAAACAAATGTTTTATTTTGTTTTCTCTGAAATTGCTATGTTTTGATTCAACCCATATAATTGAATATTATGTGAAGTACTATATATAAATCTACATGTTAATGAGACATTTTAGCTCGTAATTCTATGAATGGGCACTGCATAGAATGAATGGGGCCCTTTAACAAGTACAGCTCGTATATTCTGTTTTGTTATGCTTATCTGAGGGAAATACTTCGATATTAATTTCTGGCTAAATCCAAGCTTGGATAGAGATAGCATTAACTTCGGGAATTAGATCTCTCTTGGTGTGGGCATTTCTGTATTTACAGAACTCCATAAACTATTTCCTCCTTTGTACTGGTAGGAATGTGGACTTTGCCAGGATCAGACTTGCTTGTTTAGTTTTTCTCCAGATGCTGTCCTGAGTTTTTGGATTGTATACAACAAATAACAATTATACACTGGTTACACAAATGTATTTTGCATTATTTTCTTAGGCCAGGTGTGATGTACAAGAAGGAAGTTAAGAAAAAGAGTGGAAATCAGCAAAATGTTTAACTGTTGCTGATTTAAAATTAAACACTGAGTCTATCTATCTATCTATCTATCTATCTATCTATCTATCTATCTATCTATCTATCTATCTATCTATCTATCTATCTATCTATCTATCTATCTATCTATCTATCTATCTATCTATCTATCTATCTATCTATCTATCTATCTATCTATCTATCTATCTATCTATCTATCTATCTATCTATCTATCTATCTATCTATCTATCCCACCAACTGAGAATTAGCAGTACATATGTTATATGTTGATGAATATCACATGAGTCGATGTGGAATGGAACAGTATTATATATAATATCTGATATTAATGTTATATTAGTAGAGTAAGAATGAAATGATGAGCAGACCTTATAGAAAATATTTGAGACATGTACAGTATTTTGGTGTAATTGTGATCATGTGAGTTGATTTAATTATTGTATACATGCATTATAAGTTGGTTTATGAAAAATCAACATCTTTTTTCTCCCACCAAATATATGCATTGCAGAAGAATATTTTCAGTATAACAATTAGACATACGTTTCATTATAGTAAAATAACAAGATTTAAAAAGTCTGAATCAGACCCTGTATTTATCAATCATCTCAGAATTAGATAGATAGATAGATAGATAGATAGATAGATAGATAGATAGATAGATAGATAGATAGATAGATAGATAGATAGATAGATAGATAGATAGATAGATAGATAGATAGATAGATAGATAGATAGATAGATAGATAGATACTTTAATTTCTAAGAAATGCACTAAAAGTCTGACTAGGATAAGAGAAATATTTATGAAGCATCCTACTCTTACTCCTAGTTAGGAGTAAGAATTTGTGTTTCAGAATGAATGATGCTACAATTATACTGCAATATTGCTGGCGAGTCACTTATGTGTGCTTGTCCACATTTGGAGTAAACATTACCTCACGTGAAGTCATGGAGAAAATGTGTATCTGTGTACTACCTCATGTGTTCTAAGAGTGTTTTTAAAGTTCAATAGTTAGTTGCGAAAAACCCAAATCCATTGCTGTTTTTTGCTTGTAACATTACCAACATTTACATCTCAATTGACAGCATATTCTTTCTCCACGTAGATAGGAGTTTCACAGAGACACAGACAGGAACCAAGTAGACTTATTTTAATAAAACACTAATGAAACCTTGCCAAATTCTAAAAAAAGATCTGGAAAGGAAATTAAATAAAATTCCTTCTGTTTTAGGACTTTGTTATGTATTGCCTTTGTGCATATCCATTTATGCTTTTTGCACTTTATAAGGGACAAAAAATCTAAAGAAATATGCAGCCAAAAGGTTGATGGTAACTCTTTTTCTGTTATGGGGATTTCTTACAGCATTTTGTGACTTATTAGTCCGTTTCCTTTTTTAAGACCTGCTCAAGGCTGGAACCACTAGGTCTATCCTCTGGGAATTGTGAATTAAGAGTGACTCTGCTGGTGCACTAGTGAAGAGTCATGCCTCTTCCCCAGACAGTATGGAGTCCCCTGTAGAATATTGCTTGGAAAAACTCCTGCATAATAACAGAATTATGGTCAAAGAACAGAATGGAAAGTCATTGGCCAAAAAAAAAAGCTAGATGTAATTTGTATTCAGAAAAACTTGTCATAACTGGTAACTCAGAAATAAATAATAAGACAGACCCTAAAGATTAGTTTTTCCTTTATGCCATTGAGGTAATGGCATGTGTTGCAGAGTTGTCAAGCCTAACAAAAATCTCAGAATGGCGCTACCCATAAGAAAAACAATAAGCACTGTGGGGTAACATGAATCATATTTAACATTGGTAAAAGCACATGGGAGCAAAAAATAAATAAAAATTACCAATAGATTTCCTGATCTCCAAAACCACACAAACTCAATGCAAGTATTTTTAAGGGCCAAGGAACAGTTTGTGAGAAAAAAAAAACAAACATCACAAGCTTGATCATAACACAAAACATTTAATAATGAGTGAGTTTATGTTGTTTTAATTGGTTTCCCCTCTCTCTTTTGGATAATATAGACTTTGCTTCTTTTGGCCTGTGTGGGCTGTACAGTCTGTTTCTATGTATTTGGAGGCCAGGCTTATTTTGCGGCTTCAGGTCTTGGTTTTGGAAGAAAAGCCTGTTTTGAGCTTCATTCGAATCCACTAATCATAACAATGAGGTCACAAAAAATTATTCTCATTTTAAGTTGGACAATTTCAAACATTCATCAATACTTTTTAAATGGAAAATTTCACCTTTCCAAAATGTGCATAGTAATCACTGTTTGAAATCTCAACTTTTCTAACAATTTTCCTTGAAGAATAAGTGTTCCATCCATCCATCCATTTTCCAACCCGCTGAATCCGAACACAGGGTCACGGGGGTCTGCTGGAGCCAATCCCAGCCAACACATGGCACAAGGCAGGAAACAATCCTGGGCAGGGTGCCAATCCACCGCAGAATAAGTGTTCCTAATTCTAAAAATCTGTCCCAAGATTCTATCACATTTTATATTCAAATACATTGGTGTAGCCTATTACACCTCTGTTGTTGATGGATAAGATGCCATTATATAGGACCAATAAACTGACAACATACCCACTATGAAATAGCATATAGCAAAGTTCTCAGTACTGTACAATTTCTACTTGTATGCTCTGCACATGCCATTGTCAGTTTCATAAAGACCTTTTATTTGGTAAAGTATTTTGTTTAGTTCTATGGTTTAGCACTTCATAAACCCCAATTATGTCTTTCAGAATGATGCATCTGAATGTTATATGTTTAGTTTGTTAGCTGGTATAATATACAAAAATGACATTTAGGTCACAGTGGACAAATCAATGTTGGGTCTATTATACTTCATTTTAACTTAACATACTCACTCAGGCAGCTTTATTTGGAGAGAAGAATAAAGCAAACTGCATTGCTTTTGTTGATTCTAGAAAAAAAATAATAGACAACATGTATGCTGAGAAACTCAAAAATAGATTTAATTGAGTGTGAAATACCAATTTATCCTTTGAATGAAAAGCCAGCAGATTACATGCTACTGAGTAACTTCTCAATTATCTCTCACTGGTGAAGCATTGTATGAAGATGCTTTTTTGAGTCTTCAAAGCATTCCTTTATTCTTTTTTAGCCATGCTTGTATGACTATTACCCAAAATTATCTACAGAGGAAATATTTTAAATATTTAATTTTCATGTCACCTGTATCACCCACATTGGTCTCAACAAATATTTCTTAGTGGGCATTGCTATCTCTTTGTTTAAACTCTTCTAACCTGGTTAGACTTTGACTTGATCAGCAACCACAAATTACTATTCTTTCACCTCATGCAGAAAGTGGCTGCCTACACATTTATCGTACAAAGCACCATCGCCTGTCAATATAGGGAGCAAACTCTTCTTCAAATCTTTCTTTTTGCTGCTTGCTCCATATGTCGCCCATCTGTTTGAGTTGCAACTCTGATTATTCTGCAGACACCAATTTTGGAATGTCAAGCAAAATAAGTTACATGACATTTACTTAATCCTCAGAGACTTATAATTTGTAAATTTATTGCGTACTTTGATGAAAGAACGGATAATTTAGAATTGCTTTGACAATGGTATGATTGTCCATTAAAAATCTCTAGCCTTGCCTGTTATTCAGTTCCAGATTTTACTAATCTATATATGGTTGTTCTGAGGTGTGTGTGTGTGTGTGTGTTACTGAGACTGTTGTATTTACCTACTGTACAAGTCAATTTTTGTTTCCATGTATGATACCACATGCCCGAATTTTGGCCTTTGGTAGCTTTTGTAATCTGGAACACCAGCAACGTTCCTCGCTCAGATTATCACACTCCTGCCTTATTTTCAGCAAATTTACATTTTAGAAAATGTCTGCACGATTAACCATTTAATATGAAAGTGGTCTTTGAAGAAACGCTGACACCAACCGTTTTGCTAAAAAAAGTATTCATCTCAAGTTCCATGAAGTCATTATATTTATACAGTATATAATAAAATTTTAAACTGAACAACCTTATTCTTCTTTTTCACAAAGAGTGGTTTTCTAGGAATGTTATAACATAACTCTCAATTAAGTGGATTTGTCTAAATAGTAACATTTTTATTGAATTAAACAAAATTTTGGGCTATGAAGAACCAGTAAATACGTTTTAATTAAGTTTTTTTTGGAGATTTCACTATTGAAAGTGACATTCTAATGAGTACGTTGAACAATTACATTTTCTGTGCTTTTGAATTTAAAACCCGGTCTCTTTACCGATGCATGGGTTCGGGTTCTTTAATTCTAATTCTTTATAAAATGGGTTTTCTTCACACTTTTAATTCCAAGTCTAGAGCCTTGATTGAGAGAAAGGAGCCACCATCAGTAGCTGCACAGGAATACCAGGGTAAGTCCCAGAGTGTAAAAATTTTCTCAACACTGTGGGGAAAATTGGAGTTAAAATGAGTTATTGTAGTTCCCTCCTCCTCAAGCCACCACCTTATCGTGGTGGAGGGGTTTGCATGTCCCAATGATCCTAGGAGCTCTGTTGTCTGAGGCTTTATGCCCCTGGTAGGGTCACCCAAGGCAAACTGGTTCTAGGTGAGGGACAAGACAAAGTGCGGTTCAGAAAACCTACCATGAAGAATAAAAACTTTGGACGGCCAGGCCTGGAGGTGGGGCTCCATGGCGAGTGCCTAGTGGCCAGGCCTGCACCCATGGGGCACAGCCCGAAGAGGCAACATGGGTCCCCCTTCCCATGGGTTCACCACCTGTAGGAGGGGCCAAGGAGGTTGGGTGCAGTGTGAGCTGGGTGGTGGCCGAAGGCAGGGACCTTGGCGGTCCAATCCTAGGCTACAGAAGCTGGCTCTTGGGACGTGGAATGTCACTTTTCTGAAGGGGAAGGAGCCTGAGCTAGTGTGCGAGGTCAAGAGGTTCCGCCTAGATATAGTTGGGCTCACCTTGATGCACAGCGTGGACTCTGGAACCAAATCTCCTTGAGAGGGGCTGGACTCTCTACCACTCTGGAGTTGCCCCCGGTGAGAGGCGCCTAGCAGGTGTGGGCATCTTATTGCCCCGCTGACTTGGAGCCTGTTCATTGGGGTTCACCCCAGTAGACGAGAGGGTAGCCTCCCTCTGCCTTCGGGTGGGGGGACGGGTCCTAACTGTTGTTTGCGCGTATGCGCCGAACAGCAGTCTGGAGTACCCACCCTTTTTGGAGTCCCTGGAGTGGGTGCTAGAGGGCACACCTTCTGGGGACTCCCTTGTTCTGCTGGGAGACTTCAGTGCTCACGTGGGCAATAACAGTGAGGCCTGGAAGGGCGTGACTGGGAGGATTGGCCCCCCCGATCTGAACCCGAACAGTGTTTTGTTATTGGACTTCTGTGCTCGTCACGGATTGTCCATAATGAACACCATGTTCAAGCATAGGGGTGTTCATATGTGCACCTGGCACCAGGACACCCTAGGCCTCAGTTCGATGATCGAATTCGTGGTTGTGTTGTCGGACTTGCGGCCACATGTCTTGGACACTCTGGTGAAGAGAGGGGCAGAGCTGTCAAATGATCACCACCTGGTGGCGAGTTGGCTTTGATGGTGGGGGAGGATGCCGGTCAGTCCTGGTAGGCCCAAACGTATGGTGAGGGTCTGCTGGGAACGTGTCCCCTGTCAGAAGTAGCTTCAACTCCCACCTCCGGCAGAACTTTGACAACGTCCCGAGGGAAGTGGGGGACAATGAGTCCGAATGGGCCATGTTCCGTGCCTCTATTGTTGTGGCGGCTGACCGGAGCTGTTGTCCGTAAGGTGGTTGGTGCCTGTCGAATAGGTACCAGTAGGCCAAGCTAAATGCGGCTTTGGTGGTTGCTGAGGCAAAAACTCGGGTGTGGGAGGAGTTTGGGGAGGCCATGGAGAACGACTTCTGGATGACTTTGAGGAGACTCTGGTCCACCATCCGGCATCTCAGTAGGGGGAAGCAGTGCAGTGTCAACACTGTATATGGTGGGGATGGTGCGCTGCTGACCTTGACTTGGGACGTTGTGGGTCAGTGGTTGGAGTACTTCGAAGACCTCCTCAATCCCACTAACATGCCTTCCACTCCTCAGCCTCGCTGGAAAAGTCTATTTGGGGGTCCTGGAGGAGAGGGTCTATCAGATAGTCGAACCTCAGATTCAGGAGGAACAGTATGGTTTTCTTCCTAGTCGCGGAACATGTGAAGCGGCTGGGATGGGAATCAGCACCTCCAAATCTGAGACCATGGTCCTCAGCCGGAAAAGGGTGGAGTGCCCTCCCAGGGTTGGGAGCGAAATCCTGCCCCAAGTGGAGGAGGTCAAGTGTTTCAGGGTCTTGTTCACGAGTGAGGAAAGAATGTAGCGGGAGATTGACAGGCGGATTGGTGCGGCGTCCGCAGTGATGCGGGCTCCGCATCAATCTGTTGTGGTGAAAAAATTTACCAGTCGATCTACGTTCCTGCCCTCACCTATGGTCATGAGCTGTGGGTAGTGACCGAAAGAACAAGATCACGCATACAAACAGCTGAAATGAGTTTACCCTGCAGGGTGTCTGGACTTTTCCTTAACACTAGAATTACCCGAGTCTATGAAAAAACTCGTAGATCCGGCCCACCTTAAAACCATTCTCACCTCTCTTTTGTCTTATAAATGTGCCGATTAAGACAAGCAGCAAGCAGCCGGCTATTCCATCACTCACCGTCGCAGAACGTTCACTAAGTTTTCCCAGCTCATGCCTTGTTTGATTATCTGGGAGTGACGGAACTGCTAGAGTTTTACAGTGGAAATAATAGATCGTTATTTGGAACGCACGCAATGTGTAAACACATTGCTAAAACAGAAACTTTTTCATATTGTAGTAATAAATGTTACAAAATGTAGGCATAAGCTATAGAATGTGTGAAGCCTATGTAACGCTAAGATGTGCAGAATCAGAGCACAGCAGCCTTGCTGTGCCTTAGAGACCCGAGTTCGATTCCCCGCTGGGACATAAAATTTATAAATTGGTATGCACTGTAACTCGTTAAGTTTAAAATGTCGATTGCGGTTATTTCTGTTGATTAATTCATGCTTTTTTACTTAGTCAGAACAGGAAATTATTCAGCTTATTCAGCTTCTGATCTGACTAACAGCGCCACAGTATAAATTGACAACCGATCTGATGCTGTTCGTTTTCAAATAATATTGCATTACTTCGACAATGTTTTCTGATTGGTACTATTCACTTCATAAAATGATTTCATCAAAACGTCACGTATATTTGTCTCTTTCTTTTTTTTAAATGTGCATTGATCACCGCCAGCATGTTGTAGCACACAGCAGCTGGCCACCTGCATGTTCTTGTGCGCACTGAATAAGACAGCGCTATATGCAATCATCAGATTCAAATGTTAACAGTTCACACACACGCAAGGATCGTCTTTCTTACATTTACAATGTGTGTACCTGTTACAATGTACTCACTTTTCTCTATGCTGTGGTTTCTATTACACACCTGAAAGAAAGACAATATATATTGTAGCAGATATAGCGCTTGTCCACCTCTCGAACCCTCAGGTACCACTCTTCAGACCAGGTGAAAGTATAATAATAATTCTTTTTATTATACAATAGTGCACCAAGCACTCTCCTCCCCACACTCATAAACACAATAAAGACTTAACTAAACACAATCCTCCACTCCCAGACACTTCGCCCTCCTACCTCCCAGCTCAGCTCAGTGTCTGGGCTTACCCAGAATTCTTTTTATAGCCCCCGACCCGGAAGTGGTTCCAAACCAAACCCACAAGTCCATTTCCTTCCGGGTCAGGGCAAACAGTCCTCCTCTTCATCCCGGGAGCACGTCACTTCGAGTCACGTGACTGACATGCACTCCCGGGTTATAGGGCATACAAGAGTCCACTAGCCCCCTTACAGCGACTCCTGGCGGCCCCCAAGGTATCCAGCAGGGCTGTGTATAGAAACTACAAAGTCCATGAGGCCCTGCTGGAACTCGGGGCACCAATATGCTGTCCGGAGGGCTCCTCCTAGCGGCCTGGGGGTGGCGACCGGAGTGCATAGCCGGTCGTCTGTCACAGTCCCTCCCCCTTAGCGACGACCAGTGGGGCGGAGCGTTGATTCCCGCGAGGGACGTCCTCCTCCAGGAGGATGCGAGATCCGGACCGTGGTTCTGCTGTCTAGATCCCCCAGCGAACCTTGGGGGAACGGTGTATCTGCAATTCCACCGCTCCCCTGTCCTCCGGGGACAACTACGCCACATGTGGCCCGGTTGCCGGCAGTTGTAGCACCGCCGACGTCCTCCTGTTGGCTTCTCTTCCCGAGACCGGAAACACCTCGGGAATTCCATCAGCTCCACCCTGTCCTCCGCCAAGGAGGGTTTGACGGCCGCTTTGCTGCTCTCCGCCCTTTTCTTTACTTTGTTAGGAGACCCTCTTTTTAATTCGGGGATCTCCTGCTTTTTCTGGGGCTTGTGCACAGCGTGAGGCTCTCTATGGAAAAGAGAGAGCCTCTTTGCTGTTTGCACGCCCGTTGTCCTGTGTAAACTCGGAGGCGGCGTCATTAGTACCGTATCGCTCCGGGCAACAGCACTATTCAGCTGCCCCGGGACGATCGGTACTTCCCCCGCCCCTTCAGTAACCAACGGCAACCCCTTTTCCACGCGGGTCGGGCTCTTAACGTCCGCATTAGTCCAGAGCAGCGTCTGATACCGCTGCTCCGGTTCTAACGGACAATTTCCCGACCACTCCGTCATCGTGCCACATTCCAATGTCGGGTACACAGTGCTTTGGCAACCGCAACTTATTAAACGCGGTGCCGGTTCACACTGCGTCCCCTTATTATATACGGCGCAGATTTCACTCACCTGCACCGCCGAATCAATCGAGGCCGGGGCTTCACGGCCTAACCGCCGAAGGTATTCCTGTAGTCCCTTCAACGGCGCTTCGGCTGTAGCTCCCAGCTCCTCCACTCACTTCCTTAACTCATTTAGTCCCTGGAAGACAATATTTAGGGGCTTGAGATATTCATCGAGCTCCCCTAAGTTTATAAAGTTATTTGTCTCGGCCGGCAGTAAGGCTACTTCCTTATTTTGGTCACCTGCCGACCGGGAACCAATGAGCACGTCCACTCCTGGCACGTGCTGTGCTGATGAGCGCAAGGGCCCCTGGACATGGAGTCCTTAGAGGAATGGGTAGCCTCCCGCGGCTGGCTGCGGTCTGCCTTTTTAACTTTGCCGGCAGACACTACAGTCACTTCCCGCCCCTCTTTACCTTCGTGTGAAATTGGCGCTGCTTCGCTCGCCGCCCCCTTCCCCTTCAGGGAGCGCAGACGCGTTGGGGAAGTATTGACCTCACCGACTGCTCCAAACTGACCTTCTTCCTGGTTGCCGTTGCGCGAGGTCACGTGGACATCGTCAGCCAATGGACTTCCTTTCCGCGGACGCCTAGACTGGCTTGTTTTCTTTCCTTCGCGGCCATCTTGTCTAGGTGTGAGGCAGGCGTGCTCTTTGTCCGCTTCGTGCAGACAGGCCCCTGCAAAACAGGAAACAAATACTCCCGGCGTTTCGGGCATTGCTCCAGCACATACCTTGGAACGTTGGTGATCACGCTCCAACTCCCTGTAGTAATCTTCGGGAGTTGCCATCCGGCAACGTTCCGACTGCCGCCCTGCTCGGGTTTGCGTGGCGTTAAGCTGCTCCCGATCTTCCTCACTGCCCGTCAGGTAAGTCCACAGCGTCTCCACTGGATCTGGGACTGAAGTCTTCTGGACAACTCCAGCTTTCTTCCCAGTTTTCTTCCCCATATTTAGCCTGCTGTAGAGGATGGCTCACAGCTGCAGCGCTCTTGGTCGCAGGTGGAGTTTTCACCTCCGCGGTTACTTGAGGGACCTTCTTAGGGTTCTCTGCCACAACAAATTTACTTTTAAATGCAGATCCTCTGCCTCCAGATGGCCAGAGTCTCCTGCCGACTACGCCAGTGTAGCAGATATAGCGCTTGTCCACCTCTCGAACCCTCAGGTACCACTCTTCAGACCAGGTGAAAGTATAATAATAATTCTTTTTATTATACAATAGTGCACCAAGCACTCTCCTCCCCACACTCATAAACACAATAAAGACTTAACTAAACACAATCCTCCACTCCCAGACACTTCGCCCTCCTACCTCCCAGCTCAGCTCAGTGTCTGGGCTTACCCAGAGTCCTTTTATAGCCCCCAACCCGGAAGTGGTTCCAAACCAAACCCACAAGTCCATTTCCTTCCGGGTCAGGGCAAACAGTCCTCCTCTTCATCCCAGGAGCACGTCACTTCGAGTCACGTGACTGACATGCACTCCCGGGTTATAGGGCATACAAGAGTCCACTAGCCCCCTTACAGCGACTCCTGGTGGCCCCCAAGGTATCCAGCAGGGCTGTGTATAGAAACTACGAAGTCCATGAGGCCCTGCTGGAACTCGGGGCACCAATATGCTGTCCGGAGGGCTCCTCCTAGCGGCCTGGGGGTGGCGACCGGAGTCCATAGCCGGTCGTCTGTCACAATATGTAAACATCATCACACTAATGCAATATTATTTGAAAACGAACAGCGTCAGATTGGGTGTGAATTTATGCAGGAACTGGAAATTCTCTGATGTGGAATCAGTTCTGTATGGTTGTGGGCGTGGGTGTGAGTGGTGGACATAACTGGGAATTACTGTGAATGTGCGTGGTGTTTTGAGATAATGAATAGAGCTGCAAATTAACAGGTTGTAGAGGGGCTACATAGTAGTAATAGTGTTGTCAGTGTTAGTCTGAGTGCGTCTTGTTTCCATCGTCCCGTTTGCTGTTTATGTGTGTGTCAGTGAATGTCGTCCCCGTAAAGGGGGATGGATGATGGAAAGAAACCACAGCCCCAAATTGGAAAACACCTGTTAACTATCAATTACATCTGGCACAGGACTATGTAAGCAATCAGGAGGAAACGAGGAGGAGAGAGGAGAAAGAAGGAGACCATTTTTTCACGACCACGAACCATCTGTACCTGCTGTATTCCACATCGCGTATTTGCATCCAGTTTGTTTTCATTTTGCCGGACTGACTTCCATCCCTCATCACCAGAGACCCCGGGGTCAGATCATCATCCACCACGTGCCGAGGAATCATGGTGAGGTTGCTCCATTTACCAGGAAATACAAACACTCCACATATCTGTTAACCAGTCATCTGCATTCAGGACAATTGTATACTTAGACTCAAGTTCATGACCATTCATTTCCGTATCTCATTCATTGTTGTTATTTGTTGTTTGTTATATGTTACAGGGGCAAGGAAGGGTTTGTTGTATTTACTGTATATATAGTGGTGTCACGTTGTTGCTGTGGTGGAGGGATATTTATATATATTTTTTCTATTCATTTTGCATTTTTTCTTGTTGTTATTTCATTTAATACAATTAATCATCTATTTTTACATATCTGCTTTTCTTTTGTGCTTATATTTACACCGTCGATTGTGGGGAAAAGTTTATTTGTTAGAGGTACGGCTTGATATTTAGATTCAACCTCAATTATTTATCCAGGCCACAGGTCTTGGAGGTGTAGCTGCCGGCTGGGTAAGGGGTCGGCCTTTACAAGGTGCTTGTTCAGTGTAATAAGAACTATAGCACAGAGAGGTGTGTACACTGCAACAAGTACACATGTCGTAAATGTAGGAAGGGCACTTCTTGGGTGAGCTATAGCGCATCTTTATGTGAAAAGAGCAGTGTCAGATGGGGAGTGTCTGATGATTGCATATAGTGCTGAAGTTACTGCTCTTTACTATGTTTTCCTCTGCATGTCCTGGAGTACAAAAGAAACAGCATACAGCAACATGTGGGGACTGGCAAGACTGGGAAAAAAAAACATGCGGTCGTATGTATCGTGATACACTGCAGAGCTATAGCGTGTCTTTATGTGAAAACAGCAGTGTCAGATGGGGTAGGGAAGGATCCTGAACACGACTGAGAGAATGAAAAGTGAATAAAAAAAAACAAAAACAAAGCTAACCTTTACAAATATCATAAATTACACCGGCTGTTACAGACTGAAATCAATCTTTTTATTCTAAAATAGTAAAAATAAGAGCAGTTCACTTCTCAAAAGGAAGTCGAGCAGGATAGAACTCGTGACCTCTTGATTCCCAGTCAGCAACTGATACTGCTGCTCCACAGCGGCAGTCACAGTAAATGAGTGTCAATGTCGCACACTAAGGTGGCGTTTTTTTTCAGCAGTTATATTTTTGAATAAAAGCGCACTTGTTCTGTTATATTTGTACCTTTCGTGAAAGTGTTTCTTTGATATTTGGACTTCAGGCTTCATACATTATATAGTTTATGCCTACATTTTGTCATTTACTACTAGAATATGAAAAACGTTTCCGTTTTAAAAATGCGTTTACACAGATTACTGTAGAAACGAAACACACATGAAATGTGTGTGTTCCAAATAACGCTCTATTATTTCCACTCTAAAACCCCACTTCACTCCCAGATAATCAATCAAGGCATGAGCTGGGAGAAGTTCGTGTACGTTCTAAGTCGGTGGGGGGATGGAATAGCCGGCTGCTTGCAGCTTGTCTTTATCTACACATTTAGAAGACAAAAGATGATGGCGGAGAGGTGCGAACGGATTTAAGAAGCGATTTAAGGTGGGACGGATCTACAAGTTTTTTTGTAGGCTCTGGTAATTCTAGTGTTGAAGATAGGGTGAGAAGCTCAGTCATCCAGGAGGAGCTCAGAGTAGAGTCACTGCTCCTCCGCATTGAGAGGAGTCAGATGAGGTGGCTCGGGCATCTGATCAGGATGCCTCCTGGACGCCTCCCTGGTGAGGTGTTCTGGATCCCGGGGAAGACCCAGTACATGCTGGAGGGACTATGTCTCTCGGCTGGCCTGGGAACGCCTCAGGATTCCACCGCAAGAACTAGTAGATGTGGCCAGGGAGAGGGAAGTCTGGGCATCTTTGCTCAAGCTGCTGCCCCTGCGACCCAATCTCAGATAAGCAGAAGAGGATGGATGGATGGATGGATGGATGGATAGATGGATATTGTAGTTCAATTTTCACCTCACTGAGTTTTCCTAGGCTCAGCTTAGTCAAATTGATGCACCCCAACATTCTGTCCTGCTTGCTCTGGTGCAGGTCATAATGTGGCATGCTTTGGGGTGTCTCACTCTAAGCTAGTGATATAGACACATGGTGCAGGTTACCTGCATTTAAAACCTCAGCACTAGTAACTGGTCAAGGTTACATAAGTAACACCATCACCATTTTAAAATGTAGTGGTGGCAGCATCATTTGTCAGAATGTTTTTTAGCAGCAGGGACTGGCAGTCTGTTTTGAATTATATGCAAGAAAAATGATGTCCAATGTGATTAAGGTCAAGACTGTAATTGGGCTACTCAGTCTCATCTTTGTTGACACCTAAAGATTGCTGTCCCTTTACATACCCCAGCTAACCTGGCTGAGCTGCCACAGGTTTACTAGGAGGAATGCCAAAATCATGTTCTGTCATGTTTTGCAAAATAATAAATATTTATTTATCTATAATGACTACTTTCTGTAATAGTTGAGAGAGTTGGTTCAACCAAGTAGCTAATGGGGAATGAATACTTATAAAGGGTCATTTCAGTTTTTGGAATGTAATTTTTAATTGGTTATAATTTTGTTTATGTTTTGAGTTGTACTGTTAAACAAATTCCCAGCCAAACTGAACAAAACCTCAAGTTGTGAGAAAAAGCCAAAACATTTTCAAGGCATTGTATACAGATATACAGTATATTTGTGTGCATATACTTTATAAATATAGGTATGCATATGTCTGTAAATAGTTCATTAAAAGGGTGGGGTTTCAACTGGGAGACCCCGTTTAATGAAGCAAGTATGGCAGATAAGTGAGATGGAAGCCTGGAAAGTATACTGGGCTGAAAGAAGTGTTACTATTATAAAAACTGAGTGCAGGGAGAGCTATCTGATGAAATGTATGGGATGGAAGTGATACCCGTCCTCCTCCTGCTGGTTATTCTCCATTCTAGAGAGGGAAACAGAAACTGCACACTTCTTGTTGAGGCCTTCTGTGCATCTGTTAGGGACTTTGCCAACTTCTGTGTGTGACACTATATACATATGCACAGCAAACCCATTCCTGAAAACCCTTTTGTTAAGGTGAATTGATGAAAAATTTTGCAAAAAAATTTTTTGCAGACAAACACTTGAAACTTAGAACATTAATATTGAGTTTCCACTGAGATGGATGTCATCCTGTCCATAGTCCAATAAAAAAATTATACTGTTACCATGCTTTTGAACTTTCTTGTCCCACTAAAGAATGATTTTTCTGCAAATGTTTTGACTTTCTTACTTCAGTTTTCTTTGGAACTGTCTAGATGTGGTACTCTACTTTTTATTCCTGGCCGACCTTGACCAAATTTGATCTAATATAACCACTAAACAAGCACTCCATGTCAGATGCCTAAAGTGGAAGTTACTAGGCTGGCTAGGTGTTTGTTCAAGTGTGTTTTTTTTGGGGTTGTTTGATTTTACATAAATCTATTGGAAGGATACATGCTTGGACACAACAATGGGCATGTTGCTCAGTGAGATTAAAACAGTGGTGTATTTATAGTCATAAAACATCTTGTACTCACACCAGGGTCAAACTAATAGGAAAACACTGTAAATACAGAATACTGCTTTAGCCCAGATTCACTCTGTAGGCTACTTAGTAATAAGTGGTTTGTAATGATGTGGCCTGGCTCCCCATATTGGTACTGACTTAGCTGTGTTTGGGCCGTGAGGTGGTAATTTTGCTTACTCCTGTTGGCTTCACGCTCCTACTCCTGTTTTGGGAACCTCTTGAACCTGACACCGTTGATAACATAAACGGACGAGCTGGCAGATGAGGACACAACATGAAGCAAGTGGTAGCAGCATAACTGCAAAAGTGCTTTTATTAAAAAAACAAGTCAAAAACTAATTGTCCAAGAGTGCAGTGCAACAAAATGTTCAATAATTAAATAATTCAATAAAATGAAGTGAAGGTGGAGGTTAAAACAATCAAATTATCCTTTAAAACAATGTTAAAACACAGCAGGAAACTGTCCTTACAAACATGAGCCTGGGTTAATCCTAATGGGTAAGTGCAGTCAAGGAGGTGCCTAATCTGCAGTTCAGCCAACCTTCTGCACTGGTCCTAGCCTCGGGCCCTTGCTGCAGTCTGTGACCCAGGCAGGGCACTATGCCAAAGCTTCTGACCCCCCGCATGGCACCACCCAGAGCATGCCTCACTGAACCAAAACACAAATGGATATATCGAAGGATATGGGGATCCAATGATGATTTTGCAGTTATTGCCATAAGACCATAAGGGAAAAAAGATGAGAAAGTAGTGTGTTAAGTGTTGTAGGAGGCTGGGGGCCAGACCCAGCCAGGGTGCCTAGAAGGAATGGGAGGCAGTGTGTACATCCACCGGGCCACGAGGGGGCAACCACCCTCGTTAAGGAGGGGACCACGGGGACCAAGCCAGGAGGCTCAAACCTATAGGGGCCCGGGGCCACCGCCATGGGTCGCCCCGAGAGTTGTGGAGCCCGGGAAACCTGAATTTCCGCCACACCTGGGAAGGTGGAGAAAGGACCTTCCAGGAACGCCTGGAGTGCTTCCAGGTGCAAGGGCAGCACTTCCACCACACCAGGAAGTGCTGCCAGAAGAGCATCATCAGGCCCCTGGAGCACATCCGGGTGGAAATAAAAGGGGCCGCCTCACTCCAGTCAGAGAGCTAGAGTCAGGAGCGGGAGCAGGACAAAGCTCCCGGGAGGAGAGGAAAGGCGGCCCATGGAGACTGAGACAGAAGCCTGTGAAGAGTGTGATTGGTGCTGGGAGCACTGTGTGCTGTGTGAGACTTTTTAGCTTTAATAAAGTGTGTTTTATAAAGTGTTGGTGCCTGTCTGGTGGTGTTCGGACCTGTGTCTCACATATGCAACAATAGTGCCTTCTTCACAGAGTTGGGTCACAACTCAGTCTATGATGGATTATTGGAAGATTCAAATGCTCTGGAAACTGAAAAGAGCATAGGCTGGTCAAAGGTAGGTTCATTGTTCATGGTGGCTGGAGAGGAAAACTGCAAACAAGCTACAGTGTAACCTCGGCATCCTTCCTAGAGTCCCCAGGTTTGTGACTTGCTCATACTTTCAACAATCTATATCAATATGAATACCCATGATGAAAGAAATGTGTTATTAAAGTTACACTTATTTTAATAAAGCACAAATGAGAGGAATCAAAGAGACAGAAAAGAAAGTAGAGATTAAAGAAACCTAAAAATAAAACTATACCCCAGATATACAACTCTGCCTAGCTCTTGTTGATCATGAAAATCTGTCTTCCAGGCAATGTGACCTGGTGACGAACTTCTCACCAGATTCAACCTGGGAGTCTCTCCTTCCATTTCCCATATTTTTTTTACTCTCTCACAATCCCAACCTCTTATTGTTCTGCCATTGATACTTTGACACAACTCTTCTAACATCAATACTCTCATTTTTTCTCTGGCTTTAAGCTTCGTTCCAGCATCATGTCTTATGTCTTCATGTACCCTTTAAATGGCCAGATCTCTTAGGCAGTCTCCATCTCGCTCATTTCCTTAAAGCAGCAAAAAAAAAATTCTAACAGCTCTCTTAAATCTATTTTAAGGAGAAAACATGAACCTATGGGAGGAGAAGTCCAGCACAGATAGCTTGAGGGTCACTGTTAGACATGGACGCAAAGCAGTAGGTGCACATATTGCAAAGGCATCAACTTCTGAATAAAAGGTGTCAATCAGGTATCTGTTTTCAGTGGGTAGGTAGGCACACCTGCAATGCCCCAAGAAAGCCACTTCTACACTTTTCTGGAATAAATTGGGGACTAAAGTTCAGAATTAAGCCATTTACTTTGAATGATCATTTTCAAGTTTCATCTCCAGAAGTTTGGAAGAGTTGGTTTTGTGCTTTCTGTTGGATGAACTCTAAATGTGTACAGTTAGATTTTCTTTGTTGACCTTTATGTCAGCTTGTTGAGTGAGAAGGCACAAACCACAGTGATGACTAGTGAAGTGTATGCTGCAAAAATGTTAGTATCTAAAGGAAAGGATGTGTTCTGAGTAGTGAGAAGTGACAACAATGTAAGTAAAACAAAATGGGCTAAAATGAATGATAAAGGAGTTGTGATTAGTAAATAATAATACTACTTTTAAAAGTCTAACTGAAAAAATAAATGAATAAATCTTGGAAAACAAAGTATGATTGTGGTGTTATGGGTCCACAGCTCTCCCAGCAAAGGCCAGTTCGTTTTTAAATGAATAATCACCGTGCTCGCAGCTTAGGAGGGGGCGTGGTGGCTGTAGCGAGCCGCAGGGCGATCTGCGGTGTGGCCGTTTCTCACCTAAGTGCACAGGTGAGAGACTACCCACATCCGTGATTGTTCCTGTGGCTAATGGGCTGCAGCTGCTATGTCCTCTCTGCATATATAGAGAAGCCCAAGATGGTTAGGATAAAGGAAAAGAAAAGGAAGAAAAAAGAACGACGAAAAGAGAAAGAACGGAGGTTGCAGGAAGCAATAGAGAAAGAGAGAGAAAGCCGGTGCAGAAGAGCGAGCGAGTGAGTACAGGCAGGCTCGTGTTGCAGCTGAGCAGGGTGCTTGGGTGTTGGGCCGACACTTGAGGAGCAGAAGTAGTGGTCGCTCCCGCTGAGTTTTTATATGAAGGACGGGAGTGACCGGAAGGCGGATGACTCTCCATGGATGGCAACGGGAGTCAGGACTTGGGATGTGGATTCCCCTGCATGTGAGCCCTGGTCGTTGGGGAATCCCAAGTCACTGTTTGGAGGAGCCTGCCGGAGCCAGGGATCGGTAAGGCAAAACCGAACAGTCGAAGTAGGCAGAGCATGTCAGCTGCAACTAGGGTGACTCCTCTGTTGCAGGACCCATTTGGGTGAAACAGGAGAGTCTGACAGCAATAGTAAAAGGATGCATCGGAGTTTAAAAGGACAGCTTCCTGCATTGTGTTTGTACCTCATTATTTTTAAAGGATTGTGTTTTTCTATTTTAACCTCCACACGTTTCTTTTATGGATTATTTATTTATTGAACATTGCACTACTGCACTTTGTTTGAACATTTGATTTGTCTTTTAATAAAAGCAGTTTGCACTTTGTTACACCATCCCCTTGCTCATTGTTATTGCCTCACTGTCTAGCTCATCGGTGACATTACCGACGGTGTTGGGTTCAAGGGCTCCCTAACAGAAGATGGGAGCATAGAGCCAAACCTACATCGTCACAATGATTCCCTGTAATATGTAAGGTTCATGTTATATTTTTAAAGTTCTAACAGTTTTTAACCTAGCAATGATATTACTGAACTGATTTCTACCAATACCTTTAATAAAGACATGAAAATGTATGTATGTATGTATGTATTTATTTAGTTATTTATTTAGTTATTTACCTAGCCTTCATGGTGTAGTTTCATACACACATTTACCTACATTCTTAAGTCCTCTCAAGTGCATTCACTGCCATGGGAAACTAGCAACTACGATGATAGCACTGAGCAGTTAACAATCCTGGGCAGAACATCAGAAAGTCAGAGCACAGACACACACAAACATACACACACTGGGGTCAACTGAGAACTGGCAGTTACTCATGACTTTGGGAATATGGTATGGAAACCGGAGTAACAAGACGGTAGGATTAAAAACCAAGATACTGGATCTGTGAAGCTGCAGTGCTAACCATTAAATCATCTTGGCAGTTTCAGTAATTCCAAAATATTGTATCTTCATTACAACAGCCTGAGTCAGAGGACTTGCCCAATTCTCATTTCAAAGAGTTTAGTTTGAAAATGTAGGCACTACACAGTTTTTCTCTTTAGTATTAAACCATACTGTGAAAAAGTTTGGAGAGATATTATATTTTCATTAAGCCTAAGTTTTGCAATGAAAGTAGTCTGTTTAATGGGTTAAAAAAATATTGTCGCATCCAGGGCCTGCCACGAGGCAAATGCGTCAGGCATTGTTTTGGCTGGGGCGCCATTTTCATGTAATTTTTTTTAAACAGTATAAAACAATAATACAAAAAAATTAAGTGTGTACCTAAAGAATTACATGCACATTCAGTACCGTATTTATATACTACCTTTAAAAATGTTAAAGGTTTAACATTTCCTATTATGCTGATCACAACAATATGCCACATGTCAATATGTAGCACTGATTTTCATTTTCTTGATTTCTGCATACTAACAATGATGAAAGGGAGTGGGGACGGATGTTTACGGCAGTCCTGGCGCAATGCTAGAGCAACTTTGTGAAGGTAAAACTTACGTGCTCTCTCTCTCTTTTTTTTTTTTTCATTTCATGTTTCTGTAAGAAGATCAAATCAATGTCATAACCCATAAGTGCTAAATAAGTTATCTTTGACTGGCACTAAAATCAAAATAAGTCTCTATTACCTCTATTTAACTCGTCAATCTGACAGCACTGACTGCCCTAAAATAATGACAAAATTCTACAAAACAGAACTGTAATGATTATCCCTACCCTTTATTCCAGTTTGCAGTATCTTTGATAATTTATGCAAAGAACTTAACATAGCCATCCAAATGATGCATGGTGTCAGTTTTTAAGCGAGACAGCTGCTACAGAGATCTTTTTCTAGTGTGCTAGGACCAAAGGTGTAGGTAGAGGAGTGTTTTTCATCTGTTTTTCTGTGGTG
Source organism: Erpetoichthys calabaricus (assembly GCF_900747795.2). Taxonomy (NCBI): domain Eukaryota; kingdom Metazoa; phylum Chordata; class Cladistia; order Polypteriformes; family Polypteridae; genus Erpetoichthys; species Erpetoichthys calabaricus. Next base: position 165,781,324 of record NC_041397.2, read on the forward strand.
GCACATTTTTGTAACCCAAAAGATACACCACGATTCTACCAACCACAAAAGTATTTACCCTCTTAGACTTGAAACTTTCTGAAGGGTAGGATTTGGGGAAGCAAAAAGAGCAGCTTGGAGATTGCCATTTGTAGACACAGCATTTGTTTAGATTATACTTTTAAATTGTTGGTGGTATTGAACAATTGAGGATACTACAGTATCTGCAGAATTTTAATACACGTTTTACTATATGCCTATTTAAGAGATTTGGATTATTTCAATTAAACCAGTTAGTACTGCATTCAAATTCAACAATCATTTCAGTTGTTTTTTTTACTTGACACATCTGTGTCTCATATGCTATGCCAATTTGAGAATTAATACAATGGCCTTGTTTTCTTACTGCCTTCTTTTCATCTTTCCTTTTAGGAATGCATTCAATTTCAGGTTGTACTTGCTTAAGTAGTATTTTGTTAAGTTCACGTTTAAGGTCATTGTTTAAGTTTAAACTATGACATTTTTTTTAAGTCCTCTGTGTTGATTCTTCATTAATTTTGTGAGTCTGTATGTATTTAATTCATGATTTATATATTTATTTTATAATTACATGTTTTATTGTTGGATGTGATTAATCATGACTACTTATACATGTCTGCGATTAAATAGTTATGTAGTAATTTTTTTAATTGATTCCTAGCCCTAATTTTCATTCTTATTCGATTTTAAGCCAATGATGAAATTGCTGATATAAAATCCTATATTTATTTTAGTCACAGTGATGCACTAATACTCAAATGCTTGTTTAATATGTAGTATTGTGGTGAAAGTCAGTAGGTGTCCGAGGCAGCACTGGGATTTTATTTTAAAATACAGCAGCTTAGACATATGGGTTTAGACACTGAGTGTTAATGGGGAAATGTAGTAGGCCTACTTAGGTATGCATGCATGCAAACCCTCATTAGCTGTTCTGTGGTTCAATGAGGACCTACACTCACAGGGATAAAAACAAGGCTGAATAGTTGTAAATCAAGAGAGAAACAGAAATAAAAGAAGATAAAACCTAGGAGTACATAGACAACATCTTCACATCCAATGAACAATTACACTCCATATTTAACTTTCCAGCAACACATTTCTTTCACTACCTTGAAATTAGGAATTTTGTTAAACAAAACTTGCCCAATCTTCCTCACCTTCCACCTACCTCTATTCTGGAAAAAATATTGATCAGTCTTGAGGACTTGGACAGCATCTCAGTAATATATAAAAACTAGTGCTGGCCAACAATTACAATTTTTAATCATGATTAATCACAGACAATCACAACAATCACATTGTTATGCGAAAAATTCCAAAATGAACTCAAAAGTAGTGTATTGCGTGTACAGTATTTGGTTTGCAAACACTTTAAACAAATAAAGTGCTTTTTAACAGCAGTATTCCCTTTACATAGTAGCAGTTAAAATATTTCTTGTAAATTTCAACTTAAACATTAATGTAATTAACTCAAATATAAAACCAAAGCTATTTGCCACTGCCAGGGCATTAATGTTTTATCTAGTTTGTTACAGAAGAACAAGTTACCCTCAGAGTCCAAAGCCACGACCACAACATTATAACAGGCACCTTCTGAGCAACAGCAAGTTAATATTTCTAAATCTGTTTTTTTTTATCTAAACAGATACCAGCAGAAACATTTTCTTTTATCAGGGAGCAGCATAAACTGGTTTATGTTCAGTAGCAACTCTTTGAGGTCTAATATTTTTTCCAAAAAACTTGGTTTTCTGAAAAGCGCACAAAACAATGGTTTCACACATAAATCAACATAAAATGTCTGTTGTTTCCTGTTGTGCCTGCTGTTGGCGCCTGTTTGCAAGTTTGTGGCAGCAGCGGCTATGAGGGTGGTGGCTCATCGGCCAGCAGGTGTGCACGGTGGGCTGGCTATCTTTGTGAGAAAGCTGCATGGGGGAGGCACTTGCAGTGAGACACAATATGGTTTGTACCTCCTGTTATCGTGTCTGTCCTCCCAGGCAAATGTTGCCATAGGTGCATTAGCTACATGAACGTGTTCAGCTCCACGATCAGCTGATGAAAGTACCTCACTTTTGTTTTCGATCTACATCTCCAAATCACTTGCATCAAAATCTGAGTCCTACAAATCAGAGTCCGATTTAGCGATAATACGAAAAAAAGTCATCCACGGATTATTTTGTTTTGAGCATTCACTTTGGTATCTCCCCATATGCCATTTTAGAAGATGTTTGCTCTTCTCTACTCATGCATGGGCAGGGAATCAAGGTCAAATCAACAAAGCTAACTTTCTTTCTAGCAAAAGCGTAGCGAAAAGCGCTGTAACAAGAAGATCGCTGATTTCTATCGATTGCTAGCGAGACTGAGGTTTTTAAAACAATAACAAAAACTGTGTTAATGTGCGATAAAATAATTGCTGCTGTTAATTAATTGATGCGTTAACGCGATAATTCGTTAACTTGCCCATCCTGATAAAAACATCCCTTTCAAAGATCCCAGAGTACAATGGGAAAAGGATCTCTCACTCAACATCTCAGAAAAGGAGTGGAAGGCAGCAATGCACAGAATTCACTCAAGCTCCATATGCGCAAAGCATAAAATTATTCAACTTAAAATTATATATCAAGCTCATCTCTCTCGTTTAAAATTGTCCAAAATGTTTCCAGTGCAAGATCCAACCTGTAAGTGTTGCAATCAAGTTCCAGCCTCATTGAGCAATATGTTTTGGTTGTGTGTCAAATTAATATAATCTTGGACCAAAATCTTTAAATGCCTTTCAGACGCCCTTGGTGTCACAATCCCTCCTAATCCATTAACAGCATAAACAAACTGTAATTGCCTTTACTACACTATTGGCACGTAGACTTATCTTGCTCAACTGGAAGAATCCTAACTAACCTAATTAAAGTCAGTGGGTAACTGATGTTATATGTTATCTGTACAAAACATTTTCAAAACCTGGAATAACATTTTAGAATAAGCATTTAAATTGAGGAAGTGGATTCTCTCTCCTCTTTTTATTATTCTATTTATTTTTATTAATTTATTAATTTATCTATTTACTTATTTTTACTAGTTTTAAGTTTTACTCTGTTGGCCTAGCTCTGTTTCTCATGGGTGGGGGTTGATTTGTTTCAAACCTAGTTTTGTTAAACTTGATTTGCTTTTATGTAATGCTATTTGATTTTAATAAAATGCTTAAAAAAACTAGGAAAAAGGAGAGTTAAGGATTGGGCTGGAAACAGTATGAAGGATGGGAGGTGAAGTGCTCAGAAGATCGTGCAGTAGAGTGAGGGGTCCAATGCTCTAGCTGAGCTGAGCAGCAGGAGCAATTGGGGCCCATATAATCATGCTAACACCAAAGGAGGTCCCAGCAGGTACCAACTGAGGTGTCCTGAGACAAGAGAGGGACCATGTTCAGCAGTGTCTCAGCTCTGCTGTGAAGCCATAGCTGGATGAGCAGGAGAGATGAGAAAGAAAGCACTGGGGAAACAGGCAAGGAAGGAGACAATCCTGACTGTGTTTTTATACCTGTTTTTTAATCAAAAAATGTTTTGGTTCAATCTTCCCACGCTATATATTAAGTGTGTGTGCGTGTGTGTGTGTGTGTGTGTGTACATCATGACCACAAGGGGCACCAGGGAGCCCCAAACCACAGAAACAGTAATAATCTACAAAATATATTTTTTGGTCTTTTATTGTCTTCAAGCACTTCTTTCCAAACCTCCTCCAGCAACCAGCCACAATAAACATGCAAATCAGTGATGAATCAATAAATCCTTCTCCTTCTGTCCTCTGAGTTTTGTCCACTGCTTCCCGACTCTGACTCCCTGAAGTGAGGCAGTTGACTGTTTTTATGACAGACCCAGGAATACTTCCAGTGCCATGTCACATTCTTTGGGAAGCACTTCTAGGCCACATAAAAAGTAGGGAGGTCCTTCCAACTCAGGACCCTTTTAAATTCCCAGTGATTAATAATACACTGTGTATGTATTATTTATTGAGAATTTTGCACTGCAGTTTGCACTTTGCCATCTAAAATAAATGGTACCACCACATTTTGCATCAGTCTTGCTTATTTGTGGCCTTACTGCATTAGTCCATCCGAGTCAACAACAACAACAACAACAACAACATTTATTTATATAGCACATTTTCATACAAAAAGTAGCTCAAAGTGCTTTACATAATGAAGAAAAGAAGAATAAAAGACAAATAAGAAATTAAAATAAGACAACCTTAGTTAACATAAGAAGGAGTAAGGTCCGATGGCCAGAGTGGACAGAAAAAACAAAAAAAAACTCCAGAAGGCTGGAGAAAAAAATAAAATCTGTAGGGGTTCCAGGCCACGAGGCCGCCCAGTCCCCTTTGGGCATTCTACCTAACATAAATGAAATAGTCCTCTTTGTAGTTAGGGTTCTCACGGAGTCACTTGATGCTGATGGTTATACAGACTTCTGGCTTTTAATCCATCCATCATTGTTGGAACATCATGGTGCTTTGGGTAGATGGTGGTGGCACAAGCCACCACCAATAGGACACCGGAAAAGGAAACAGAAGAGAGAGTAGGGGTTAGTACAGATTTTGAATGGTTATTATAATGAATTGGATATACAGAGTGTCAGGATTAAATTACAGTGAAGTTATGAGAAGGCCATGTTAAAGTAATGTGTTTTCAGTAGTTTTTTAAAGTGCTCCACTGTATTAGCCTGGCGAATTCCTACTGGCAGGCTATTCCAGATTTTAGGTGCATAACAGCAGAAGGCCCGCCTCACCACTTCTTTTAAGTTTTGCTCTTGGAATTCTAAGGAGACACTCAGTTGAGGATCTGAGGTTGCGATTTGGAATATAAGGTGTCAGACATTCCGATATATAAGACGGGGCGAGATTATTTAAAGCTTTAAAAACCATAAGCAGAATTTTAAAGTCAATTCTGAGTGACACAGGTAACCAGTGTAGTGACATCAAAACTGGAGAAATGTGTTCGGATTTTCTTTTCCTGGTAAGGATTCTAGCAGCTGCATTCTGCACTAACTGCAAACGATTGATGTCTTTTTTGGGTAGTCCTGAGAGGAGTGCATTACAGTAATCTAGTCGACTAAAGACAAACGCATGAACTAATTTCTCTGCATCTTTCGATGATATAAGAGGTCTAACTTTTGCTATGTTCCTTAGGTGAAAAAATGCTGTCCTAGTGATTTTATTAATATGCGATTTTAAAATTCAGATTACAATCAACGGTTACCCCTAAGCTTTTTACCTCCGATTTGACTTTTAATCCTAATGCATCCAGTTTATTTCTAATAGCCTCACTGTATCCATTATTGCCAATCACTAAGATTTCGGTTTTTTTCTTTATTTAATTTGAGAAAGTTACTATTCATCCATTCTGAGATACAGGTTAGACATTGTGTTAGCGAATCAAGAGATTTAGGGTCATCAGGTGCTATTGATACATACAGCTGTGTGTCATCAGCATAGCTGTGGTAGCTCACGTTATGTCCCGAGATAATCTGACCTAATGGAAGCATGTAGATTGAGAAGAGCAGCGGACCCAGGATAGAGCCTTGTGGAACACCATATAGAATATCATGTGTCTTTGAGTTATAATTACCACAACTAACAAAGAATTTTCTCCCTGCCAGGTAGGATTCAAACCAGTTTAAGACACTGCCAGAGAGGCCCACCCATTGACTAAGGCGATTCTTAAGAATATTATGATCAATAGTGTCAAATGCGGCACTCAAATCTAAGAGGATGAGAACAGATAAATGGCCTCTGTCTGCATTTACCCGCAAGTCATTTACTACTTTAACGAGTGCAGTTTCTGTGCTGTGATTTGTTCTAAAACCTGACTGAAATTTATCAAGAATAGCATGTTTATTGAGGTGCTCATTTAACTGCATAATGGCTGCCTTCTCTAGAATTTTACTTAAGAAAGGCAGGTTAGAGATGGGTCTATAATTTTCAAGAGAAGAGGGGTCGAGATTATTTTTCTTAAGTAGGGGTTTAACTACCGCAGTCTTAAGACAGTCTGGGAAGACCCCCGTATCTAATGACGAATTTACTATGTCAAGAACATTATCAATAAGCACACCCGATACTTCTTTGAAAAAATTTGTTGGTATTGGGTCAAGGGCACAGGTGGATGGTTTCATTTGAGAAATTATTTTATGCAAATCAGGTAAATCTATCCTAGTGAAAGACTCTAATTTATTTATTATGGAGTACTGGGGTTTCGGGGGGATCCTTAGTGTTGGGGAGATATACTATGTTATTTCTAATATCATTAATTTTTTGATTGAAAAATACAGCGATAGCCTCACAGGTTTTACTGGAAGTACTTAGGAGGCATTCCTTTGAGTTACCTGGGTTTAACAGATGATCAATTGTCGAAAATAAGACTCTGGGATTACTAGCATTGTTATTTATAAGCTTAGAGAAATAGCAGCGCCTCTCAAGACGGACTGTGTTATTGTATTCTGTTATTTTAACTTTTAATATCTCATAGTCAATAGTTAGTTTAGTCTTCCTCCATTTACGCTCAGCTCTACGGCATGTTCTCTTTAAATCAGACACTCTTTGGGTCTTCCAAGGTATAACAATGCTAGAAGATTTTTTAACTGTCTTTTCAGGTGCAACTATGTCAACAGCAGCCCTCACTTTAGTATTAAATCTTTCCACCTTACTATTTACATTCTCCTCGCTATTATAGTTGGCACTATAAACGGACTGATTGGTTAGAATGTTTGTAAGTTTTAAAGGTGCTGATGAGTCAAAGAAGCGTTTTTTAACAATATGCTTCTCATGAGTGTTTTCTATCATTATTTCTATATTAAAAAGTAGAAGAAAATGGTCTGAAAGACCCGTATCAATGACCTGCTTTATATCAACTTTTAGTCCTTTAGTAATTACTAAGTCTAACGTATGACCTGCTTTATGTGTAGGCTGATTAACGAGCTGTCTCAAATCAAAAGAGTCCAGGAGGTTCATAAATTCTTTTACTTTTTGGTCACATTGATTATCTACATGAAAATTAAAGTCGCCGACTATTAAGAGTGCGTCATAGTTCGTAATTAAGATTGACATCAAGTCAGAGAATTCCTCAAAGAAAGACGCGTTGAATTTAGGAGGTCTATACACGGATAATACTAGAACGTGAGAAACTCCCTGAATAACAATGGCGAGATACTCAAAAGACTTGAACTTACCAAAACTGATATTTTTACATTTTAACCGGCTAGAGTAAATGTTTGCTAGCCCTCCACCTCTCTTTCCTTGGCGATCAGCACGAGTAAAACTGTAATCCGGAGGCGCAGATTCGATTAAAACAGCTGCGCCATCTGAGCTAAGCCACGTTTCACTTAGTGCAATAAAATCTATTTTTTTTTTCACTAATAATGTCGTTGATAAAAAACGTCTTGTTAGTTAAAGCTCTAATATTTAATAGTGCCATATTCAATGTTTCGGAGGAGCAGAGATGAATACTATGTGCGTTATTGATATAGGGAACAGGAATTAAGTTATTTTTATTAGCGCCGCTCTGTGTGTATTTTTTATTTAATCTATGATCTGTTTTTACAGTTTTAATACATTGTTCATCTAAAGTAGTAACTTTAATTAAATTATTGGCGTTTATGCCGTATTGCCTAGATTTTCTATGTGCATTAAGATTGGTTATTACAGTATTTATGTTGCGCACTTTTATGGAAGATTTTTTTAAACAATTATCATGACCAAACACAGGAGTGGCATTTCGGAAGGGGTTAAAAGCAGAGATAGATAGTCAAGATAAACGAATTACCTTCGATATGTTTTCGGAGAGGACCCGGGCGCCGAAGCTGTTCGGATGCAGGCCATCTCGCTTGAAGAAACGCGGTCTTTCCCAAAAGAGGTCCCAGTTGTTAATGAACCCGATGTCTTGATTCTTGCAGAAGCCCTGCAGCCAGTTGTTTAAACCAAGCAGACGACTGTAATACTCGTTTGATCGTCTGACGAGAGGGAGTGGACCCGAGATGAAGATCTTTGCCGATGGGGTCCTCTCCTTTGTGTCTTTAATTAATGCAGTGAAGTCTGCCTTGAGGATCTCCGACTGTCGGTGCCTTATGTCGTTTACGCCAGCATGTATAACAATGGCTCCAACTGCCCTGTTCTTGTAGATCGCCGGTGCACGTCTCGTCACATCTCGGACGCGAGCACCGGGAAAACAAGAAACAAAAGACTTTCTATTAGGGCAAGTGATATTGAGATTCCTAACAATAGAATCACCTACCACAATTACATCACCAGGAGCTGAAGGCGAACTGGGGACGCTTAGAGGGTCAAACCGGTTCTGGGTTACGAAGCTTGCCTGTGCCGATGGAGGTGTTCTGGCCTTGAACCCCCGCCTGCATAGCTGAAATACACCGAGGTCATCATCGGTGTCGCTCCTACGAGGTGCGGGGGTGAAGGTGACTTGCGCGGCACAACGCGGGGTTGATGTTACGCCGATAACAGATGACAGATGGTCATGACTACAGATGACCTGGGTCCAAGAAGATGCCAAGGGTGTGGGCATCACAGTTATTTCTAAAATATGATTTGGTCCTAATGTACATCTGGACAATAATTTTTAGTTTCTGTGTTTGTGCAGAGGTGTTCTAAGCTAACCTTCAAAATGTTGGGGTTATATATCTATGCAATTTGCCATGGAAAAATATCATACTAGAACAAATTTGCCCATTGGCGTAACTATAGGCTACATGGTGGAGTAGTTGCACCATGGTCCATGGAGCTTGAGTGACTGGATTGTTGTTATTTTGCAAGGCTTTATTATTAACATGTTTGGCTACTTGACATTAGAATGAAAGGGCTAATGGTGTTATTATTTCCACAACTCCATTAACTTCAATTTTGACTACTGACCCTTTTATGTAAATTATATGGTTGATGTATCTCATCGACAGTGGTCTTTTTAATTCATTCAATGTAAAATTGGTGGGGAATAGTGGGTGTAATTTTTTTTTTTTTGCAATTGGCTCCATAAATTCTGGTTACACGATTTGGATTAGACTAAAAATTAAGAAATACTGGTAGAGCAGTGCAGTAAGAGTTTAGAAGATAAAGGATATCACTTTCAAAAAACATTTACTGTGTATTGGTGGCCTTGACATCAAGTAATTATCATATTATTTGTTCAACTTGTTCACAGTTTTTTTCATTCAGTGGGTCAGCTTTTAAGTTTATATAGAATATTTCACTTAGAGTAGCATTAGCAATAACAGTGTTTCTCAACCTCAGTCCTGGGGACCCACTGTGGCTGCAGGTTTTTGTTCCAACCAGCTTCTGTTTTTAATTGGACTCCTGGGCTAATTAAGTGAACTGTTATTTCCCAAGTTCTGTGTTTTGGGAACAATTTGATTAAAAATATATATATATATATATATATATATATATATATATATATATATATATATATATATATATATATATATATATATATATATATATATATATATATACGTATGATGAAATCAACAAAAGAGAATTAAGCATTTAAATCTATAGCAAAAGCAGAAATATTTCTAAATGTCTTATAAATGTAAAAATCGTGCTGCTGTGCTTTTCTGAATGTAGGATAAAAGAAAAATAATACCAGCTAATTAAATGAGATCAGTATTATCAGGTGTTGTCACTGATTAGGAATCTGGTTGGAACAAAAACCTGCAGCCACAGGGGGTCCCAAGGACTGAGGTTGAGAAACACTGCAATATGACATTTAAATTGATAAATTCCTTGGTTTGTTCCTTGCCTTTATTTGACATGATATTATATTTTTCCCCTACATGTAAATCTCCTTTTGCAAAACTTTTCTACTTTTGCTTTTTACTACATCAGCATTTCGCATATCCTATTCATAGTCTATTCATACTGTGCATTTATGCACGTACAGTGGTACATAATAAAACAAACTATAAAAGAAATTAATCCCCTGGATCATTTTACTTTCTTGTTTAGGAAAGAAAAATCTAATTTAACCTTTCTATAGTGTTGCTGATAACAAATTAATATTTAGTTTAAGTTAATTGTCACCAAGTTAAGGTATAATTGTGTGCCTATCCATTAAGTATTTTAGAATAATGGTGGCTATGGGGTCTTCCCAGACTGTCTTAAGACTGCTGTAGTTAAACCCTTACTTAAGAAAAATAATCTTGACCCCTCTGCTCTTGAAAATTTTAGACCCATCTCTAACCTGCCTTTCTTAAGTAAAATTTTAGAGAAGGCAGTCATTATGCAGTTAAATGACCACCTCAATAAACATGCTATTCTTAATAAATTTCAGTCGGGTTTTAGAACAAATCACAGCACAGAAACTGCACTCGTTAAACTAGTAAATGACTTGTGGGTAAATGCAGACAGAGGCCATTTATCTGTTCTCATCCTCCTAGATCTGAGTGCCGCATTTGACACCATTGATTACAATATTCTTAGAAATCGCCTTAGTCAATGGGTGGGCCTCTCTGGCAGTGTCTTAAATTGGTTTGAATCCTACCTGGCAGGGAGAAAATTCTTTCTTAGTTGTGGTAATTACAACTCAAAGACACATGATATCCTATATGGTGTTCCACAAGGCTCTATCCTGCGTCCGCTGCTCTTTTCGATCTACATGCTTCCGTTAGGTCAGATTATCTCAGGGCACAATGTAAGCTACCACAGCTATGCTGATGACACACAGCTGTACCTATCAATAGCACCTGATGACCCCGATTCTCTTGATTCACTAACACAATGTCTTACTTGTATTTCTGAATGGATGAATAATAATTTTCTAAAGCTAAATAAAGAGAAAACTGAAATTTTAGTGATAGGCAATAATGGATACAATGAGGCTATTAGAAACAAACTGGATGCATTAGGATTAAAAGTCAAGACGGAGGTAAAAAGCTTAGGGGTAACTGTTGACTGTAATCTGAATTTTAAATCACATATTCATCAGACCACTAGGACAGCATTTTTTCACTTAAGAAACATAGCAAAAGTTAGACCTCTTATATCATTGAAAGATGCTGAGAAATTAGTTCACGCATTTGTTTTCAGTCGACTAGATTACTGTAACGCACCCCTCTCAGGACTACCCAAAAAAGACATAAATCGTTAGCAACTAGTGCAGAATGCAGCTGCTAGAATCCTAACTAGGAAAAGAAAATCCGAGCACATTTCTCCAGTTTTGATGTCACTACACTGGTTACCTGTGTCATTCAGGATTGACTTTAAATTCTGCTTATGGTTTATAAAGCCTTAAATAATCTTGCCCCATCTTATATATCGGAATGTCTGACATCTTATATTCCAAATCGTAACTTTAGATCCTCAAATGAGTGTCTCCTTAGAATGCCAAGAGCAAAACTTAAAAGAAGTGGTGAGGTGGCCTTCTGCTGTTATGCACCTAAGATCTGGAATAGCCTGCCAATAGGAATTCGGCAGCCTAATACAGTGGAGCTTTTTAAAAAAACTGCTAAAAACACATTATTTTAACATGGCTTTCTCATAACTTCACTTTAATTTAATCCTGATACTCTGTATATCCAATTCATTACAATAACTATTCATGGTGGCTCTAAAATCCGTACTAACCCCTACTCTCTCTTCTGTTTATTTTTCCAGTTTCTTTGTGGTGGTGGCGCAACTACTCAAAGCACCGTGATGTTCCAACATTGATGGATTAAAAGCCAGATGTCTGCATGACCATCATCATCAAGTCCTTCTGTGAGAACCTTAAATACAAAGAGGACTACAGTAATCCCTCGCTATATCGCGCTTCGACTTTTGCGGCTTCACTCTATCGCGGATTTTATATGTAAGTATATTTAAATATATATCACAGATTTTTTGCTGGTTCGCGGATTTCTGCGGACAATGGGTCTTTTAATTTCTGGTATATGCTTCCTCAGTTGGTTTGCCCAGTTGATTTCATACAAGGGACGCTATTGGCAGATGGCTGAGAAGCTACCCAACCAGAGCGCGTATTACGTATTAAATAAAACTCCTCAAATATATTGTGAGCACGGGGGCTCTTCGCACCCCTAGAGGATATGGCCGCTCCTCAAAAAAATGCTGAAAGATTACCTTCACATTGCTCTCTTCTTTGCTGGGCTTACATATGGCTGCTTTATCAAGCGATATGCTTCCTGCACGGTGCTTCGCATACTTAAAAGATCAAACAGCACGTATTGATTTTTGATTTTTACTTTTCTCTCTCTCTCTTGCTCTGACATTCTCTGCTCCTGACGGAGGGGGTGTGAGCAGGGGGGCTGTTTGGACACCTAGACGATACGGACGCTTGTCTAAAAATGCTGAAAGATTACCTTCACGTTGCTCCCTTCTGTGCAGCTGCTTCGTGAAGCGACATGCTGCACGGTGCTTCGCATACTTGAAAGCTCGAAGGGCACGTATTGATTTTTGATTGTTTGTTTTTATCTGTCTCTCTCTCTCTCTCTGACATTCTCTGCTCCTGACAGAGGGGGTGTGAGCTGCTGCCTTCCTTGCAACTGCTTTGTGCGGCGGTGCTTCGCATACTTAAAAGCCAAACAGCCCTATTAATTTGTTTGCTTTTCTCTCTCTCTCTGACATTCTCTGCTCCTGACGCACACTCCTTTGAAGAGGAAGATATGTTTGCATTCTTTTAATTGTGAGACGGAACTGTCATCTCTGTCTTGTCATGGAGCACAGTTTAAACTTTTGAAAAAGAGACAAATGTTTGTTTGCAGTGTTTGAATAAAGTTCCTGTCTCTCTACAACCTCCTGTGTTTCTGTGCAAATCTGTGACCCAAGCATGACAATATTAAAATAACCATATAAACATATGGTTTCTACTTCGCGGATTTTCACCTTTCGCGGGGGGTTCTGGAACGCAACCCCCGCGATCGAGGAGGGATTACTGTATTTCATTTTTGTTAGGTAGAATGCCCAGAGGGGACTGGGTGGTCTCGTGGCCAGGAACCCCTGCAGATTTTAATTTTTTTCTCCAGCCGTCTGGAGTTTTTTTTTTTGTTTTTTTCTGTCCTCCCTGGCCATCGGACCTTACTCTTATTCTATGTTAACTAATGTTGTCTTATTTTAATTTCTTACTTTATCTTTAATTTTTCTTTTCTTCATTATGTAAAGCACTTTGAGCTACTTTTTTGTATGAAAATGTGCTATATAAATAAATGTTGTTGTTGTTGTTGTACACAAAGAACAAGATAAAATAAAATGTGATTGACTTCACTTTATTTTAATTCTTTTTTCCACAAATTAATAGTTGTTGGAATTTATTCTCATTACAGCATTCTACAGATTTGAAACAGATACTTTAAAAGCAGCCAGGGAAAAATACAATCACATGCATACATACTGTACGTCAATCAGTCAGTCATCGTCCAACCCGCCATATGCTAACACAGGGTCATGAGGGACTGCGGGAGCCAATCCCAGCCAGCACATACTGTATGTAATAAACAAAACGATAATACTGGAACTTGCTTTTAATGTGATCAGTAAGAACATTGTAAAATGTTAAGACCCAGTGTCTGAGTCAATAACAAATTAAAATTTAAGCGTCTAATTCATTTGTTTTCTTCATTACAGAGTCAAAATCCACTCGATTTGAGAGGACGCTAGCCCATCACAGGGCACACATGTACACACCAATACTAATTAGCACTTTGCCCTGTGATGGACTAGAGTGTGTTTGTGTAACATACCATTTAGATTAGTAAGGATGCACTTTTAGTTTTTATGGAATAAAGGGTCATAATATAATACCTTTTATTTTAACATGGCCAGCACTGTTTCACACACATTTCAGCAGCAGCAGCTGCCCAAGTAGCTCAATGACTGGAGTTGAACATGTCATACTGTCAAGAAAGGCATTTGGTTGAGTGTAAGTTGTCAAGTTATAACAACATTATATTTGAAAATTATCAAAAATGATCACTTCCATGTGGACTGTTAAATCTCTAAGTTGTCAAGTTAAGGTGACAACTTTACATTTTTGTGTTCTATCAAGGTGTCATGTGTCACCTGAGATAGACTGGCATGCCATTAATGACAGACCTCATCATATCAGAATATATTGTGGACAGACAAGTGCAGGAAATGGATGAATGATTATACTTATATTTGTGCAATGTTAACCTATATCATTAAACTTTTAAGTTATTTATTTTTCTTTGGTTTCTTATTTTGTAATGTAAGCACAAGATGTGATGTTCAAACATGACGAATAATTAAAACAATCTAAAAGTATATTTCTAATCCTACTTTCTTATATTTAGAATACAATTCGGATTAATTTTACATTCAGTAGTCAATTTTACAACTAAGCTCATTCTAATTTAATTTTTAATTGCATTGTGGATGTGATAAAATATGGAAAATGGTTGATGACAGTTGAAATATAAAATGTAACTTTGTCTCACTAAAATCTTTTGTGTTTTCTTCAGAGAGCACTTTATAGTGGTTGATTGCAGGACAGGGAGTAGAATGGAGTCACAGAGAGAGCAAAAATCTAACAGGGGACACCTTTAACCATGTCATTGGCATGTTTGACAAAACTGTTACCAAATATATAGAGAACCATCTCTCAAATGTGAAATGCACACATCATGGCATGCAAAAACGAGAATGTCAGCACCATGGCAGATGTACTTTGAAGCCTTAAGATCAAAAATCTATGATGCCCTTCACTTTGCAATTAAAGTGGAAGAAAGCAAGGACAAGTAAGACAAAACAAATTTCTGAGGTTTTGCCCTATTTGAACAACAAATACAAACTTGAAATATTTATACTGTACTTCACATTGGTTTAGACACGAACTGTATGTTGAAAACTCTAATTGAAACTCTGTCATAACATTGACATAAATGCATATGTATCAGTGTTATAATGGAACAGCAATAATATAGTTAGGTAACAATAGGGTACAGGAGAAGCTTTGTAAAGATGTCCTGCAAGTACTGTACATACACTGCTATGCATACAGGCTTAACCTTGTTCTTAACCTTGTTCTGGTTGACTATTTGAGCACTGGAAGTCTGAAGTGGAGATTGTTTAACCGTACCAATGGTTGTTTTCTATCTCTCTTGGGCTTGTTGGGAATGTTCACATTTGGCAGTGTGGTCTGTCAGGAAAGTCCTTACTTTCCAACCACATCAATGGAGAAAATCTAGAGGCCTGCTAGGCCTGGAGAAAGGCCTGCCCATGAAAGGACTAAAGCCAAAAGTGTTGCCTTTTGAAGGACAGTTGAAAAAGGAACCAGGAGATGACAGGATTCATAAATGAATGGTCAAAAA
This sequence comes from Erpetoichthys calabaricus, assembly GCF_900747795.2. Classification (NCBI taxonomy): domain Eukaryota; kingdom Metazoa; phylum Chordata; class Cladistia; order Polypteriformes; family Polypteridae; genus Erpetoichthys; species Erpetoichthys calabaricus. The sequence goes on from NC_041397.2 coordinate 165,796,647, forward strand.
CAAGCAGAAGTTGTATTGATCAAAACAATAAAATTAAAACACTTGGCAAATGTCAAAAACTAGGAATCAAAGTATAAAAACAAGTGCTAAGCAAACATATGTCTTTTAGCAGTATTGTGCTATTTTTTAGCAGAGTGTTATGCTGCCATGTTTTATATGTATGCATATAAAAGTCATAAGATTGGAGATCACATGACCAAAATAGCTGCCGAAAAAAGAAATCACCTCATCAAAATGGATTCAAGTAAAATAAAGCAAGATAAGTATAAAATGATAGGTTACAGGTACTAATAGACTAATAACATGCAAATTAAACTGTCCCTAACTTTGTTTAATGGTCTTTTCCAAGTGACTTACTTTACAGCCTCTCAGTTCGGAGTTTTCAGCAGGACGTGGCTCAGCCTGTAATCTCCACCATCTTGGAGAAATGTTCAAAAAATAGTGAAATAACAGAACAAGCAAAGAGGCCTGTTTGCAAAATCTGGGGTTATGGCTCATAACCCATACATGAAAAGAAACCAGCACGACAGTCTTGCTGCCTAAAGGTTTTATCCAAAGTATTAACAGGCTGGTCAAAGAATGAACATACGCTTTCCTTGAGAGGTAGGTGATATACTGACAAAGATCTCATCACTTAGCCCAAACATAAGTTTTTCTTAGAGCATCCGCACCTACCACCCAGGGACAAATGAAATCGGTGAATACAATGTGTCTGCTGAGCTTCTTCAAGGGCCAAAAGTGAGAACAACTACAGAGTTTTTATCGTTGATGATGCTCTACAAGAATACCTTCATGGATTTACACAAACTGATCTATGCCTCGGTAATGTTGCCTGTAATATCTACAATGCTGCAAGTGGAGTTTCCATTGCCTTCCCCACATAAACTCCAGGCCATTAAAGGTCAATGAGCAAGAGCTTTTACCTTTGTTATAAGCTACAACAATAGTAGACTTGTCATTCTGTATAATTCTAAATGGTCATTGAGTGCATTCTTTAGGTCTTTTTCATTAAACTAAACTTGAATATGTGTCATCATGTTCATTTATGTATTAATAAAAAACTCAACTGAGCAGGCATTTTCTTTTATGGTGTGGTTTATATAATTAGTATTTTATTGTCATGACCAGACGCAAAAAGCAGTTTTAAGAATGCTAAAATCCCACATAGGGCATCAAATATTTGATCACATTATTTCCAGATTGTGAAGCCACCTACCCCTCTGAATGAGAAAACATCCACAAGGCACCAGCAGTGAAATAAATTCAAAGCTGACCCTGCGCTAATGGGTTTGTCTAAGTGCATGAAAAGGGTGCTAACTGGATTAATGTGGAAACTCTGAAAATGTTTCTTTTATTATGTAAGATCCACAATATCTCTAAAAAAGCAGGGGGTAACCATGTAATTTTTTTAAAGATACCATGGATGGAAAAGAAGGTTATCCATATCATTTAGAGTGATGTAAGATTGCCTAAAGCTGAAAAGGCAGAAGTGGGAATGTAGGTACAGGAAATATTACATTTTGAACTTATTAAAGAGTGTAGGAGTCTATGACACTGCTTAGAAAATCTCTTAGTTCTTATTGCTTGTGCAATCATTTCCACATGTTCAGCCAAATCTCTCAGGCTGATGCCTACATTTTGCCAGGGTAAATTCGCTTATTGAGAACTAGAGATTTCACAATCTACTGAGCTAAAGCAAATCATCACATTCACCTTTTTAAAAGGAGCCAAGGCAAAATGTTATCATTGCACACATTATGCAGATGCTGTCTTTGTAGACTATTTGACTTAAATAGGCTCATAAGGATCGTGAGGAAAACTTTCTAGACACCCTTAAGGATGCATGATTGATACTTTATTCTAAAATGTTCCTGTTTAATATGAATAAAAGCTTATTATTTAAACTAAGCATTGGAACAAGTAGGAGTTACATCACAAATGTCAAAGATAAACGCATCGTGGTGAAGAACCAAAACCAACAGTCAAGTATAAGACTTTCTCTAAAAAATGGGATAAATTGAAAGGATCATACAGTATCTCATTTAAGTAAGCATGCTGAACCGTATACCAAAAAAAGAAACAACCAGGCAAAGAATACTTTCCTCTGGAATTCAAATATCAAGGAGTTGTTCAATGATCTACAGCAAACTTTGCTAAGGGCACCTGAATATAGGATTAAAGAGACCCTTATTCTTCAAAAAGACACCTTTGAGCTAGGATGGAGAGCAGTACTGGCTCATCACTGCTGCAAAAGTGATTGTGATGTAACCTCAGGGGTAGAGGTGTGCTGTTGTTTAACAAGAACAAGCAAATAACTGTCTACTTGAATAGAAAATTACCCTGATCATTAGCCATACCAGTTTCATGATGAGGTTGAAAAGTACAGAAGACAAAAACTATACTCTAATGTAAATCTTTTACCTCGCATGCACAATGAACTCTGACCATGGAGTGAGACACACCCACCAGTGCACACCAAATAAAGTCAACAAAAATTGTGAGGAACAGCAATTATTTTGAAGAAAGACACTAAGTGCAAGATTCCATAGGAAAATCAGTCCAGAAATGTGGAGCACCAGCTCATTTATGTCTTATCTTCAGACAAAACAGATTTGAAAAGCCATGTCAGAGTAAATGGCTTCAAGAAACAAGCACACTTAGAAACAGGGAAACACATTGCACAGCGCTATGCTGTAAAAGGAAACAAAAAAATTAGTCCTTTCTAACTTAAAATTTTCTAGTGACCTTTTGCATTCAAAAATTTGAGTTTACCGAATTGAAGTTGAGTAAATTTCATATTTTGAGTTGTGGTGACATCCTAAACACGTTGGCTGAAATAAAATAAAAAAGGTTGCATTGGTTAAATGTTTAGTACTCGCCAAGTCAGTTTGTTATTCTAATAACATATTTTGTGTTGTATTAGCTGCTGTCATTTAGTTTATGGTAGTTAACTACAAAGCCAGTATCAAAAACTAAACACAACTGTATATTTTACATTCTACAAATTAAAACTAACACATCATTATTATTACCATTACCACGCTTCTTTAAACTTCACCTGTTTGTTGTCTGGTACAAATCTTGTAATCGATATTTAACCCGCTTCCTATTGTCCAAATTACTAGAAACTTTGCACACTTACTCACTTCTGATGACAATACATGAATCAATAATCAGTTTCACTAATTGATCAATTAATCCATGTTAATTAAGAAATGAAATTTTCATATGAAGCATAGTTCAAGATTTCACCAATAGATGGCGCTAGTATTAGATAGAAATATTGAAGGAAGTGTTAAAATATTGATTACAAAATTATGCTAAAACAAACCCAAGACTAAAAAGTTGAATATATATATAAAAAAATACTTTTTAAAAACCACGCTTATATTAAGTTAAAAAGTGTACTAAAAAGTTAAAAATAAATCTGTCATACATCACTCGTTAAATAAAAGTATGGGCGCTTTTAATAAATTAATAATTAAATTTAATAAATTATGTCAAAAACAGCTGCACAGAATTTACCATACATAATAATGTATATAACAGCAAGAAAAAATTGTCAGTCATCTTCTCTAATGCAAGGTCATTACCAAACAAGAAGAAATACGAATTCAACTCCTCAGAATCATGAGTTTTAGAGACTTATTTAGAAAGCAAATCAAAAAATAAATAATGTGCATAGACCATTAAATGTAAAATTTGAAAACCTTGATCAAAGATTCAATTTTTTTTTTTTTTTTTCAAAAACAGGTGCCCAGAACTGACAAAATTAGCAGGAAGCGTCACACAGAAATTTGTATTATATTTTCAATAGTTTGTTTTTTAGAGATTGCATTCTAGCAGTGCAGTCATTTCCAAGGTGTAGAATCACTTTCCAGACCACCTCAAGTGTGTATTTAAAGTCCCTGAGATAACCCATATTAAGAGCATAAAGTAGGACGAACAGGATTGTAAAGGCATTTGTAAAGTTTCCCAAGTTATGCATAACAACCTCCTCTTCGAGGACAATTACAACATTTACCACACTGGAGAGCAATCTTGAAGGGACATCATTCTTGACCACCTCTAAATTTCCCATCGAAATGTTCTTTGCAGGCGTCTCTAATGGCTCCGTATTCTACAAAAGACATTAAGTAAAATTTGACACTTAATAAAATACCCCTTGTCATGGATATCACATAAACATTAAAACAATATTAGGTTTTGTGCATGTCATACAAGTTACACCAAAATAAAAAGGTCAAACTGATACACCATAAAGTGAAGAAAGCAAATTACCAGGATCGTTTTTGAAATTGAAGCCCACTTTTATAGATAGAAGGGAAGACCCTGAAGAACAGTGTCTCTTCTATGTGCTGTTAAGTCTGTCATCTGTGAAAAGCAAAACAAAACAAACACAAGTGAATGTCAATTAGTGAAGTATCATACCAAGAAAAAGTTATAAAGAATAAAATCTGTTACTCTGTAGTTAAAAAATTTGAAAAATCAATTTAGATAAATAATCCCTGTATATCCAGTTTCTCTAGAAGATTCTCCATTTCCTGTTTGCCTGATTGTCGTACTTTAGCTCTGTAAATTTTAAGCAAGGCTGTAGTCTAACTGTCCAATGATGTTAGGAGTGTTAACTTCACATCAACATAAGTTATGTGAAGAAACTCCACATAAACCTAAGTGTAAGGACTGAGTTAATGATCTGTAGAAACACTGGTGTGCTGTGCTTTCACTGCTGTATATAGATGCCAAAATAACACAGGAAACCACTGCTATGTTAACTCACATTTACAGTAAACCACCAAAGTACTGCACCTTACGCTAGCTATCTACATTAAAGACCTATGCAATAGTTTCTGAAAAAAGCGGGAGTTTGGACATAGGCTTGTAAAAAGTGTATGGCGGCTCACTAGCAAATGACAAATGAGGCTTAAAACAGACAGTAGGTTTCTAATCATAAAATCAATAAATTCTATTCTAGAAAAGTATTATAATTTGAAGTATGTTCAAAGAAAAAGCAAATAATATTAACTTTACAGAAAACTAAATTGAAAACTAACTTACTCACTTTGCTGACCAAGTTAATGTTCAAAGTATTTAAAAATATAATAAAGTGTTGAATTTGCATTAGTGAAGTGAAATTACACATAACGAAGTGTACAATTTCACTTACCTGATAGCGAATTACTATTAATTTTATGACGCTTATGATGGATTATTGCAAAGAAATTTTGCAGCTCGTTGTTTGGAAAAATCCAAAATGTTTGAATTTAGTCCTCACTTTGCGCATGCTAAGTAAATTAAAAATACCAGTATTTTGCTCAGCAAACATATATTTTTTCTTAAACACAAAAAGCTGACTAAGCACAGAAACATTCATTCACTTAATAAAATATTTTAAGTTGAATGGCAAAAATGATGTATTCATCCATTCAATACCTTTTTCTGTTTTAGGACATCATTTTTAATCTCATGTGTTGTACCTTTTTTTTCATAACCACAGATTTCCCTATCATGGATTTTTTTACAGTGTATCGATCACTTAGTCAAGCTACCCATTTGCAATCCAACAAAGGCAACCCATGAATGGCAGCCCAAGACCCAGGTGAGAAACACTGAGCTAATTTACCCCTCAAATGAAAATATTTTTTAACACATTCAGGACGTAAATCCATCTGGGGTACTGATTTGGTCATGAAGGCAATGATCTTACAATTGGTCTGTGTGAAACTTGGCTGATACAGCTCTGTTATGTCACACTGGCCTTGCAAATGGCTGTGGGAAAAAATGCTCATCTAAACTGGCCCAAGGAGTACTTCTATGAAAAATTTCAGAGACCAATGAATGGATGAATGAGAACTACTTGTCTTTAAATACAGATAAAACAGAGATGTTAATTGTTGGAGGGAATGATGCTGATCACAACAATATTTTGTCATCTTTTAACTCAGTTGGAATCCCAATTAATTTTACTGAATCAGCCCGCAATCTAGGAGTTATCTTTGACTCTAGCATGTCATTTAAAGCGCATATTGTTGTTTTGCCTGCCTAAGGTAAAGTCATCCCTGATGGAGGATCGCAGGAATCGTGCGAAAGAGGGGTCCTTTCATCGGATTGGCTGGTCCAACACTGTTTCAGCCGTGGAATGGCCAAATGGGGGAGGTAGCTTGATGGATGAGGTCTCCAGGAGTCTAAAATTATCTAAATCTTATTATGTGATATCATCTACTGTTCCGTACTTCTAAAAAATTTTTTAATTTTTTATTGAGGGTTTGTTCTGTTCTGTGTATTGTATTGTATTGTATTGTATTGACCCCCTTCTCTTGACACCCACTGCACGCCCAACCTACCTGGAAAGGGGTCTCTCTTTGAACTACCTTTCCCAAGGTTTCTTCCATTTTTTTCCCTACTAGGTTTTTTTTTTGGGAGTTTTTCTTGTCTTCTTAGAGAGTCAAGGCTGGGGGGCTGTCAAGAGGCAGGGCCTGTTAAAGCCCATTGCGGCACTTCCTGTGTGATTTTGGGCTATACAAAAATAAACTGTATTGTATTGTATTGTACCAAGGTCACTGGCAAATGCAGCATATTTGCTGTGAAAAATGCTTTTTGAACTTCACTGATCATCATGATTTCCAACTGGTAAAATTTAGTTGGAGTAAGATTATGACAGAACAAAGTAAAGGAAGTATGGAACAGGATGAAGCCAATTACAGGCTACAAGCAAGCTATGAAATATACAAAGAAAGGAACAAGAACAGAACCAGTTCTTCCACAGACTTGACTCATTTTTTTCAGTACTAACCTCCCCCAACTCTGCTAGCCACTGCATGCAACCTGAGGATGTTCCAGGATTCCAACTACCTTCTGCACCCTGCATAACCTTCCCCTACAGTCACACTTGTGGTATCCAGCCCCCTTCCACTTCCTGTATTATCTGTCACTGCTGATCAAGAGAGGAGAGAGCTGGGAAAACTCTGCATAAACAAGGTTTAACTGTGCTAAAAACATGTGTCTGCCTGCTCTGTGGGGTCTTTCAGTACCTGTTCTCCCTTTCCCTGAATTTGTAGAAGGGTGTGGAAAACATCCTGTGTGGTCCAAGTGCCAAAAAAAGGACATTCCAATTATCCCAACGACTTCAGACCAGTTTCTCTTAGTTCATACATCATGAATACCTTTGAGAGTCTGGACATAAAACAGCTACTACCCCTGGTTTCAGAACATCTGGGTCCTCTGAAGTTTGCCTATCAGACACATATATGTGTAGTGGATGCTTTGATCTACAAGCTCCACAGAGCCTACTCCCACTTGGGCAAAGCAGGGATCAGTCTTCATTGATTTTTTTTTCATTTTTTCCGAAAGTGCATTTAACATCTTTCTGCCTCATCAAATGGGAAAAAGCTCAATATTTTGCATCTTGATGCCCCCACAACCTCTTGGATCATGAACTACATGACCAACAGACAGCAGTTAGTAAGACTCATGGACTGTGTGTCAGAAATGATGATGTGTAATACTGGAACCCCTCAAGGAACTGTTGTGTCTACTTTCCTCTTTACTCTCTACACAACAGATACCCAGCAATACCACTTTTTGCCACCTACAGAAATTTTCAGATGACTCCTTCATTATAGGCTGCAATAATAATGGAGACGAGTCAGAGTACAGGAACGTTGTGGAGGACCACCTGCAACTCAACATTGGACAACAGAGACAAAAGAGCTGGTGGTGGACTTCTGGTATGCCAATGAGCCTCTGAGACCAGTCACCATTCAGGGAGAGGATGTGGAATGTGGTGCATGTACCTGGAGTTCACATAAACTCCAGGTAATAAACCTAAATAGTCTGAAGACACAATGGTACTGTACAAGAAGTGCCAGAGTAGACTGCACTTGCTAAGGAGACTCTTTTGATGTGTGCAGCAAGCTGCTGGAAATGTTCTATCAGTCCATACTACTCAGGCTGATGTTCTATACTGCAGTCTTCAGGCGAAGCAACCTTAGCGCAAGAGGTGCAAAATGCCTGAACAAACTTATCAGGCAAGCCTTCTCCATCATAGGGTTGGCCCTATACATACTGGAAGCTGTTGAGGCAAAGTGGATGATGGCAAAATTGAAAGCCGTCATACAAAATCCCCTCCATCCCATCCAAGAGGCACCCTTGGAGCACTTTTAGCCACAAACTCATTCCACCATCATGTGCTAAGTAGCGCCTTTGGGGGTCTTTTCTGCCCACTCATATCAGGCAATTCAATGCTTCATCCTGACATACTCTTTAAGTTCATATCTCCACTATATGCATGTATTTATTGATTGGCTTTCTGACCAATACAATAGGAGTGGACCAGGAACTATAACTCTCCTCTGTTATAGTATATTTGATCTCCAGCTCCACTTCTGCCTTTTTTGCCTGAGGAAGTCGGTATGAATGTTCCCTGACTATTACCCCAGGTTTTGTCACTATGTCATGCGCAACCAGGAAGGTCCATCGGGACTTCTCACTCACTACCTCCAGGACAGACAGGATAGCTGTTTCGAGCTCCTGTCGTTGTAGGTGAGTCAGATTATCACCGAAGTTATGGTTTAATTTATGAGCAAAGAGGGAGAGGGGCTATACGGATGGGGGATTGGGGTCCTTTTCCTTCCATGGTTTCAGCAAATTAATGTGATAAATCCGTTCACTGGGCCGATGACTTGGTTGTTTAACCAAATAATCAACCAGCCCCTTCCTCTCCTTAACTTCATATAAGCCTTGCCAATGTGCCAATTTGGAGTGTGAGGTAGGAACTAATACCATGACTCGACCCCCCCAGCCAGAACTCCCGAAGAAACTTACCACAGTCATAGCATCAGACCTGGGCTGCTTGCGCCAACGCCAAGTGATTTTTTTAGAATGGGTCTAATTTTTTCAAATCTATCGCGAAACTGTGTGATATACTCAAGTATATTTGTAGAGGGGAGGGCCTCCTCCTCCCAACCCATCTTTTAAAATATCCAATATACCTGGGGTTGTCGTCCATATGATAACTCAGAATGGTGAGAACCCATGCTTGTGGGACTTCCTGATATGCAAAAAGGATGGGGGTAGTTGATCCCAGTTCCTTCCATCCTTATTAACCACCTTGTGCAGCATCTGTTTGAGAGTTTGATTAAACCTCTCGATTAGACCATCAGTTTGAGGATGATATATCGAGGTCTTTAAATGTTTTATTTACAGTAACTTGGCCATTTCCCTGGATGTCTCAGAGGTAAAAGGCGTCCCTTGATCTGTCATGATTTCTTTGGGGATGCTGACTTGCACAAAGACCCCTACTAGTTACAGTGCAATAGCTTTCGATGTCACTGAGCGCAATGGAACAGCTTCAGGATATCGGGTAGCGAAATCTACCAGGACCATTATATATTTATGTCTCCTGGCCATGGGCTCTAGGTGTCCCACTAGGTCCACCCTGATTCTTTCAAATGGGATGCCAATAAAGGGTAAAGGAACTAGAGGAGCACGGTCCCTCCTTGGAATCTGGCATAATTGACATTTCAGACAGGATAGGCAAAAGCAGCAGACCTCCTCTTTAATTCCGGATGAAAAAAATCTGAGCTTAATCTGCTCCATTGCTCCCTTTTAAATAAAGCCAGGGTCTGCATAAATTGAAACTGCAGACGTGTGAGAGGATTGGATTTGACCTCAAGGGGAGTGGTTTCATCCTGTGTTTACACAGTGCCTGATGATGATGATGATGACAGCGACAACACATCGCGCATCGACAGCCCAGGTGTCTCCACGTCATCATTAGAGGCTAAACTCTGTCCATCCTCCAGTTGTGTACACAGCATGGAGGTAGCTGAGGATGCTGTTTCTGCATCCATGACTAGACTTAGGGATTATGTGGGACTAGTGAGTGTAATACCACTTTTATTATCTGACCAGTCTGTACCCAGTATCATGGGGAATGGAGGATTATCGAGTACCGCCACCACAAATTTTTTTTAATACACCACCCTCGCTGATATAACAGGCGGCGGACTCATAATAACGGACGTCCATGTGAATACAGGTTAATTTTGTCTTTACTTTCAGCCTTTGTCACGGCCTCACTAAACAGCAAGCAACAATGGAAATGTTACTGCTGGAATCAAATAAAGAGGTGACTTTGTGTCCATTTACGATTGCTAATCCCATATAGGAGTAGGCCAGAGGATTAGCTAGAGCATAGTCCCTCTTCCCGTATTCCACCTTTGTCACTTCGCGAGGCCCTTCGCTGGGCACCAGGATTCACCGAAGTGCCCCCTGCAATGTGGGAAGGGGACTCAAAAGCAGGGATGCACGTCCGTCTGGGTTCACATGGGTCCCGTTCTGGATCTCCCAAGTAGGTTTCCACCCATGACCATGCTGCTAAATGTTTGTCTCCAGGCCGGCTAGGCGGTATTAAGTTGAAGGGCATGGATTAACACTAGAATTACCAGAGCCTACAAGAAAACTTGTAAATCCGGCCCACCTTAAATCCTTTCTCACCTCTCCATCAGTGTCTTTTGTCCTGTAAATGTGTCGATAAGCAGCAAGCAGCCTTGTATCCGATTCCCCCTGCCCACCGCTGCAGTTAAATTTGTAAAGAAGTTTCTCAGTGCTCAGTGTTTATCTTCGAGTGAAGTGCTGGAACTTTATAGGGTAAAAAAGTACATTGGTATTTGGAATACATACATTTCATGTGTGTTCCGTGTCAACAACAATCTATGTAAAAATTACGTTAATGCAGAAACGTTTTTCATGTTTTAGTAATATTTGACAAAATGTAGACATGAAATGTATAATGTGTGAAGCCGGAAACACAAATATATGAAATAAACACTTTCGCAAAAGGTACAAGTATAACAAAACAAGTGCATTTTTATTGAAGAATTTAACCAAAGGAAAAAGAAAGCTGGTTACGGTGGGCGGTTGATACGACAGCTTGCGTGGTGCAATGCTAAGAACTGCTGACTCCCAATCAAGAACTTCTGGGTTCGATGCTGGCAGCTTCTCAAGTTTACCGTTTTGAATAGAAAGCTGTTGTTATTGTTAATATTGTACAATAAAAACATACATTTTATTTTAAGAGTATTGCTGCTCCAGGCTCTCGACAACCAGATCCAGAAACTCCTGTCCAGACGGAGGTACCTGAGGGATTTGAAGGCTTGGCTGCTGGAAAAATCATCCCTGTCATCTGAAATCGATACAACACCTCGAGTTTCAGCAACATCGACTCCACGCTGTGCCGCTCACCTCCAAGGCCAAGTGAGCTTCACCCCCACGCCTCGCCGTTGGAGCGACAACGCCAATGATGAAGACCTCGGCTTGTTTCAGCTAAGCAGGCGGGGGTTTAAGGCTAGAACACCTCCATCGGCACAGGCAAGCATCTCCACCCAGAACCGGTTTCACCCTCTCTGCGTCCCCAGATTGCCTTCAGCCCTGGGTGATGTATTTGTGATTGGTGATTCAATCGTAAGAAATCTGAAAATCGCATGCCCTAATCAGAAATCTTTTGTTTCTTGTTTTCCCGGTGCTCGTGTTCGAGATGTTATGAGACATGCGCCGACAGTCTTTGAGACGCACAAGAACAAGGCAGTGGGATCCATTGTAATACACACCTGTGTAAACGACGTGAGACACTGACAGTCGGAGATTCTCAAGGTGGACTTCACAGCACTAATCAAAGCCACGAAGGAGAGAATCTGCAAGGATCTTCATCTCGGGTCCCCTACCTCTTGTTAGAAGATCAAACGAATATTACAGTCGTCTGCTGGGATTAAACACCTGGCTGAAAGGCTTCTGTGAGAATCAAAACATTGGGTTCATAGACAACTGGGACCTCTTCTGGGAAAGGCCGAGTTTCTTCAAGCAGGATGGTCTGTATCCAAATAGATTTGGCGCCCGGGTCCTCTCCGAAAACATCGCTAAGGTAATTCGTCTCTCTTGACTCACTATTTCTACTCCTAACCCTTTCTGTAATGTTTTGCTAGGATATGATAATTCTTTAACAAAGTCTTCCACAAAAGTGCACTGCATTTCTACTCTAATAACTAACCTCAATGCATGTAAAAAATCTAGACAGTGCGGCATAAATACGAATAATTTAATTACAATTACACCTTTAGATGAACAATGTATTAAATCTATAAAAACAGATGATAGATTAAATAAAAAAAATATGCACAAAGCGGCACTAATAAAAATAACTTAATTTCTATCTTGAATATGCCATAACGCACATAAAATTCATCTCTGCTCTTCAGAAACATTAAATATGGCTTTATTAAATGTTAGAGCATTAACCAACAAGACTTTTCCATCAACGATCTTTTTAGTGATAGGAAAATTGATTTTATTGCACTAAGTGAAACTAAGTGGCTTAGCTCTGATGGCGCGGCTGTTTTAATCGAATCTGCGCCTCTAAATTACAGCTTTGCTCATGCGGAATGCCAAGGAAAAAGAGGTGGCGGTTTAGAAAACATTTACTCGAGTCGGTTAAAGTGTAAAGATGTCCGTTTTGGTAAATTCAAGTCCTTTAAGTATCTTGCCGTTTTTATTCATGGAGTTTCTCAGTTTCTAGTATTATCCGTGTATAGACCTCCTAAATACAATGTGTCTTTCTTTGAGGAATTCTCAGACCTGTTGTCAATTATAATTACGAACTATCACGTGCTTCTAATAGTTGGTGACTTTAATTTTCATATCGATAAACAGTGTGACCCAAAAGTAAAAGAATTCATGAACCTCCTGGACTCTTTTGATTTGAGAGAGCTCGTTAATCAGCCTACACATAAAGCAGGTCATACGTTAGACTTAGTAATTGCTAAAGGACTGAAAGTTGATGTGAAACAGATCATTGATATTGGTCTATCAGACCATTTTCCTTTACTATTTAATATAGAAATAATGATAGAAACATTCACGAGAAGCATATTGTTAAAAAACGCTTCTTTGATTCATCAACAGCTTCAAAATTTACAAAGATTCTAAGCAACCAGTCCGTTTGTAGTGCTAACAAGGATAATGTAAATAGTAAGGTGGAAAAATTTAATACTAAGGTGAGAGCTGCTGCTGACATAGTCGCACCTGAAAAGACAGTTAAAAAATCTTCTAGCATTTTTACACCATGGAAGACCCAAAGAGTGTCTGATTTAAAGAGAACATGCCAGAGAGCTGAGCGTAAATGGAGAAAAATTAAACTAACTATCCACTATGAGATATAAGGTTAAAATAACAGAATACAATAACACAGTCCATCTTGAGAGGCGCTGCTATTTCTCTAGAATTATAAATAACAATGCTAGTAATCCCAGAGTCTTATTCTCTATGATTGATTGTCTGCTAAACTTCCAGTGAAACTTGTGAGGCTATTGCTGTATTTTTCAAGCAAAAAATTAATGATGTTAGGAATAATATAGTATGTCTCCCCAACACTGTGTATCCTCTTAAGCCCCAGTACTCCGTTATAAACAAATTAAATTCTTTCACCAGGATAGATTTACCTGATTTATATAAAATAATTTCTCAACTGAGACCCTCCACCTGCGTCCTTGACCCAATACCAACAAGTTTTTTCAAAGAAGTATCGGGCGTGCTAATTGATAGTATTCTTGACATAGTAAACTCGTCATTAGATACGGGGGTCTTCCCAGACTGTTTTAAGACTACTGTAGTTGAACCTCTACTCAAGAAAAATAATCTCGACTCCATTGCTTTTGAAAATTTTAGACCTATTTCTAACCTGCTTCTCTTAAGTAAAATTCTAGAGAAGGCAGTGATTATGCAGCTAAATGACCACCTCAATAAACATGCTATTCTTGATAAGTTTCAGTCGGGTTTTAGAACAAATCACTGTACAGAAACTGCACTCGTTAAAGTAGTAAATGACTTACGGGTAAATGCAGACAGAGGCCATTTATCTGTTCTCATCCTCCTAGATCTGAGTGCCGCATTTGATACCATTGATCACAATATTCTTAGAAATCGCCTTAGTCAATGGGTGGGCCTCTCTGGCAGTGTCTTAAACTGGTTTGAATCCTACCTGACAGGTAGAAAATTCTTTGTTAATTGTGGTAATTATACTTCAAAGACACATGATATTTTATATGGTGTTCCACAAGGCTATATCCTGGGTCTGCTGCTGTTTTCGATCTACATGCTTCTATTAGGTCAGATTATCTCGGGGCATAACGTGAGCTACCACAGCTATGCTGATGACACGCAGCTGTATTTATCAATAGCACCTGATGACCCTGACTCTGTTGTTTTACTAACACAATGTCTCACTTGTGTTTCTGAGTGGATGAGTAGTAATTTTCTCAAGCTAAATAAAGAGAAAACTGAAATTTTAGTGTTAGGCAATAATAGATATAATGAGGTTATTAGAAATAAACTTAATGCATTAGGATTAAAAGTCAAGACGGAGGTAAAGAATTTAGGGGTAACTGTTGACTGTGACCTGAATTTTAAATCGCACATTAATCAGATCACTAAGACAGCATTTTTTCACTTAGAAATATAGCAAAAGTTTGACCTCTTATATCACTGAAAGATGCTGAAAAATTCGTTCACACATTTGTTTTCAGTCGACTAGATTACTGTAACGCACTCCTCTCAGGACTACCCAAAAAAGACATAAATCGATTGTAATTAGTGCAGAATGCAGCTGCTAGAATCCTAACTAGGAAAAGAAAATCGAGCACATTTCTCCAGTTTTGATGTCAATACACTGGTTACCTGTGTCATTCAGAATTGACTTTAAAATACTGCTTATGGTTTATAAAGCCTTAAATAATCTTGATCCATCTTATATATCGGAATGTCTGACATCTTATATTCCAAATCGTAACCTTAGATCTTCAAATGAGTGTCTGCTTAGAATTCCAAGAGCTAAACTTAAAAGAAGTGGTGGGGCGGCCTTCTGCTGTTATGCACCTAAAATCTGGAAAGCCTGCCAATAGGAATTCACCAGACTGACATGATGGAGCACTTTAAAAAACTGTTAAAAACACATTACTTTAACATGGCTTTCTCATAACTTCATTTTAATTTAATCCTGATGCTCTGCATTTTCAATTAATTATCATTACTATTCATGGTGGCTCCAAAATCCGTACTAACCCCTACTTTCTCTTCTGTTCTGTATCCGGTTTTCTGTGGTGGCGACCTGCGCCACCACCACCTAATCAAAGCACCATGATGTCCCCACATTGATGGATTAAAGGCCAGAAGTCCATGTGACCGTTATCATCAAGTCCTTCCATGAAAACCCTGAACACAATGAGGACTGATCATTTATGTTAGGTAGAATGCCTAGAAGAAGACAGAAGAGCAGCTTCAGCGACAGGCTGCTGTCACTGTCCTGCTCCACAGACAGATTGAGGAGATCGTTCCTCCCCCAAACTATGCGACTCTTTAATTCCACCAGGGGGGGTAAACGTTAATATTTAACATTATACATAGTTATTGTCTGTTTTTTTCACCTGTATTATTATCATTCTTTAATTTAATATTATTTATTGTATCAGTATGCTGCTGCTGAAGAATGTGAATTTCCCATTGGGATTAATAAAGTATCTATCTATCTATCTATCTATCTATCTATCTATCTATCTATCTATCTATCTATCTATCTATCTATCTATCTATCTATCTATCTATCTATCTATCTATCTATCTATCTATCTATCTATCTATCTATCTATCTATCTATCTATCTATCTAGAGGGGGCTGGGCGGTCTCGTGGCCTGGAACCCCTGCAGATTTTATTTTTTTATTCCTCCAGCCGTCTGGAGTTTTTTTGTGTTTTCTGTCCTCCCTGGCCATCGGACCTTACTTTTATTCTATGTTAATTAATGTTCTCTTATTTTAATTCTTACTTTGTCTTTTTTCTCTTTCTTCATCATGTAAAGCACTTTGAGCTACATTATTTGTATGAAAATGTGCTATATAAATAAATGTTGTTGTTGTTGTTGCTCTACCTAAGTATAAAATTTTCTATCTATTTTCCATTTTATTTTAATATATTTTCAAACACAAATGGTTACTTTTATTCTAAAATATTTTGTTAGACACATTTGTTACTGCAGTACTAAGCCAGAAAACAAGTATGGTGCACAAATATGTACAATGCTTTATTTAGTCAGTTATCTAAAATAGCCTTTCCAGTTAGCTCCCTCTTCGCTAAAGGAATATACAATCATGAAGATGTTCATCTCCTGTTGCATACCACTGCTTGAAGTTGCAGTTACTTGGCTTCAGTGAATATGATGTAACTTATGCACTTTTAATGTCCAATTATTCTGTGAACTGTATCACAATCAAGATGGAAACATCCGTGGCTGTCATACCACATTAAATGTCTTTTGTGTCTGCCAAAATCAAGTGAAATACTAGCTTTCAAGAACTCTCCAATATAACCTCAAAAAGCACATAGAGGTAGTGTCCTTTTTAATTTAAAAGATATTTGTAAAACATGCCTTTTAAATAAAAAATAAAAAAAAAGAATTTGGGATGTCGTAAAATTTGTAACTAGGCTCATGCTTTTGACTGCTTTTTTGCAGGAATGGACTACATCAAGACACACATGGAGAGTGCATACTGCAGCTGGGAGATAGCGCTGGTTCATCAAATGAGGAGGCTTTTTTCTCAGCCATGAAATCATCTCAACTGCAAGAAAACTCTAAACAGATAGATGCACATTCAGTTTGTTCCACAGATCAAATGGAGTCCTTCAAGTCTTTTCTAGCAGTGTGCAAGCACTTGGTAAAGCTGAATAGTCTGCTTCCTGCCTCAGCAGCCTGTGAAAGGCTGTTTAGCCCTGCAGGATTTGCTTTTAGTCCAAGAGGAGCAAGAACAGATTCCCATAATTTAAAAAATGAACAAAAACCTGTGCAGCTTTAGATTAGGATAGAAGGACTGTGAGTTGTGGAGACAGAGTAATAAAGAAGGGAGCAGAGAAAGGGATAAATAAATAAAGGCAGAGAAGATGGAGGAAAGGGAATTGTTAAAAGAAATAGTAAAAAAAAAGGAGATGAAAGAAAGCTGGTAAAAAGGAGAAAATATTGAAGGAAGAGGAACAGACAAGCAAGCATATCATTAGTATTTTTTTTATTAATAATTTTTTTTTTTTTTTGCGAAAAGAAGGTGACCTGGATTATTTTACAAGTTTGTGTTTTAATTTTATTGAATTTTAAAAAATAAAATAACACTCCATACGCCAGCAGTGTAAAACTTTATGCTAGTAAAGACAAATGAATTGATAAAATAATAAATGAATAGAGATAAATGGAGTAGAAGAGGGGAGAGAACCTGCTTCCTTTATTTAAATGCTTATTCTAAAATGTTATTGATTAGATCCTGCCAGGTTTTGAAAAAGTTTTGTACAGATCCTCTAAGTGCGAATTTGATTTTTTCCAGTTTCAAATACAGGCAGTCCCCGGGTTACGTACGAGATAGAGATTGCAGGTTTGTACTTAAGTTGAATTTGTATGTAAGTCGGAACAGGTACATTACTTTAATAAATGTTATTGTTGACTGACTGTAACCAAGTGCTCTGCCAATGAATGATGGCGTTTCACCTCTTTCTGACCTTTTTATTATTTCTAATTTATTTTCAATGGTGATGGTTTTTCTCTTCTTTACTGTAGCACCAGCACTTGCATCAGATTTGTGTTTCAGAGACATTCTTGAAGGGTGAAGACAAAAGGTTAATATGAGCTCTTCTGTTCAGCACTGTACACGCTATCACAGCAGATTAGGCACCAGTCGTCAACACGTCTGATGTATAGTTCGCGCCGAACTGGAATCGTACCTGCATAAATCAAAGTCATCCAGACTATCTGGATCTGCAGAATTAGATCTGGACCACCCTGTACTGACAAGAGACAGCTTCCTGCTATGTGCGTAACAGTACAAGCAGGCTTGCTATTGAGAATGAATGGAGGCAGCGAGGGGTGGTTCATCACCAGCCCACATCACAGTCACCTCCACTACAGTATGCTGCCTGTAGTGTCCGCCGCACCACCTCCCCCATTCAACACGCAGCCATCTGAGGCACACTACAATGCTACCCGCCGCTTCCCCATTCACCCTCAATGGCCTCCGTTCAGCCACAACAGGGTCACCACTTGCAGCATTACCAGCCACCCACCTAGAACGAATGGGGCAGCCGTGTGTGGTGGGTGGGCAGTGAAACCGCTTGCCGGCGGGAGCCGCCCAACGGACACTACATTGTGCGAGCAGTGAAATCGACCCCCTCCAGCCTCTGTCCAGCCACCGCTTGCAACGTCCCCGGGCCGAATATGACGGAGCAGCAGTTACTGAGGCACATGCGTCACAGCTGCGGCCCTGTTCGTATGTCGTAGGTTGGATGTCTGTAATCTGGGGACTACCTGTAGTATATAACATCAGTTACCCACTGACTTAGAATAGGTGAGATAGGATTCTTCCAATTAAGCAAGATAAGTCTACATGCCAATAGTGTAGTAAAGACAATTACAGTTTGTTTGTCCTACTCCACTATAAGCCCGTCTGGAAGTACACCAAACACAGCTGTTAGTGGATTAAGAGGGATTGTGATATCCATGCTGTCTGAAAGGCATTTAAAGATCCATCCATCCATCCTCTTCCGCTTATCCGAGGTCGGGTCGCGGGGGCAGCAGCTTGAGCAGAGATGCCCAGACTTCCCTCTCCCCGGCCACTTCTTCTAGCTCTTCCGGGGGAATCCCAAGGCGTTCCCAGGCCAGCCGGGAGACATAGTCCGTACAGCGTGTCCTGGGTCTTCCCCGGGGCCTCCTCCCGGTTTGACGTGCCCAGAACACCTCACCAGGGAGGCATCCTAATCAGATGCCCGAGCCGCCTCATCTGACTCCTCTCGATGCGGAGGAGCAGCGGCTCTACTCTGAGCCCCTCCCGGATGATTGAGCTTCTCACCCTATCTTTAAGAGAGAGCCCAGACACCCTGCGGAGAAAACTAATTTCAGCCGCTTGTATTCACGATCTCGTTCTTTCGGTCACTACCCATAGCTCATGACCACAGGTGAGGGTAGGAACATAGATCGACTGGTAAATTGAGAGCTTTGCCTTATGGCTCAGCTCCTTTTTCACCACGACAGACCAATGCAGAGCCCGCATCACTTTTTTTTGAAAAAAAAAAAAAAAAAAATTTTAATTATTATTAAAAAAATTAAAGATTTTGGTCCAAAATGATGTTAATTTGCTGCAGGCCCAAAACATGTGACCCAGTGAGGCCGGAGCTTGATTGCAGTGTTTGCAGGTTGGATCTTGCCAAGGAAACATTTTGGACAATTTTAAATGAGAGAGATGTGCTCGATATATAATTTTAAGTTGAATAATTCTATGCTTTGTGCATATGGAGCTCGAGTGAATTCTGTGCATTGCTACTTTTCACTCCTTTTCTGAAATACTGAGTAAGAGATCCTTTTCCCACTGTTCTCTTGGATCTTTGAAAGGGAGGGACTGTAAACTGAGCAATATTTTTTCCAGCATAGAGGTAGGTGGGAGGTGAGGAAAATTGGACAGGTTTTGTTTAACAAAGTTTCGAATTTAAAGGTGGTGAAAGAAATGTGTTGCTGGTAAGTTAAATTTGGAGTGTAATTGTTAGTAGGAAGCAAAAACAGTGTCTATGTACAGATCTCTAAGTGATTTAATCCCAGGTGTTTTCCAGGTATTAAAAACTGCATACGTTTGAGAAGGTGGGAAAAGGTGGTTCTCGTGCAGAGGTGCCACAGATAAAAGCTTCTCTATCTTAAAATACTTCCTACATAGGTTCCATATTTTGATTGAGTGAAGCACAATTGGGTTGTTAGTATATTGGCGATAATTTGTTTTTATAGGGTTACAAAGCAAGGAATATAAAGAAGTACTGCAGGATTTTATTTCTATTGTGGACCAAGCCTGTGTATGTTAGTCTATTTCTGTCCATGTTCAGGTTTTTATAGTTTGTATGTTTGCTGCCCAGTAATAAAATTGAAAGTTAGGTAGAGCCATGCCACCTTCCGCCTTTGGTCTTTGTAGGGTCGCCCTTTGGATATGTGGATGTTTTGAATTCCAAATAAATGAGGTTACGGTTGAGACTTATTTTTAGAAAAATAATCTATTGATGTATATTGGAATTTTTTGAAATAAAAAGAGAAGCTTAGGAAGGATATTCATCTTAACAATGTTAATTCTTCCATACAGACGGCAAAATTTTGTTGATAAAGAGCTTTATATTTACTTGTGATGTTTACACCTAGGTACTTAAACTGATCTGCGATGATATAAGGGAAGGTGTCCAATCTAATATTGTATGCTTGAGAATTCACTGGGAAGAGCACACTTTTATTCAAATTGATTCTGAGACCAGAAATCTTTTGAAATTCTGTTAGTGCTGTTAGTACTGCAGGCACAGTATTTTGTGGGTCTGATATATACAATACCATATCATCGGCATATAAAGAAACTTTCCGTTCCAGTCCTTCTCTGATAATCCCCTTTACCTCAATAGCATTTCGACAGTGAATTGCAAGTGGCTCAATGGCGATTGCAAAAAGCAGTGGTGACAAGGGGCATTCGTGTCTGGTACCACGCTGTAGTTTAAAGGAGTCTGATGATGTTGATACTGTTCATACAAACTGAAGCTTCTGGATTGGTATACAGTAATTTGATCCATGCACAAATGTTCAGGCCAAACTCAAATTTCTCCAATGTAGTGAAAAGGTAGTTCCATTCAACCATATCAAATGCTTTTTTTGTATCCAATGATAATATCATCTCCGGGGTGTTTGACTTTGTTGATGAATATGTTACATTAAACAGGAATCGAAGATTGGAAGCTAAGCGTCTGCCTTTAATAAATCCAGTTTGGTCTTGTGATATTACCGAAGGCAGCACTTTCTCCATTCTTCTAGCTAGGACTTTTGGAGAGTATCTTAACATCATTATTCAGAAGTGAGATTGGTCTGTATGATGCACATTTTAATAAGTCCTTATTTCGTTTAGGAACGACAGTAATTAATGTTTGGCGAAAAGTTTGAGGTAGAATTTTATTTTCTCTAGCTTCTGTAAATGAAGTTTTTCTTATAAAAGCCGGCAGGGTAGCCATCAGGGCCTGCTGCTTTCCCACTCTGCAGTGAGTTTATATCCATCCATCCATTTTCCAACCCGCTGAATCTGAACACAGGGTCACGGGGGTCTGCTGGAGCCAATCCCAGCCAACACAGGGCACAAAGCAGGAACCAATCCCGGGCAGGGTGCCAGTCCACCACAGGACACACACAAACACACTCACACACCAAGGCCAATTTAGAATCGCCAGCCCACCTAACCTGCATGTCTTTGGACTGTGGGAGGAAACCAGAGCGCCCGGAGGAAACCCACGCAGACACGGGGAGAACATGCAAATTCCACGCAGGGAGGACCCGGGAAGCGAACCCAGGTCCCCAGGTCTCCCAAATGCGAGGCAGCAGCACTACCCACTGCGCCACCGTGCCGCCCAGTGAGTTTATAGCATCTAGTAAATCTGATACTGCCAGAGGTTTATCCAATTCATCTGACCTAAGAGTATCTATTTGTGGTATCTGTAATGCACCCAGAAATGCCTTAGAGTGTGTCTTGTCTTCTTTAATCTCAGTAGAGTATAAGGATTTATAGTAGTCTCTAAATGTGTGCATTATATTTTTATGGTCAATGATTTTGTCTCCATTTGTGCTGGTGATTGCTGGGATTGCATTGCGAACTTCTTGCTTGTGGTTTTGTTGAGCTAGCTCTCCATGTTCATAATAATGATGTCTTGATTTAAGTATGAGTTGTTCAGTTTCTTTAGTTGTTAAGAGGTTGAGCTCTGAATGCAGAGCCTACCTTTACCTATGAAGCGTCTCACTTGGCATATTCTTGATCTATTCTAGTAATTTTTTTTGATTAGCTCTGATACATTCTTGGTTTCAAATTTATTTTTGTGGGAAAGATATAAGATAATCTGTCCTTTTAAGAAGGCCTTCAGGGTTTCCCAGATTGTTCCTGCAGAAACCTCTAAGGGTGTATTTGTCTCTAAAAAAATTGATTTGCTTGGATATAAATTCTGTACATTTCTCGTCTGCTAATAAAAGTGGATTAAGACGCCATCTGTGAGGTGAATATGTGGGGCATAGTGATTTTAGCTCTAAAATCAAGGGGGCATGGTCAGAAATAACAATAGTGTCGTACTTACAAGATTTAATCATTTCGATTTTTATCACAAAGGTAACAAAGTAAAGAGCCATTTAAAATGCACTTCTTCAACAAAAGGAAAAGAAGTACAGTAATCCCTCACTATATCGCGCTTCGACTTTCGCGACTTCACTCTATCGCGGATTTTATATGTAAGCATATTTAAATATATATCGTGGATTTTTGCTGGTTCGTGGATTTCTGCGGACAATGGGTCTTTTAATTTCTGGTACATGCTTCCTCAGTTGGTTTGCCCAGTTGATTTCATACAAGGGATGCTATTGGCAGATGGCTGAGAAGCTATCCAACCAGAGCGCGTATTACATATTAATTAAAACTCCTCAAATATATTGTGAGCACGGGGGCTGTTCGCACCCCTAGAGGATATGGCCACTCTTCAAAAAACGCTGAAAGATTACCTTCACATTGCTGTCTTCCTTGCTGGGCTTACATATGGCTGCATTGTCAAGCGATATGCTTCCCGCACGGTGCTTCGCATACTTAAAAGAACAAACAGCACATATTGATTTTAGTTTGTTTGCTTTTCTCTCTCTCTCTCTCTTGCTCTGACATTCTCTGCTCCTGACGAAGGGGTTGTGAGCAGGGGTCTGTTCGCACCCCTAGACAATACGGACGCTCGTCTAAAAATGCTGAAAGATTGCCTTCATGTTGCTCCCTTCTGTGCAGCTGCTTTGTCAAGCGACATGCTTCCCGCATGGTGCTTCACATACTTAAAAGCTCGAAGGGCACGTATCTCTCTCTCTCTGACATTCTCTGCTCCTGACGGAGGGGGTGTGAGCAGAGGGGCTGTTTGCACACAAGCCTAGAGGATGCGGACGCTCCTCTAAAAAATGCTGAAAGACTACCTTTACATTGTACATCCTTGCAACTGCTTTGTCCAGCGGTGCTTCGCATACTTAAAAGCCAAACAGCCCTATTGATTTTTGTTTGCTTTTTTTTCTCTCTCTCTCTCTGACATTCTCTGCTCCTGACGCGTACTCCTTTGAAGAGGAAGATATGTTTGCATTCTTTTAATTGTAAGATGGAACTGTTATCTCTGTCTTGTCATGGAGCACAGTTTAAACTTTTGAAAAAGAGACAAATGTTTGTTTGCAGTGTTTGAATAAAGTTCCTGTCTCTCTACAACCTACTGTGTTTCTGTGCAAATCTGTGACCCAAGCATGACAATATAAAAATAACCATATAAACATATGGTTTCTACTTCGCGGATTTTCACCTTTCGCGGGGGGTTCTGGAACACAAACCCCGCGATCGAGGAGGGATTACTGTATTAAATGATTTACTTGGGGTGTGGTTGAAAAAGATGTCTCCTAGTTTGAACAGGGATAGTAGGAAAGGTAAAGAGCAGACTTTAAAAACATAGATATAAAGATACTCCAAAAATGGTTAAAATTGTTTGTGGAGGAAAAGAAGTTTGCTTTTTCTTTGGCCAGTACTTCACATATCTATGATACCTACTTAGTCCAAGTTCCTGATTTGCTACTTAAACTTCATGGTTAACAATGATGGGATAGGAAGGGGCACAAGATGAGCTCAGAATTGGTTGTATTTAGGAGAAGCACACATATCTAAAAATAAGTCATTAGTAAATCCATTAAGTGTTCTGGCACAATATTTTCAAGCCACTACATTTAAAGTAATTGACAGAAAACCAGCTTTATTCCTCTAGCTGAGAGTCCAAGGACAGAGATCCTGGAGTGTTTTCTTCCCAGTGACTATGGCTTGTTCTATTACACAAAGATGAGCTGGCTTTCCATCAATCAAACAAGTAGATTTTGTGACAGCTTTATGGGGGCCCGCAAAAATGGTGAACCTGCGACAACTGCGTGATCACCAACTAGTGGAGCTAAAGCAAGTGGTCATTTTAAGGATGACAAGCTCCCTAAATGAGCAATCAAACTGAGTCAGAGCTGGCCAGCAAAATGCAGTGCTATAATGTTCTATTATAATTATTAGACTGTATGATCTGCCTCTAAATGGTCATCTGTTCACGTTAATTAAAAAATACATTAATATAATAATTATAAAACCCACTTAATCCAGTCCCAGACTGTATGCCAGTCCTTGTACAAGCACCCACACTGAAAAAGAATCAATGTAAATTCAGCAATAAATATAAAATGTCTTTGAGATATGGGAAAAAATTAAATGTGGATGGAGTAAATTTTCAAATTTCTCACACAGAGACTTTGCATGATATTCAAACAGAGCATGCTATACAGTATCTATGAGGCATTTGCACTAACCATTTTGCCACCGATTAAATATATTGCTACTTTTAGTAACACTTGGCTCATTCAACATACACGATATTACCAATTCCGTTTGCCAGTGTTTGCTATTATATTTATTTAAACTAAAAGCATCATAAAATAGGGTGTTGTACCGTGTTAGCCATTATGAATGTAGAGAAAAGCCAAGCAAAATGACACCTTTTATTGGCTAACTAAAAAGATTACAATATGCAAGCTTTCGAGGCAACTCAGGCCCCTTCTTACATCTTGCCTGAAGAAAGGGCCTGAATTGCCTCGAAAGCTTGCATATTGTAATATTTTTAGTTAGCCAATAAAAGGTGTCATTTTGCTTGGCTTTTCTCTAGGATAGGTTAATATATGAATATTTTTCTATACATTACACAATGTTTCTCTCTTTAAAACATTGTTTGTGTTGGTTGCATCTAATTATTCATTGTATGTTTCTATTTACTGTATAGTACCCTGGGCACAGAAGAGGAATTGTGCTTGATAAGTACTAAGTAAGTTAAATTTTGTTTTAATAACTTCTTTGAAGTCCATCCACAAGTTCAAATATTGTGTCCAGATGTAGCAGACATGCTTATCTAGGTTAAGCAGAGTTCCATTTTCATAAGATTACATAACTGTAAATTAGTAAGGGGATACTTATCTTCCATAAATTCTTCCTTCAGATGCAACATACTGTATATCTTTAATTAAAGGATGGATCTGTCAAAACAGTCTTTTTCTATATCATTTTATAAACTTGTTTGCATGCATTATTAAGACAGACGGTTACTATTTAGGGCAGCTTATTATGGAGGAGTAGGAGTAATCTGAAATAGAAAATGCAGCTCTGACCATGTTCATTTTAAATTCATGCGAAAGGCACTTGGGAAAGTGTTTTTTGAACATTTGTGCATTTTCAGTTTTTTTTCTTCTTCTTAAAGAAATATCTTAAGTATTTAGAAACCAAGAAGACTGTTGAAAATATACTACATAAATTAAATGCCTTGCTTATGGTGGCTTCCTTTCTTTTTCAGAATCCTCTCCTATTCCACTACAAAGATGTGGAAATGAATATCTAAAGCACCTGTGCAATGTCACAATATTAAGGTAATTATAATTATGGCTTCAGAGAATGGTGACGTGCTGTATGGTAATTAACACATGCAAGTACTGTCTACACATGACAATAGTGACATCATAAATATATAATCCCACATGTTGAGCCTTTTAGTCTCTCTACACCTTTATTTGTGTCTGCTCATCAAGTTCTTTGATCCTGGCATACAAATCCAAGATAAGAAAAGTTCTCTGTTCTTTTTCAATTGATATAAACAACTATTTGATTGTTGTCCCGCTTAATTGTCTTGTTCCTCTTTTTCCTTGCACCATTGTTTTCCTTGTGCTTTAAAATGCACTTATTATTTTAGCTTTACAGGTACACTGCAATAGTAATTAGTTGTATTTCATAATAAGCCGAGTTTTATGATACAGCTCACTATGCAAGTAAAAAATTGCTAGAGATTAAAAGGTCTTTAATGCTGTCTAAATGTGTAATTCTTCATTTCATGGTTGAAAACGTATCTTCTGTACAAATCCATTTCTTTGAAAGTTTAATGTCTAGTATTTATCTCTTTATTGTGCAAATTTTATAATCCACAAATCTCTGAGGCAGCATAATGCTTATCACTGCTTTCTCACAGCTTCAAAGTCCTGGGATCGAATGTTTCAATTTACTTATATTAAGAGCACTTTCTCTTATAAACCCAGCATACTATACAATACTTACAAATATGGTATATTAGGGAAAAAAATGCACCATAAAAACAAAATGTAATGTCCAAAAGTAAATAGTATAAAACTATGGAATATACTGTATACATACATGCAGGGTGGTTTTAAGTTCAAATTCAAACTGTCTTAGTCTAGCTATGTTTTGAAAAGGGATAACTTTATGGGAAGACAATAGTAAATCCCATCCTGACCAAGTGTTATTGAGTGTGTCATGCAATAGACTGGAACCCCATCCTGGTTTGATTCCTACCTTGCACCCAATGTTGCTTTGATTAGCACTAGTGCTTCTTGACTCTTAACTGAATAAGCTAGTTACTAAAATGCATGGTCAAGGACTTTGTCTTTGAATTCCAGGCATTGTGACTTAAGTGGCATTCTGACATGTGCATATTGCGGCATGTACTTGATGCATGTGACTCTCAGGTGGCCCTCCACCTTGCTGTGGGCTAGTCCCGTGGTGCTCATGCCAAAGCTCCATGGAACCTACTGATTCTGTGCAGATTGTCAGAAGATGAATAAGAGTTGTTACATGACACCTACCCCATGCCCCTCATCCATGACATCCTAGAGTTGTTGCATAGGGAAGCAGTATTCAGCTCCTTGGATCTAAAGTTGGGGTATTGGCAGGTGAGGGCAGGTAAAGACAGTCATCACCCCGGAGGGTTCTTCCAGTTCTGGGTGATGGTCTTTGTACTGAAAAATGTGGAAGATCTGTTTGGTGTATATGGATGAATTCATTATATTTTCCCCATCTGTTTCACAACATCAGAAGGACCTCAAAATAATCTTCCAGTGACTACACAAGGGTCATTTTTCAATCAACATCAAGAAGTGTAGTTTTCTGCAAAGCCAGCTTACCTTCCTCAGCCATGTGGTGTCAATAGACAGGGTCCAGGTGGACACAAAAAAATTAAACTAATAGTGGACTATCTATCACCCCAGGAGGTCAAAATCCCCCAGTGCTTCCTGGAAATGGCTGGATGGCTCCACAAATTTGTTCAAGGGTTCACATGAACCTTGCCTCCCCATTGTTCCAGCTGCTGAGGAAGGGATCTCCATAGGAATGGTTACGGTATGCCAGGACTCCTTTGAGAAACTCAAGAAGGCACTGATATCACCACCAGTTTTGGCACAACCTGACCCAGACTTGATGTTTTAGGTCCACACTGATATGAGCAACCTCAGGCTCAGTGCAGTCCTTTCCCAGTTAAGTCAGGGGGAGGAGAGGGTGGTGTCTTGTGCCTCTCAGTCACTGAAGGGTGGCAAGTACAATTACTCCACCACTGAGAAGGAATGCCTTGATGCATTGTTGGCTGTAGAGAAGTGGGGTCATTTCCTAGAGGAAGCCTGGTTTGACGTCTACACAAACCATTGGGCTCTGACCTGGGTATTCAGTTGCCCAAAGGCCAAGTCTAGGTTAACCAGGTGCATGTTGTGCCTCCAGCAATTTGAATTCAAGGTGGGCTATCGAAAGGGTTGTACCAATGTGGTACCAGATGCACTGTCCCATGCAAGGAGGATAGGCTCCTGTCATATAAGCGGTATCAGCCTTCTCCCATTTGCCTGATCTGTCCCTATACATGCAGGACATCGTTCAGTCACAGGCCATTAGTCCTGTATGTCGAGGGTTGGGAGAGGGCTCAGAAAAGTGCACTTTATTGTTGTGTGCTAAGGAAAGATCGGGGTTATCATTATAAGTTGGTATTGCCTGAGACACGCGTGTCGAAGTTCCTACAATATTTTCATGACAGCCCGAATGGTGTATACCTTGGACATTGTTTAAGATCTTAGAGGTGGCATTGTGGCCAACACTCCCAAAAGACAACTGGTCCCATGTGCAAATGTGTAACATCTGCCAACAAAACAAGACCCAATCTGGACTCCCCTCTGGAATCAATGCACTCGGGGAGTGCCTAGGCGTGGATTTGATGGGACCCTTTCCCTCCAGCAAAGATCATAAGATTTACCTGATGGTGGTTGTGGATTATTTCAAAAGATGATTGGAGCTATTCCCCGTGGCCCATGAAACGGTAAAGAAAATATGCTCCACCCTGAAAGATGAGATATTCCCCCTATAGGGAGTGCCGAAAAACATTGTGACTGATAGGGGTCCACATTTTACTGGCTCAGAGGCTACTGAATTCTGGAAGTAATGGGGGGTGGTCCACCTGAAGATGAAAGCATACCATCCCCAATCAAATTGCACCGAGTGGGTGAACCAGACTATGACGACAATGATTGCATCCTTCACCAAACACCACTATCAGGAATGGACTAGGTGGCTGGCTGAGTTCCGGTTTGCATTCAGCAGTGCACAAGGTTACAGGTGCACTCGAAAGGGTATTTGGTCATAATCCACCAAAACCAGACACATCTGTGCATGATCAACCCCAGACTTTACATCAAATTAGACAGGAGAGGGAGAAGGAGAGGATAGTGGTGTCCCAGTCCAGACAATCTCATTTGTACAAGTAAAGACATAACCCTGTGCAATTCTTGGTGTGGGAAAGAGCCTGGATCAGGACTCACTCCATCTCCAAAGCTTCCATTAAGTTCATGGACAAACTGACTCCAAAGTGGTTTGGCCCCACTGAAGTAGATCAGAAAAAAGGTCCTGTGACCTACACAGTAGAGTGGGGATTAACAGGGACCAAAAAAAATAGACATGGATAACATCTCCAAAGTCAAGTCTTGGTACGGCTGTACCCAAAGGCCTGTGGGTGGGGATTGTAGCGGCACTATGAAAATTAAGAACTACAACTCCTGGTAGCCCCTGCTGTGGCCCTGACTGGAGGTGTGTAGAGAACGCAAAGACTGCTGGGGAGATCGGCTGACAGGCCCTTTAAAGGGAAGTCGGATAGACAGAGACAGGGCCTCGAGACTGTGGCTGAGTTAATCTGTCAGTCTTGCTATCATCATCATGTTAGTTTATCGTTTTGTGCTGGAATATCACACCTGTACAGATGTATGGAGTGTCTTATGCCTGCTTGTTGAGTGAGTACTGAGTTGGACTGCTTATCGTGCTTCAGTGAAAGGAACACTTCCAATCTCAAATCCCTGTCCTTCTGGCAGTATGAATCATAGCATCTCTGTGACTGCTACACTGTGATGTGTTCATTTGTATCTGCAGGATTGCTGTTAAGTCAAGATGGTTGTAACTCAAGACTTGTCTGAATAACAATGCAGGTTCACTCCAGGCTCCCTCTTCACATTTGGGAGCCTCTCGAACCCAACACTGTCTATAGTTATGACTGAATGAGCTGGCTGATGGGGACAAATCACACATGGAGCAAGGGGATGGTGTAAAAAGTGTTCCGTGCTTTTATTACAGGGAATAAAAACAAAACCAATACTGTGTCTACAGTGCACTGCTCAGAAAATCCATAAATAAATAATCCATAAAAACAAATGAATAGTGGGGGATAAAAACACAAATAAATCCATTAAAAGCAGAGGTTAAAAATGCAGTCACTGGCTCCTTCAGATCCCAGCCCACCTCCTTCTTCGTCTCTCCGGCTCACCCATATCTCGCATAGCCAGTGGAGACTCAGCAG
The DNA here is from genome assembly GCF_900747795.2 of Erpetoichthys calabaricus. NCBI lineage: Eukaryota > Metazoa > Chordata > Cladistia > Polypteriformes > Polypteridae > Erpetoichthys > Erpetoichthys calabaricus. The sequence goes on from NC_041397.2 coordinate 165,826,457, forward strand.
TCACAAACTTCATCCCCCGAATCCTGTCTTGGCTGCCTCCTCACAGCGCAGCCAGACCATCCGAGGTCGGCACTTTTTTTCCAGTCATCCACCATGCTTGCCCCAATCCACGCCATTGTTCCATGAGGTGAACCAGCCCCTAGAGCGCCACACCCTACACTCCTTCACGGGGCCCCTGTTCGTGCTGCCGTCCTTCTCTAAGTGGCTGGATCATCCTACCCGGGATTGCTCATCAGCTGCCTTTTAACTTCTGTTCATTTTCTCATTCCCTTCCATCTCCTGTTTTATTCTGCTCTCTTGCACTCACGTTTCTCCTTTTATAGGTGGGGACATGGCCCAGGCGGGGCAATTAGCAGCTCACGGCATCAATTACAGACACGGATGATTCCTCACCTGTGCACTTCAGTGCAGAAACACCTGCGCCGCACCACTCCAGCCACTCTACCACACCCCCTCTTTAAGTGAGTGCGGTGATTATTTATTTTAAAAGGCAATGAGCCGCATAACTCACCTTACCACAGTCTGTATTTACATTTTTATGCAATAATTTTGCTTGAATGTATATTCTCATATAAAGTATTTTCCTTGTATTATGAAAGTATATTACTTGGAATAGTATTTGAAAACTACCTTTTATCCTGTGTGGCAAGACCCTTCCAAATGTAAACCATTGAGCTGGGCATAAGATTCCTTTAGATATACAAAAACATGCTAAAATTTTCTAATTGCAAAAGAGAACCAGAAGCAAAATAAGTCAAATTACTCAACCTATGTAAACAACATTTGAATAAGAAGATTACAAAAACAATCTTTCAATATTTTCTAAACTTTGCCACTTAGATTAGGCTGAGTATCCAAGAATTCAACAATAGGAAAAAAAGCTATTTCCTGTTTTCACTTTATGACCAGAGACTCTTAATAATAATAATAATAATTCATTGACTCTTGTGCTGGTGGTGTGCCCCCTTCCTGTGGTTCAACAGCTATTTATTTCACAAAGTTAAACTATGATTAAATGACAAGCTAAGTGCTTTGTCCTAACACATGTGATATCAAAGAAAAAGAGTGAAGTATTATCCACCCACCAATGTCCGATCCTGCTTGTCTTTTACAGTGTCTCAGAGCACTGTAGCCTATTACATTAGCACTAAGAAAAAGTTACAAACCAATTTTAAAAGAGTGCACCAAAGGGCAAGGTGCAGCATGCATTCACTGACATTCAATAAGTATCAATTCTTTCTAAAAAGCATGACTTTGGAATGTGGGAGAAGCCTGAACAACCCGGAATATAGAGTTATGGGGTAATATAGTCAGTGACTGAGAATTTAGCCCATTCTTTTTGATATGAAAGGCAGCACTGCTAACCACTGCACCACTCATCATAAAATCTTAGAAGTTATAGAAAATATATGTTTTTTTGTTCTGAAAGATTTATTTCTTGGAAGGCATGGTCCTCTGTCAAATCTGATCTGCTCCAGAAATCAACACATTATGTCATGTGTCTTAAAAGCCATTAGAAATGTCACTTAGTGAATGGCAGCATGTGACACATAGAGCTTTACCTATAAAACATAAAAATGCAAGTCTAGGTTTTTAGCCTGAAGCGTCACATGCCTGCATAGATCTAAGCACTCTGAATGATGGGTACAGCTTTCTGCAAAACAAGTGGGCTGCATTGGCTTTTAATGATCTACATAATCTGTTATTTTTTTCTTTTACTGAGTTAATATTTTAAAGGTTATACTGTTTATATTTTATTATAACTAGTGCTTAAAAAAGCAAAACTGAATATATTTTACATTTTTAAATAATTGTATTTTAATACCCCATTATCTTATCTTCATTTTAAAGAACATCACATAGAATAATGTTCCATTCTTTTTTCCTTTGTTCTAGTTTCTGTCTTGGAGAAAGCGAGTTTTAACAATGTGCCCTGCAGTTTACAATTACAGTGTGTTATCTTTAAACAGCTCAGCAGCTATATTGCACTTCTAACCTATAACCTATTCCAGGTGATTCAGAGAAGATTACTAAAATGAATTTGTGCTTTGCTATCACAGAGCAAGAGTGTGTACTGCTATCTGGATAGGTGGTCTGTGTCCTCTCATAAATCCAATGCCCTTTCAGTTTCAACACTTTATTCACTGTAATTAGTTGGCATGCCTCTCCCTTTTTAATCTGCGGTAGATTTTGAGCCATCAACAGAGATGGCTATAACTGAGAATAATACTATGTCTAAAGCAATGGAATTTTGCTTAAATTAATTATACATTAGGTTTTCATATTTTTGTTTTTCATTTCATTTTTAAAAGCAACTGTCAATGTTTCAAGCCTTCACAGAAGGATGCTAAATCCTAAATCCTGCTCAATGAGAAATAACTCCGTGCTCTGGCCTTTACACATTCTTCTGTTTTCTAAACCTTTCTGCAAAACTGCCTGTTTTGGGAGAGTAAAAAACCCTTGTTAATTAAATTTCTGTTAATATACATATCTATAGTTGTCAGGTGCTTTTGTTCAAAGTGAATTACAAATTGCAAAGTGATACAGACTTTATTTATAGTGTCTTTCTCTATTGATCTCCACCCCAAAGTTCTTTACAGGTATTGCATAATGGTTTACATTATTTCTCCTCTACAAGTGGAGCGCAGGCAGGTTAAATGATTATTCAGGATCCCACAGTAAATTGTAGTCAGCAACCTTGTACTTTAAAGTTCAACACTATAGCCATTAGAGATGAGGAGTGAAAAAGACCATGAAAAAAATCAATATTGTGTAGTACTGTAAATTTATAATTGATACCCTGAGCAGGTTTAAGGGTTTTGAATCCCATCTATTGTAACATACTATACAAGCAATGCATTTTATTGATATTTGCTTGACAAAATGTATTGCTCTATTTTCCTATTAGTAGCCCCATGTTAATGTTATTAATCCTTACAAAATGAAAAATTACTGCTTCCGTAGTCCCATGTCTAGTGCAACACTTAATGTAGCAAGGGATTATAATGTACAATGCTCCGCCTACAGTTATGTTAAGCAATACTTTGATTTTCAAAATTCCAAATGTCCTATAATACAGAGTTTGATAAAAAATTACAAATTTACAAGTATTGTAATATGAAGATCAAGAACTCCAGCACAATGCAACCTAGGACTGTGTCTCCTCTCTAGATCTTGTTTTTCCTTTCATGCATGGAGGATTATGAGATTTCATGCCTCTGTGTTTATATGTGTCTTCACTATCCAACATTTGCTTGTGTATGGAAAGTATCATAGTTTTTAATTTTTTTAATAGTTAATCAAATGCATCATTTATTAGCATTTAAGTACAGATTAACTTTTAAATATTTTATTAGCAAGTCAAAACATATTATTTATTGTTAAACCACTTATTGATGGTCTACTGACCATATGCGGGAATGTATTGTGGAGTGAGAAAGTATTCAGAATTCTTAATTCACTTTTTCATATTTTGCTGTGTTGTGCTAAAATATATTTAAATTAATTTGTGTCCACATCAAGCAACATTCAATACCCCAGAATGACATCATGAGAACAGAATTTTCTAAATTTTTGCAAATGTATTAAATATATCAAACTAGTATCACATTGACACAAGTATTCAGATCCTTTCTAATGACACTTGAAATTTGGTTCATGTGCATCCCATTCTGTAGATTACCACTGAGATGTTTATACATCTACCTGTGGTACACACCTGGCTATAAAAGGTCCCACAGTTGACAATGTGTATCAGAGCATAAACCAAACCATCCGGTTGAAGAAATTGCCTGCAGAGCTTAGAGACCGAGTTGTATCAAGGCACGGATCTGGCGAAAATTACAAAAAAAATTCCTACCACATTGAAGGTTCCCAAGAGCTCTCATAACTCTGAAATGGAAAATGTTTGAAACAACCAATTCTCTTTCTAGAAATGCCCAAACTGATAATCATAAGAGAAGTCCTTTGGTAAGTGAGGTGAATAACTACCCAATGACCACACTGGCTGAGCTCCATAGAACCTGGCTGGAGATGGAGGAAACTTCCAGAAGGGCAACCATCACTGTAACACTCCCCTGTTCTGGGCTTTATGGCAGAGTGACCAGATAGGAGCCTCTCCTCAGAAAAAGAGCCAAGGATGCCTGCTTGACCAATCCAAAAGGCACCCAGAAGACTCTCAGATAGTGAGAAACAAGGTTCTTTGGTCTGATGAAACCAAGATTGGCATCATGTCTTGGGGAAACCAGGTATTTCTCATCACATGTGCAATACCATTCCAAAGGTTGCAGGGACTGGGAGACTAGACAGGGTTGTGGGAAAGCTAAACAGTGGAAAATACAGAGAGAGGGGTTGGGAGCAATGGCTGATATAGCATTGCCGCACCCACCACACCACCTGAATTTGGACCTCAGTGCAGCAGGTGAAACCTCAGCTACAAACTGGGACAGTGTGAGGTTTTTTTTTTTTTTTTTTTTTTTTTTTTTTTTACAGTGGCTGGAATGCCAATTCTGCCACCAACCCTCACGTTTTCCCTGTAAGTTGGAGGACATGTTTGCAGGATTGGATGCAGATTAACATCATACCCATTGCAGATTAAGGGCCTTGCTTAACGGCCCAACAGAGTAGAGTCAGTTCTGGCATTTACAGGATTTGAACCGGAAACCTTCTGCTTGTCTGCGCAGATCCCTAGCCTCAGGGCCACCACTTTGTGCAAAATACAAACATACTGGTGCAAAATACGGAGATACCTTTAATGAAGAGTGCTCTGGACTGCAGACTGTGCCACAGTTCACCTTCCAACAGGACAATGAAACCATGTACAAAGTAAATACAAAACAAGATGGGCTTAGGGACAACTCTGGAAATGCCAGACCACAGTTCTTGGAAAGAATTACGGCTTTGACCAGCCTTCTTGAAAGTAAGCCCCAAACACGGTGGTATGGAACGCTGAAGCTGAAACGGCTTTCCATGATATCAAGAAGGACCTTATGTCAGCACCTATAATAATCTCCCCTGATTTTTCTTTACCTTTTCTTCTTCTGACTGACATGTTTGACAATGGCCTGGGGGCAGTGTTAAGGCAGATCGTTGACAGAGCTAAACATCCTGTCATGTAACTCAGCCAGAGACTGCTGAATCAGGAGATGCTGAATCAAGTACACAGTGACTGAGTATGATGCCCTCACCATCAAATCAGTCATAACCCAGCTTCAAAATTACCTGCTCGAATGAGAATTTACCTTAGTCAAGGACCATGTACCCTTGCACTAGCTGGCAATATACAATGATACCTGCTCAAATGGGAATTTAGCCTTGTCAAGGATCATGCACCCTTCCAGTGGCTGGCAATGCACAAATAGATAAAACCCCAAGGTGACTCAATGATTCCTTAGCCTACAGCTCTACAAGTTTGTGGTGCAACCTTGGAAGAGCTTGCTTCACGTGAATACTGATGCACTCTTCTGAGCCCATAACCTTTAGGCTAGAGTCACCTGTCCCACTGGGCACATGCTTGAAGAGGGGTGTGTGTGTGTGTCATATACAGTATATGGACATACAAGGCTCTGATAAGGTAAGCACTACTGCCCTGGGATGAGATGGTGTGCTGGTACTAACGACACTTGACCCTGACCCCGCACAACTCAAAAACCCAATCCATTGTAGGGTTGAATACATATTGTAATAATCAGACAACAAGAGCATAAAGGTTTGGGTTTTTTTCCGGCCCCGTATACTGTACAGTTTGCAATAAATTTCTCCAAGGTCAGTGATTTTGCATAAAGCATACAACAGACAGCGTGCATATGATGAGGGGGAACATTTATGGGGTGGGACCGGAAATAGATGAGTAGAATGCTGGGAAGGAACCGAGATGCTGTATGGGAGCCATGATGTCATCTAAGATGGACCAGGAGAAAAATTGTGGAATGCGGAAGTGGTGGCGCGTGGTTAGGGAATCCCGTGTAGACTACAGCGGTGTTGTTTCTGTCTTTCTGTGAAAACAAAAGAAAGAGAGGTTAGAACCCCGCCTTTGTCCCCTGGCAGGATATATTACGCTGCTCATTGGGTCTTTACACGGTTCCCAATGCGCGCGTGCGTGACAATATGTACAGCAACCCTTAATTAAAGTCAATGTCTTATTTTGACTGAGGAGCGAGAAAAAAAGAGAGAGCACAATATCCTCTCAAGCAGTTCATTGTGAATGGTAGCAACCAATAGTTTTGTTTTGTATCATTTCATTTCTTTTGTGACACTTCAACAGGGGGTACCAGGTTGGTACCTGAAATATTGAATGCATGTCTGGCTACCATCTTTATACAATGCATCATAATTTTTCAATTATTATGAATCAAACAATGTATTTTGTGATCGATTTACAAAACTTAAAAAAAACATGCTTATATTCAAAATGTATAACTTTAACATCCTTAACAACTACAGTGATGGAGATATTGGATGCATTATCACACACAGAGTCTATAGCACACATATCAATTGTCTACAGAATGGTGAATAATTGACAGATTAAGACAGTTGCCAACCACACAATTCATATCAGCAACAAAAATAGTTTCACATTGTGCATAGTTGACTTTATAATGGGTATAATATGGTGGGTAAACTCAAGCTCTTTCTGCGTAAACCAGTAACATAATGTTGGTATGGGTCAAATAACAAGCTATAATTGAATATTCATTAAATGGGAAAAAATAACATTTAAATTGAAACATGTGTATTAAAGATCTGCAGTTATGTGAAAAAGTAAATACACACCATATAAATTAGTGATTTTTTCAACATATTTGAACAGGCAAACATTAGATCATTATGCAAACAATGCCTAGAGGTAAAGGGGATATACATGAATATTGACATATTAAATTCACATGGTGTTTTCATTCTCATAATTTAAATTAACAAAAATGCTAATTTTTCACATGGAAAAAAAGTAAATAATAAAACCCAACATTTATCACTGCATCAAACCCATAAAATTAGAATCAGGTGTTCTGAATTAGGCGTGAATGATTAGAAGCTCCTAGGGAGTATACAGGATGAACCTGTGTTATTTAAACTGCAGATCTAGGGTTTTGGTTTTCTCTTTGCTGTTGACATGTGTTGTGTTATTATGCCAAGATCAAAAGAGCTCTCTAAGGCCTTCAGAATTGTGTCTAGCAAGGAATTTAAAAAGATCTCCAAATTATTTGAAGTCAGTCATTCCACTGTAAGGAAAATTATCTACAAGTGGTACAGAATTCAAATGACTATCAATACCAACTATCATACCAATCTGTGTTTGAGGAGAATGTGTGGCCATCAGTCCAAAAGATGATGATGAAGCAGAAAAGAACCTTTCAAAATGAAAATATTTGAAGAAACACTGGAAAATCCTCCAAGGAATTGATCAAAAAGAAGAAATGTCAGGTTATGGACTGAACTGGTCAAAACCCTGATATAAATCCCATTGAAGTGTTGTGGGGGTGCTTGAAATGGTCAGTGCATGGAAGAAAGCCCACTCACATATTGCAACTGAAGGAGTTTTAAATGTAGGAATGGTCAAAAATATCTAGGATAAGGTCAGTTATGTATAAAACCTATAGAACGTAATTTCTGCTAAAAGGGGCAATACAAATTCTGAGGCTGTAGCTTAACCCCAGAAGATCATTGCATATATTGATATTTTTGTTGAATAAATGACTTTTTTCAGGCAAATTTTCCTTGTGTTTTTATTCAGGCATATGACCTTTATCTGTAGGCACTCTTTGCATGAAGATCTATTGTTTGCCTTCTCAAATATGTTGAAAAAGTCCAGAGTTTTCATGGAATGTACTTACCTTTTCACATGATTGTGAACAAACAATTTTACACAGGTAAATGTAATGTTCTGTACCTCTATGATTACAAACGTTGTAGATATATGGCACAAGGAAGCCATTGCAACACTTGGTGTTGGTCGAAATAGAAGTGTATTTCTTCAGCCTGATGGAAAAATGATTTGCTTAGCAGTTGAGCAGTGCTGGCCTGTCTTAACCATCTGAACAATGGCCTTTGATGTCCGTGTTTGGTCTTGTTCATATGTAACTGCCACTTGTTACTACTATTGAAGAAAAAAAACTTCTTTTATTTAGTGATATTAACTATAGGATTTCAACCACAAGGCAGATAAAATTGTTGACTTTCTGAAAAGTATTAAGGAAGTACTAGCAACTTTTACTTCAAACTTCAGTTTGGTTGAATTATTGGAATATTAAACATTATTTCCGATGGTTATTTAACCTTTACTTATCACATTCCAACACATTCTAAAACCTGTTTAATTCAGCTTTGAAATATTGCAACATTAAGGCAGTGTCTTATTATACATGAGCTTGAAAATCTAGTTCATTAAATTGTATCAAGCAGAGTTGAAAATTGTAATTCTTGATTGTCATGATGTTCACAGTATTCTACTGAGAGCAGAAAGGAGAATTTATACAAAACAAGAATGGTAATTTAATTTGCTCATTTGAGCAAAGCAGAATGTTACTTACATTAACTTTAGACATATCACCTCAGATTCTTTAATGTGCAAATAGCAGACAAGAAATTTTTTTTTTTGTAATTTTTCTACATATTTTAATATCATTTAGGCATATTTGTAAATAGATTTAAAAATGTTTGAGATATTGAAAGAGATCTGCAAACACATCTTCACTGCATATAGCTTATTTCTAAATCATTTAAAATATTTTTATATCATTTATAGATATCTTGAACTCATTTTGAGACACCAATATGTCATAATTTGGCTTAGCAGAATATATTCTTTAGAAAAACCTTATGTTCCCCTTCTTGTCCATTTAAAGATAATTTATTGAGGCGCATGAGCATATATTAATTTATTGAAAGTAAGAAATATAATAAGATGGTATTTATATTCCTGATACATTATTTTGTTGCAAATGTGTGGCAGCCTGTCAATACCTGTTTTAGAATACGATAAAAGTGAAATATGCTTACTGTAAAGACAGACATAAATTACATTCTGTCAGCTTGCAGCCTCCCAATTCAAACTAACTTTTTACACAAGAAAAGGTGGCAAACATACACATCCAATTTAAAACAAAGCAAAATTTTATATACTGATTTAAACAAAAGAAAAATGTGTTTGTTTTTATTGGTGCAACCCATTTCTGTACATCATACAGAAATTAAAGTACTATCTGAATGAAGGAGAATGTAGGTGGTGATGCCACCTGTAATCTACCACTTCTAGTGGCATCAATCATTTTAGTAAACAGGCTAAAAACCAAATCCTCCAAAAAGGAAATGACTAATAAGCTTGGTGTCCTCAAAAAAATGATGAATTTTAATTTTTAATTACCTTTGCAGAGATTAAATTTCAAATTGCTTGAATACATTCTTTTATTCTTTTCCTAAGATGCTATCCCATAAACACATAGGAGCTAAAGATGTACACACACTTATGGGGTGTTGGCTTATTAATGTATAAATTTGTTCAAATATATATTGTCTCTGATACATTGGGATGAATATATACTGTACATTGTTTGGAATACTTCACTTATATAAGTTGATTCAGGTACAGTATATAAATTGATAGTTTATATATACATATACACGTACAGTACAGTATACAGTACATATCCATATTCCTCCTGTTGTATAGCTACCTCTGATAACAAAGCATCTTATAACAAAATAAAGTCCTTGGACGCATTTATTTTAGTAACTGAATCATTATTGTGTTCATACTGTATGTTTTATGGGTGGCACGGTGGCGCAGTGGGTAGCGCTTCTGCCTGCCTGCTTCTGGTGATTCTAAATTGTCCCTAGTGTGTGCTTGGTGTGTGTGTGCGTGCGTGTGTGTGTGTGTGTGTGTGCATGCGTACCCTGCTGTGGGCTGGTATCGTGCCCGGGGTTTGTTTCCTGCCTTGCGCCTTGTGTTGGCTGGGATTGGCTCCAGTAGACCCCCATGACCCTGTAGTTAGGATAATGGATGGATGGATGTATGTTTTATAAAGTACCTGCCTATTTGGGGATCATCAGGTGTACACCAGTACCTAAGGCAAAGCCCCAAATATTTCACTGCAGTTGGTTAACTTATCTGACAGCACATAGATCGGAGTAATACAAAGAGTACACAACACGTGTTTTGCCTCATTTGGCACTCATCAGGTGTGTGCACTTTTTTTCTCCTGTTGGGATTCAACCACCCAAATATCAGATTGTGATCAGACCTACGAATGTAAGACTCCAATCTATATCCTGTGAAGTGAGAGAACCAGCCGCTGTGCCACAACGTCTGAGGTTCGATCCCCGCAAGGGGAAACAAAAGTGCATACACCTGATAAACCCAAATAAGGAGAAATATGCATACTCTTTGTAATATTTGGAAGGTACTATACAACATGTCTGTGATCTGCTTCACGCAACTGAGAGGACGTGGCAGATGTCTGCCGACTGACCGACCAACCACAAGCGTTACCTGGTAGGTGACCACCCAAATATCAGATTGTGATCAGACCTATGCATACATGTGTTTATACGTGTAGGCCTAGGTTTTTGTGTCTAAAAAAATATGGAGAGGCAAAAAAAAAATTATAGAATTGGATACACACAAGAAAGGGATGATCACAGGGAGATACATAGTATAAACATAACAAAAATTAAACCAAATCCAAACCATTCCTGGCTTATCTTTAAGGGTGTTGTAGCCCTGTCTGTCCTATGTAGTGGCTAACCCCCTTGCTCACAACAGTGTAACTAAAAACATTCCTCTTCACACCTATCTTGTCCATTGCTTTTTCTCTCACTGTGCCTCTTGCCCATTGAGTGTCGGCATAATTCCCCTATAGACTCTTGACAACTGGCAGAGAGATGCCTTTGAAGAGGACCCAGTGATTATTTGTGAGCAATCACTGAAATCACTTTTTATCTAATAAACAAACTCTGAAAGTCCTTGAGTGTTCACCTTAATGCTCCATGGAGTGGTTTCCAGGTATCTGGACTGATGAGTCCCAACTCATAATTAAATAATTACATGGGTCTGTAAAGTTTATCCCCAAAAGAAATACTTTGATATCTCTTATTGTTCAATAAGTGCCCTTCTGGCATCTTATCAGTCCCCAGTGAGCTCTGTTACATTCATGCTTCACAGTCATTACTTCTGAGCCAATTATTAAATGAAATATCACAGTCTCCCATGACACTGCACTTCTTTTCACACTGGCATAATCACATGCCTGACCTATGCCAGCATGTCTTTTATCCTTCTCCTGAGCCATGTTGGGCTTTGATAATCCTGGTGCCCAAATAATCTGTCCTGTTTTGTTAAAGTAACATTAGGCCACCATTAAGGGAACAGATTTAAATTGGAAAAAACATGCCTCAGTGCAGCAGTATAACTGTATAAAACTGAATAATATAAAAAGTGCTAACTTTTACAAGCAGCCAAAATAGTTACAGACTCAAATCAAATGCATGTTTTTATTATATTATAGTAATAATAATAGCAGCTTACTACTCAAAACACGGAGCGCCCAGCCTTGAACCTGGAGCCTTTTGGTTATAAGGCAGCAGTTCTTACCTCTGCTCCATCCAAGAATACATATAAACTTTCTGTCAATTGACATTTGAGCTTGGGTTTTTAACTTATTATCAGCAATATGTAAATTGAAAGATTTTTTTTTCCTTTGGTTATACTCTTGAATAAAATTGCACATGTTTATTTGATATTTGGACTAAAGTCTTCACACATTATACACTTCATGTCTTTATTAGTATAACATGGAAAAAGTTTCTATTTTAGGTATGTGTTTGGTATTTCTTGCCTAGCATTTCGTGTCATCCTACACATACACAGATATTTGTAGACATGGAACACACATGAAATGTGTGTATTCCAAATAACAATATATTATTTACCCTATACAACTCCAGGCACCTCACACCACGATAAAGAGATTTGTGCTGGGAGAACTTCAGCTCCATCGTTGGATGGGATAGCAGGCTGCTTGCTGCTTGTGCTGATTGACACATTTGCAAATCAAAAGACACTGATGGAGAGGTGCGAAGAAATTTAAGTTGGCTTGGCATTACAAGTTTTTTCGTAGGCTTTGGGGATTCTAGTGTTAAACAAAAACCTGTACCAAGTAAATCTCTGTGACTGTCAAGCTCAGCAAGCTTTATTTACTGTTGCAACTATTACTCTAAAAATTGTATTTGAGTTTAAAATAATAAGTTAAAAGTTATAACTGTAAAAATATAACTGTAAAAAAATTACACAAAAATATGCAACTTTCATTATTTATTGTGATAATAAACAGTCATTTAAAGGAATACTCAACCCAAAAGTAATTGTTATATGTAACCCTGTGTAATTTGTAGTGCTAGTTAAGAAATATTGTTAATTTCATGTTTTCATGAAGGAAAATTCAAAAGTTCCCAAGTACACATAGTCCTGAAAAAGTGTAACAATACTCAGTAGAGGGGGAAATCACCATCAAACCCCAGATGAAAGGGGCCAAATAGAATCTTAAAAAAATAAAAAAGATTCATTTACAAAAGCACTTTAGAAAAAAATAATATCAAAGAAACACAAAGACGCAGGAGGCAAAAATGATCCCAGAAGGAACAATGTCCCAATCACAAATTCAAGGAATAGTCACAATACAGAGCATAGAAATACACAAAAGGCATAATAGCAGATAATCAAAACTCACCACACCACAAGCACATTCAGAATGAACTGCAAGGGTCTGTAGGCTGTCATTGCCTTCAAAAGGCTAATGGTAGTCTCTTGACGGTGACGGGCAAGTTGGTCTCGCCTCTTGTTGGGGCTCACCCACAAAACACATGACACATCATAAAAATGCTTAAATATAAAGAAAATAAATAATTAAAAATGGTAACATAAACTTAAATATTAAAAAATGTAATATAAACAGTTAACAAAATAGAAATAAAAATGGCATTTGAACCCAAGCCAGAGAAGGAACACTAGCCGAAATGTAACACAACACTGATAACAGCTTGAATAGTCATTTTCCTCTTTGGCCCAGAAAACACAATGGCTGTTTATTCCAATAACTATTTGAAACGTTGACTCTCTGGATCACAAAACACAATTCCACTGTGCTACTTTCTATCTCAAATGGGACAGAGCCCAGAAAAGTTGGCAGCCCTTCAGGACAGTGTTGATGTATGGCTTCTGCTTTGCATAGTATAGCATTAACTTGTTTCTGTAGATGCAACAGCAAATTATGTTGACTGGCAAAGGTTTACTGATGTATTACCAAGCCCATGTCCATGATATCCATTACAAATGCATGACAGTTTTTAAGAAGTGATGTCTAACAGATTGGAGACCATGTACATTCATAAGTGGTTTTTGGTCTTGCCCTTTATGTACCGAGATTCAATTCAACTATGCTCTGACAAATGATAATAACAAAGTTATATATTTTAATTTTCACCACAAACTCAGATAAACTAATACGCAAATTAATAAGTGGGTCAAGATCATATTCATCTTCTAAATTGCTCCAAAATTACAAAAGTTGTATACAGTGGTTCTCAACATGTACAGGAATTTTGTGAAACAAATACTAGACCAGGGTCCTAATTCACGAGGCTGGACAGCCTCAGGCTGGGTCCATGTAAGGAATGGCTGTTTGGATCTAATGCACAGGAATAAGCCATGTAGAGCATGGTTCTCTGAGAGATAGTGACCCTGTGAAATAATAATAATAATGACAAAAAGATTTATTACTAGTTACAAGGCATTTCTATCTTCTTGATGGAACAAATATACCTGAAGCATCTACATTACTAATCCACAGTTTTAATTTATGCACGGAGGCACCGACATGCATGCGCAGCACCCCAGAGTCAAACGCAGCGGCTTCCCAGAAGTCAGTAGGTGGCACCCAAACACCGCCCAAACACCACAACCCACAGTCAAACGCAGCGGCCTCCCAGAGTCAGTAGTATATAAAAACAATGAACGAAGGCACCCACACAAAGAAACTGCTTTAGTTCAAATGAGGTTATTGAATTAAATGGAAACTTTACCATGTTTACGACCTGTGAACTAAACCTGAGGTAAAGCATGCACGCCAGGTTGTACAGCCGCCCGGACACGACCGGCCACACCACCGCATATACGACGACACAGCCATAAAAAAACAAAAACGAGACTGCATGAAAAAAAACAATAACAGAAGTGCGTTGAAATGAACTGTCCCAGGACGCACCCACCCTCCATGATATTTTATCACGCACCGGCTACCCCCCTGGGAATGGTCCATACTGCTTTCGTATGTGTTAACAAATATTGCATCGGATTGGAACAGTGCACCCTGAGCCAAATCACCACCGCAAATGTGCCCAAATGTACGTGTTACATCTAGATGACGCAGTATATCAACCACAGAGCTAATAATGAGAAACGTAGCTGAAGTCATAAACAATCACCCATTAGCAAACTCTATAAAAATGCTACATGAGGTTGAAAGAGAAGCCAATACAAAAGCAGAGGCAGACAGTGTGGCACCAACTACAATTGCCTTAGTACTAATAAAGGACAAAGAACAGGATCCGAGATGATGCAATGTTCCCATCGTTAATAAAGTGGCAATTGTGTTTCAGAGTGATGACGGTGAGACTCCGTTTCACCGCAATGTTGTCATGCATTTACGTCCTGATGGAAACAAGGTGCCTACAACGCGCTTCTGAAACACCACAACCACATGAGTCACAGCTCCAAAAAGAAACCACTTTAGTACAAATATGTTTATTTAATTGAATGACATTTCCCAGGACGCACCCACCCTCCATGAGGTGATTGCCATTCTTGGATTTGCGATTCTTTTGAGAATCGCAGGATTGCTGGTCCATACTATATGAGCCAAATTCTGCATTAATATTTTTATGTTCAGTTAATTTGAAAATGTGTTAAATTTATTTGTAGTTCAAGATTAGTTTATATATTAAGAATATGGCTAATTATTTAGTTCTAATGGGGTATTGGGCGGCACAGTTGCGCAGTGGTAGCGCTGCTTCCTCGCAGTAAGGAGAGCCGAGTTCGCTTCCCAGTTCCTCCTTGTGTGGAGTTTGCATGTTCTTCCATGTCTGCGTGGGTTTCCTCTAGGTGCTTCGGTTTCCTCCCACAGTCCAAAGACATGCAGGTTAGGTGTATTGGCGATTCTTAATTATCCCTATTGTGTGCTTGGAGTGTGGGTGTGTGTGTGTGTCCTGCAGCGGGTTGGTGCCCTGCCCGGGATTGGTTCCTGACTTGCACCCTGTACTGGCTGGGATTGGCTCCAGCAGACCCCTGTGATCCTGTGTTAGGATATAGCGGGTTGGAGACTGACTGACTGACTGACTAATGGGGTATTGTTACCTTAAGAAGGGATGCTGGGTAATGGGAGTTATTGGAACTAGGAAGTTATTGGAAGTTTTTTGTGCATGGATTAATAGGGCTTTGGAAACGCATGGTTTTCTTACTGTGTCTGTCTTGAGTTTCATTTTGACTGTGGAGATATATCATTTGGAAAATAAACATTGTTTGTTTTTATAAAACAGCGGAGTGGATTAATGTGAAACGGCAAGGACTGGACACGCGTAAGTTCCTGCTGTAGCCACATATTTTGTTTCACACCTTCACATACAGATAAGAAACAACAACAAAAAAAAAACACTTAAAAGCATACTGTGTGACATGGCCAATAATGGCTCCAAAGTTTGGAACTTAATGATATGTACTGCTCAAAAAATTAAAGGAACACTTTTTAATCAGAGTATAACATCAAGTCAATGAAACTTCTGGGATATTGATCTGGTCAGTCAAGTAGCAGAGCTGGTTGTTAATCAGTTTCAACAGGTGCACTAGATGGGCAACAATGAGATGACCCCCAAAACAGGAATGGTTTAACAGGTGGAGGCCACTAACATTTTTCCCTCCTCATCTTTTCCGACTGTTTTTTCACTAGTTTTGTATTTGGCTATGGTCAGTATCACTACTGGTAGCATGAGGCAGTACCTGTACGCTACAGAGGTTGGACAGGTAATTCAACTTCTCCAGAATGGCACATTGATACATGCCTTTGCCAGAAGGTTTGCTGTGTCTCCCAGCACATTCTCAAGGGCATAGAGGAGATTCCAGGAGACATGCAGTTACTCTAGGAGAGCTGGACAGGGTCGTAGAAGGTCCTTAACCCATCAGCAGGACTGGTATCTGCTCCTTTGGGCAAGGAGGAACAGGATGACTACTGCCAGAGCCCTACAAAATGACCTCCAGCAGACCACTGGTGTGAATGTTTCTGACCAAACAATCAGAAACAGACTTCATGAGGGTGGCCTGAGGGCCCAACGTCCTCTAGTGGACCCTGTGCTCACTGCCCAACACCGTGGAGCTTGACTGGCATTTGCCATAAAATACCAGAATTGTCAGGTCACAAATGAGAGCAGGTTCACCCTGAGCACATGTGACAGACGTGAAAGGGTCTGGAGAAGCCATGGAGAACGTTATGCTGCCTGTAACATCGTTCAGCATGACCGGTTTGGTGGTGGGTCAGTGATGGTCTGGGAAGGCATATCCATGGTGGGACGCACAGACCTCTACCGGCTAGACAACGGCACCTTCACTGCCATTAGGTCTCGGGATGAAATCCTTAGACCCATTTTCAGACCCTATGTTGGTGTAGTAGGTCCTGGGTTCCTCCTGGTGCATGACAATGTTAGGTCCCATGAGGCGAGAGTATACAGGTAGTTGCTGGAGGTTGAAGGAATTGATACCATTGACACTAGAAATTCCTGAAGCCTACGAAAAAACTCATAATCCCTGCCCACCATAAATCCCTTCATATTTCTCCATCAGCGTCTTTTGTTTTGTAAATCCGTCAATCAGCACAAGCAGCATGCAGCCTACTGTCTCATCCCCTGCTTTGATGGAGCTCAGCTCAGGCAAAAAGCTCTCCCAGCCCAAGGGTCCTTATCTGTGTGTGAGGTGCCTGGGGTTGCATAGGGTAAATAATACAGTAAATTGTTATTTGGAATACAAGCATTTCATGTGTGTTCCGTGTCTACAAAGATCTGGGTAAGTGTAGGATGAAAGGAAATGCAAAAAAAAATGCAAGCAATGCTGAACACATGTAGTACCTAATGCAGAAACTTCTTCCATGTTATACGAATAATGACGTGAAGTATATAATATGTGAAGAATGCTGTAGAGGTAAGAATTGCTGCCTTATAACCCGAAGGTCCCAGGTTCAAGACTAGGCACTCTGTGCTTTGAGTAGTGAGCTGCTATTATTATTATTATTATTTCTAAGATATAACAAAAACATACATTTGATTTGAGTCTGTAACACCGGGTGTAAATTTGGGCTACTTGTAAAAGGTAGAGCTTGTTTTTTTTTTTTATTCAGTTTTATTCTCTCAGTCAGAATAAAATGATTACTCTTCAATTGCCTGTCTCCACAAGGAAGAGTAAATTTCTACATGGAGATGGACAGGTGGCTCCACCTCTTCTATATATATATATATATATATATATATATATATATATATATATATCCATCCATCCATTTTCCAACCCGCTGAATCCAAACACAGGGTCACGGGGGTCTGCTGGAGCCAATCCCAGCCAACACAGGGCACAAGGCAGGAACCAATCCCGGGCAGGGTGCTAACCCACCGCAGGACACACACAAACACACCCACACACCAAGCACACACTAGGGCCAATTTAGAATCGCCAATCCACCTAACCAGTAGGTTTGGATTTTTTTTTCTCCCTAAATAATAAAAACCACCATTTACAAACTGCATTTTGTGTTTGCTTGTGTTATATTTGACTAATGGTTAAATGTGTTTGATGATCAGAAACATTTTGTGTGACAAACATGCAAAAGAATAAGAAATCAGGAAGGGGGCAAATAGTTTTTCACACCACTGTATATATATATATATATATATATATATATATATATATATATATATATATATATACTGTATATATCGTGTTTCTCCGAAAATAAGACAGGGTCTTATATTAATTTTTGCTCCTAAAGATGCACTAGGGCTTATTTTTAGGGAATATCTTATATTTATTCATGTACAACAATATATATTTATCCAAATACAGTCATGTCATCTTCTTCTGGAATATTGTCATAACTCTCCTCATTCAAACCCTGAATTTCAGCCTGAATTTCTTACTACTCCAGCTGCTTTTAGGATCCTCCAGGGTCAATGTGTGCGCTTCGATGTTTGATGGAATGGTTCGATGTGATGAAGCAAAATGCCGACATACAAATGCATTCGTGGTGCTTTGATATTCAAGCATCGCATATTCCCCAAAGTAATGACACAATATATTTTAAAAGTCTAACATACCATCTTCTGTGCCGTCTTTTTTTTTTTTTTGCACCTTTACAATACCATCAGAATGTACAGCGTTGTATTTGAGCCACAGAGAAAAAAAAATAAGGACATAATAAAAATGTGATTAAAGTGGAAATTTCAGCTTTAACTTCGTAGTTTACTTTATCATTAAAGCAGACCGTCGTAAATGTCATCTTAAAACCGACCCAGTTGTTAAATCGCTACGCGCTTCTGGGGCTTCCTCCTGAACTGACAGCAACATCAACACACAGAACACATTAAATTTATAATATTCCAGCTCTCTGCACATTTAGAATTCTTAGATTTATACTTGATACCACTTTCATGATAAAATGCATTAAAAATATGTATGTTACATTTTACAGATAAATCGTTAACTTTGTTTAAATAATGAATACTGCTAATAGTTACACATATGGGGTGGCACGGTCTGCTGTCTCGCAGGGAGTCATGTCCCTTGTGATCCCTGCCTGGAGTTTGCTTGTTTTCCTGGTGGTTTCCCTGCAGGGTCGTTGCAGATGAGCGCGATAAACCACTGCAATAAGGTCAAAATTGCAAATGGCAGGGGTTATGTTACCCTCTGTAATTTCATAGAAGAGGGTGATGGTTACTCTCATGTTTAATTGGAACACTTTAAACCTGAGCCAGTCGCTGAAGGTTCATTCTGCTCGGGGTACAGAGAAGTAGCAGTCTTGTCTGTTGGTGGCCATATTGTTTATGGGCAGTAAAAGCCATATGACCACATTGGTATGCCACTGAAATGAATGTTTGCCATTAAGCAGGCTGTTAGTACAATGTATTTCTGTGATGGCAGGGAGCTGTTGATAATGGGTTTCAGAGACAAAAGGAGATACCTGACCTCCCTAGTGTCTTGGAGGCTGTGTCTGCTAGGTGTGTTTACAAAGAGCAGGAAAGTAAAACAGCATTTAGTCCCACCATTACTCTCATTGAATAGAATGTTAAGATGTAGTTCTGAGCAGCAGAGATGCAAAGAATTTTAAATGTTCTGAGAACATTTAGACATGGTGAATGCCAGAGTATGGAAAATAGAATCTGACACTAAACAGGTATAAGGTTCAAAGTCCTAAAAATGCTTTCACACGAAGATCATTTTAAATTGAATTATTTTCTTTAATATTTAAAGTCCAGACAAAAGATTATGTACTCTTAATCTTTTATTGGAGGAACAGAATGACTAGCAAAGGGGTCTTTGCTAAAGACAATATAGCAACACCTTTGGAAACTCTGCAAAAAATGGCAGCACTCATAGAAAACAAAATGATGCCATTCTGATGTCACTAAAACTATGAGAAAACTTGTTGAATATGTAACCCCCTTGCAACACCCTTCCGTTATCGGTATGCAAGGTCCTGAGCTCTTTTATAATGGTGTCGCCACCTCTATGGTGGGAAGGTACACAATCACCCACCTTCAACCTTATAATCAATAATCAAATCAGTTACTCAAATATATAAACAAAACTCTCTTTACTAAATTGAAAGTGAAACAGTTTTTTTAAATTGATAATTTACAATATACACACTATACATAAAACACAAACAGTAACTTATTTATAACCCGATATATATATTGGTCCCGACACTATTGGTGAGCTCACCCGGACATATTTCCACAGTCAATGAATATTACATCAATCCGTTGGGGGCCCCAAACGTAGCTCGGGTGCGTAGTGGCCAAACAAACAACACAAAAACTGGCCCCTTCACTTGAGAATTTACTCAAGCCACTTTAAAACAAATAAACAAAAAAAACACACCGACCTTGGTTTTATATATTCCTCCTTCTCCCTCTCTCTCAAACACCCTCTTTACTCACTGATCACCATTTCTGCCTTGTGTCCTGCCTGCCGTCTTTCCCTTTATCAACCAACTCTTCTTTGTGTTGTAGCCGTTTGCTACATTTAACACCCTCTTTCTTTCTCTCTCTGTCTTGTTTCGGCGTTTTGCCTCAACCTGCCTCTCTTTTCTCTTTCGTTCTATTCGTCTTGTTTCAGCGTGCTGCCTCAACTCCGACTTTCTCGTTCTTTCTGTCTTGTTTCAGCTTGCTGCCTCAACCGTGACTCCTTCTAGTTCTTTCTCCATCTTGTTTCAGCGTTGTGCTTCAACTGCGACTCTCTTTTCTCTTTCTGTCCGTCTAACTTCGGCGTGCTGCCTCAAATGCGACTCTCTTTCTTTCTTTCGTCTAGGCGTTTTGCCTGAAACTCTCTTTCCTCTATTCGTTTAGGCGTTTTGCCTGAAACTCTCTTTCCTCTATTCGTTTAGGCGTTTTGCCTGAACTCTCTTTTCTTCTCTTCCTCTCTCACACTCCCCTCTTCTCCTTTTCGTACCTTCTTTTTTTTTTTTTACTCTCTTGCAACCCGGTCTTTTTTTTTTTCTGGCCAATCCGAGGACACCTACGTATACATCCTCAACTTCAATAAACTTTATTTACACAAAACTCGCAGTTATATATATATATATTTCTTTTTTGAAACCTGACCCAGGTTACAAATACTAAAATAAAAATTAATTTTACATACAAAGTAAGAATAAATTAATCAAAACAAGCCCTACAGAACTCTTAATAAATAAAATGCATTGGTATTTTTGAAAGAGGCCTTCAGAAAATTAATTCTTTGCATTTATATAGCACTTTTCTCACTACTCAAAGCACTCAGCAATTGCAGGTTAAGGGCCTTGCTCAAGGGACCAACTGAGCAGAGTCCCTATTGGTATTTACAGGATTCGAACTGGCAACCTTCCGATTGCCAGTGCAGATCCCTAGTCTCAGAGCCACCACTCAACCACAGAGTAAAGAAAAGAAAAGAAGTAGAAGTACTGTATATACCCCAATGACTGTTCAAATAGACTGCCATTAAAGAGGATTGGGTGAAGTGAACAGCAAGAAAATGAACATCAAAATGATGGAAAAATGGAAAAAATCTTGGGACCTTTTCAGCCTAAGTGCTATCACTGGTATGGTGTACTTACAAGTATTTTGTCCTCATCCTTACATGTTTTCTACCACAGGCTTTGGAGGATCAAGTCTGCTTTGCAAGGCAAGAATTACTAGAGCAAGCTGTGGTATAGGCTACTAAGCTTTAGCTAGTTTTGCTGTAGGGAGCTGGCACCTGTGATGCTATGGTTAGGAGCATATTTACAGTAGCAAAAATAAATCAACAGGCTGAAATGTTACTCATCACTTGTTCGTCCACACCAACAAAAACATATTTACTTCTTTGTGGTGCTGTCACCATCCATTGATATTGTTGATAAGGAAGGAATCATCTGCAGCCAGATAGCCAATAAAAATGGGAGTTACTTAGCTACTATCAGAAGATGACCATCAGACTCACTGCCACAATGGAGGAGAAGGGACATCCAAGCTGAGATGTGTGAAGTTTCACTTTGGAATTGAGAAACAGGAAATACACTATGGTCTATGAGCTGCACCATCTATTCTATGCCCAAATTTCCAGCAGTAAATTGTAGCTTAGATGGAGATCTATAGCAGCATACCAGCCTTCCAGGAGGACCTAACAATCCAAATGCTAAGCATAATTGTGTGCCAACCAGCCCTGCCCAGACTACAAACCATCATAACAACCAGGTGATGCAGGGAAAAAAGCAAGGTCAAGAGGCCCAACAGTGCTTCTATGGGAGGTGGAGGAAGAGAACCAGGATAAGGTAATAAAAAATAAGTACAAATGAATTCTGGGGCAACCATGCCCAGGGGAAGAAGAGGACAAAAGGTGAAGGCTAGAACAAAGGCTAAGAATGAGGCTCCCACCAGGAAGACAGAGGAGGTAGACCAGAAGCTTTCTTCAGCTGTTGACTGAGCCTTACCTGACAGGAGATGGATACTGCTGGCATGTTCTAGGTGTGTTCTTCTCTACAGCTGAGTGGGGGACGTTATGGTACCTGCATTAAAAAACTACACCAGTGCCTCACAGACACTCAGAGACTATATCCGTGGGCAAATAAAAGGACCATTTAGACCTGGTTTAAGCCAGGATAACTGAAAGGAGTTCAGAAATTCACAAATCAGACCAAGAGCTACAGGGAGTGAAGTGTAACAGAAATGAGAGTGATAAAGAGAGAAAGGAAACAGTGAGAGGACAGGGAAAGAGGAAGTGGAAGGGACCTACCAATGTATTTTATCTTCATTTACAAAGACCAGGACAGCAAGTATGACAATACAGGGTGCAAAATTTTAAGGCAATTAGATATACAAAAAGTTTCTTAACCCTTACCTACTGTATAACAACTCAAGTGGCAAATTCTATACTTGTTACAATGCCTTCACGTAATGTTGCAAGGATATGAAGCCTGTACTTAGTTTTAAGTAAAAGGCAGAAGTCATTGATAGCTGGAATGAGCGTCCTTTAGAAGTCATATGTTAGCCAACATGAGGTCTCTTTAGAGTCACAAATCAAGCTAACATATATCTCTTCAGCATGTGAAGGGAAAGCAAACAACAAGAGCCTCAGGGCTGAACTATGAAAACTTTGTCCTGGAGTTGGAAGCCTGCAACACCAACCATTGCACCACTGTGTCACCAACATTTAAAACAGTAGGTCATTAAATATGTGGTCTATTACATTTCAGTACATTAAATTAATACATTCTAATAAAGTATCTATCTATCTATCTATCTATCTATCTATCTATCTATCTATCTATCTATCTATCTATCTATCTATCTATCTATCTATCTATCTATCTATCTATCTATCTATCTATCTATCTATCTATCTATCTATCTATTTGTGTTGTAAAGATCTTGCTTCTGGCTCCAACACTGCTCACATACATAAACATTGTTCAATTAATACCTCCTTAAAACTTCTAGATTTTCTGTTTTGTAACATATATAAGGACATGGATGTAAGTCTCTCAAAAAAAGAGAAAATCTGTGTTGCTTGGTAGGCTCATTTCTTGTTCTTATGTTTGTGGGAAGGATGGGGACTACCGTCATTAGGGTACTAGATTTGACTGACACATATTTGGTGACTCTCTGTTTATACAAATACACATGATAATTTAATATTTTTTATTAATATTATAATCACCCACAAATTAGAAAAAGGCATTAACTTTATAACAGCAAGAGGTAGACAAACTTGCTTAAGACAGGACAGTTTAATCATTGCTTATTTTTGTAAGTTTGTTCCATCAATCCACACCAACAGGGATGTTATAACAAAATTTATACTGTTAGTACAAATCATTGCTGCATAATAACATACAGAAAAAAAGAAATGAAACTTTTGAATGAGGGGGTAGTGAACAGGTGGTGTACAGTTTGATAAAATAACATAAATCATTATCATTAATGTTGAATAACTATAATTAATTCTGCTGTCTCATAGTTCTAAGAATTTGGTCTCAAATCCTGAACTAGTCACTGTCTGTATGAATTTTGCATGTTCTCTTTCACTCTGTATTTGCATGGGGTTTCCCTTTGGTTTTCCACCACATTTCAAACAGTTGCAGGATATTCTGATTGAAAACTCTAAAACTTGCATGAGTAACCATGTAAGTTTTGCTCATGCAATGTGATGAGTGTCACTCTGCTTCTGCAAAATTGTGAACTGGATTAAATGGGTTTAAAAATATATGCTAAGTCATCTTGTTAAATTGTGTTATTTTATTGATCATATGTAGAAATAAATAGACCCTTATATGAAGCTACCACCATCTTATAAATAAGAACAGCTAAGTATAACAAATAAATCAAGCAAAAACATAATGATATCCCAGTCTGTACTCTTCCAAAAATATATATTCAGTCCAAGTTAGTCAATTAAAAGTAGTGCCTTAAAACTGTTGTGTGTTATGGTGATCTCCATTCACTTAGAGTCTGCTTTTTGTTTTTTGCTTTTTGATGTAACAGGAACATTCTATGATTTTGCTATGAACATTTCCTTCCCTGTTTATTGCAAACTGTGAAGATCTGGTAATGCTTTTCATAGTTGACTCAATTTTGTTTTGTTAGAATTAAATTTTATTCATTCTTAACATTCTTTCATTGTGATATTGAATGATACCATTTAGTACTAGCATCAAACTGATTTGTAGGGTACACGTGTGTCAATTTGTGACGTAGTAGATGCCATGTTATTTTAAATCAACAGGTCTCCATTAACAATTGTAAGAACTTTATGACACCTCACCTTTGCTTTGGTCTGTGCTATTTATGAAAGTTTGTCTGCTTACCATTTCAGATTTGTGGTCAGTGATTTCCAGCCTCTGCCACTCAGTTCACTATCATCATGTACTAGCTATTTTCTGGATCAGCGTATTCACTGGTGACAAAAATGACCAAGTGATTAAGTGCGTTTTAGAAACTCTGGTCATTATTGTTTTCTGTGGCACACCTCTTGCGTATATAAGAGTAGCGTAATCAAATGCAGAAATTTGATGAGTGATAATTCACATCATCATTGCTGTTGCAATTTAAAAGATGTCATTTCCATATTCCCACATTTTTATCAGGTTATACTGAATGGAGGACAATTATCTGATGAAAATAGTTTCATAAAAATGTGTAACATTATATTGTGGAAAACATAAACTACAGTATGTTGTTGGCAAAAACTGTTTATCACTAAAATGCTTCTTCTTACATTACAGGTTGTTTCAGTCACCTTTCAGATTCATACATTAGATGGATTAAATGAATTTAATAACATCCTTCTTTATAATAGCATTTACTAATTTGTTTACAATGTTCACACCATATCTGGTGCTGGTTTTAGTATGCCCTTTTCAGGGTGTGTGTCTTTGTTGCTACTGTATTATTGTCATTTTTCTGAGGAGACATGCAAATAAGAATTTAATTGAACTAGTTATACTTTGTACTATGTATACTCAGCAATAAACTTGAACTTGTCTTGTTGACAGTTAAAACATATGTGGAAGGTGAGGGCAACTTTAATTTGCAAACCAAACATTTTAAAGTGTATTATTTGCTCAGTATTCATTGTGATCTATTTTCTAGATTGTAACTCAGCTCCAAGCTTATATGCAACATCCATGATATCTGTACTTCATTGCAATTGTCGAACCCCTCCATATAGTTTTATGTAAGTGGAAGTCCCTGAGGCATTTGCCTCCTTAAGTAAAATATATTAGTAAAATAATGTGTCAATACAAAGGATTTAGTGGGTCTTACTAAGCATTAATTAAAGATTCGCAAATTAAACACTGCAGTAAGCGCTACTGAGAGGCATATTGTCCTTAAGCCACCACTAAACATTCCAAGTTGTGGTTATTTGAGTCAATGCACCATTAGGAGTTGTTAGGTTACATGAACACTATTTTGCACCTCTTTTCCTCAAGTGCTGGCAAGTTTATCCTTAGTGAAAATTAAAAGCATAGCAATTACAAGAAGATGTTCTCTTTTTGATTATTATCGTATTAGTTTACCTATATGCTGGCAGTCTTCATTCTAAAGTGAAAGCTTGTTTATTCCTATTTAACATTAAACTTCAATATTAATGCAGACTTACGACGTTAACAAGCAGGTAACACTTCGGCTGTTGAGAGTTGCTATAACAATAGTATAGCCCACTTTCTGAAGAGAAGCCTTATTTTGTTTTTGACTAAGAATTGATTCAGGACATTGTAAAAGGAGATGACTAGCCACTTTATTGATGCTTTGTAAATCTTATTAAGACCAAAGGCACCCTTTATTAAGTTGCAGTAAGTGACTAACAAATGCATTATAACTGTCCCCAAACTGTTATGTTAACGTGTGTTTTACTTTAGGGATATTATACTATATTTAAATATACTGTATATCAACATTTTTAAAGAGTCCAAATGTGAGCATTGAATAAGATTTTTAACTCTAAAATACTCAACTACTTACAGCTATTCCTTGTCTTCTTTTTTGTCTTTTAATAAGATCACAAGACACAAGCAGTTGTGTTGATCACTAAGAGTGGTGATCCTCTCAAATACATTCTTATAAATTATTTTAAGAATGTTGATCCTAACAAATTATACCCTAGTCAACGTAACTACAACCAAAAGTCACTTTTTTTGACAAAAATGGAAAAAAATAATAATTTCGATTGACAACAGCATACAATAAAATGGTCATGAGTGGTTACACTGGTCAAAGAAGCAGTCTAATTTGATGGACCATTTTGCTCTGCATTTAAAGAAAATGTATGCCAAAAATGGTACAACAAGACATCAACTTATAAGCCATCTGTTATTACTGTTACTTCAATCTATATATTATACTGTTCCAAATTAATCAAGATTTAATGAATGTGTGTAAATAAAGGTAGTAAATCACATCACCCTATTAATCCTTGAAACATTCACTGTTAAATTCTTCCCAACAGAGTATAGTGGTCTGTGATGGAGTGAAAGCTTATTAGGTCTGGCACAACTGTATCGATCTTCTTCTGACTCAAGCATGGTGGGAAAACCATTAATGCAAATGCAGATTAATTTGCCCAAAGTGATTTAGAGTCAGGTTCTTTGCATAGCCTTTTGCATTTGACATGCCATTTGTACGGAGCCCAGAAATTCCACTTAAAAGGTGCTTTTATGAGGACAACTGAACCCCAAATTGGCTTGGCAACACTGTAAATTTTGACACTTTCATCCAATTTGTGTTTAAATAATTTCAATAAGTTGAAAAAATTGACATTGTTATTTCTAAACAATGTGTAATCATTCAGATGATCTCACTGAAGTTTAAATTGCTTTAAAATAGTAAATATGTTGAAAAACTACCTCTTATTTCTGCCTAATGTTCAAGCATGAGTGATGAAATAACCAGTTTGGTAGATTTGTACTAAGGTTGCCTGCACACCCAAATATAAATTGAGGTTGCTTGTAGTCTCCTAAGCATTACATTTAACCCCGTAAAAAAAAAAAAAAACTGTAATGTGTACCAGAAACATGCAATAACCAAAATGTCAACATAATCACAGTAGGAAAGGTACGTCTACCGCCCACTGCTGTACTGATGCAGATTTAGTATACATGCTTTTTATGATATGTTTTAAAACACTCACCAACTCACACAGACATTGTTCGAGCAGATGTTGAAAGATTTTTTTGAATATTTCTTATGTTATTTGCATATGACAGGATTGAATTTCAGTGCGTTTTTCCACACAACTACCCTCTACCTGTATAAATTATGAAGTTCAAGTTCAAATTGGCCTAAATAGTATAAAGTTGCTGGGCTTCTCCAAATCCAACACAATTCCATAAAGCTCTTGCTGCTGAAGGTCCTGTTTAACAATGCAAATGTGCCATCTTGTTGTTATCCCACTTTAGTATTCATATTGTGAGGCTTCTGAACTCTTTTGAGATCCCGCCCAATGGGACGACTCACCGAAGCGTGACTGCTGTGTCTGTGAAGGGTTGCTTATCTGTCTCTGAGGCAACCGCAGGTTCGCATCACAGCAACATAGTGCCACAGAAACAACTACGAGCCAATTGAGATTGCGCTATAAGCACCTGTCACCGATGGGTGATGCAAGGAACATTATAAATGCAGGGAACAGTATAACTTGGCCACTGACCTGGACCCAACCCTGCCTGTTTGCTGTGTCTATGTATAGGAGAGTGGTAGATCCCGCTGCACTAAATAACTGTGCTGTTCATCTTTCAAATTGCATAAAGCTGGCTTTGCTAAAGTGCTGAGTTTTACAATAATCTATCTATTTATGCAAAGTATCACACAAGACTTTTTTTTGGAAATATTTTAAATTATGTTTAAAGGCAAAACAGAAACAGGGGGCAACCAGATCAGAAAAATCCTCATCTGAGCAGTACCAACACCCCAAATTGCATTTGGAGATGGCTGAAAAAAATGTGCA
Source organism: Erpetoichthys calabaricus (assembly GCF_900747795.2). Taxonomy (NCBI): domain Eukaryota; kingdom Metazoa; phylum Chordata; class Cladistia; order Polypteriformes; family Polypteridae; genus Erpetoichthys; species Erpetoichthys calabaricus. Next base: position 165,854,721 of record NC_041397.2, read on the forward strand.
AGCCCTACCCATCCTAATTACAACAAAATAGGCGATTTTTATTTAGTACAGCTCACTTTTCTAAACATGATATAGTGGATGGAGAAGAGAAATTAATATGAGCTGCTGAAAGTTCTGAAAGAAATAAGTTGTAAAATAAGTTCCTCCAGGAATCTACTATTCATTGGTCTTGCTTTTTCCAGCAAGATACTAGGAGGATTTTAACAACTAAGGAACTAACTAAAATCAATTTCTTTTTAGAGGATGAAAAGGAATATTATGAAAAATTAAGAAGTAAAAAAAGCTGTGAGGAACAAAGAACAAAAAAACCCAAACAAGCAAAAGAGAGGGGGAAATGAAGGTTCACAAAGATGGATATCACATAAGACTTTTGAATTTTTCAGCATCAAATATCATTCCCACACATTTTTCTTTTTTATTACCAGCCAAATAGATATTTTGTATTCCATCTAGTCTTCCACAATTCAATGACATTTACCTCCCAATATTACTTTGTTACTTCCCATTTTCTATTTTGATAAAGAGCTCTTTCATTTCCAAGTTGTTATTCTGACAGTATCTTTATTTTGGAAATTCACCTGGCATACATGAGTGTCTTTGCTGAGCAAAGAAGCATTGCTTGTAGGGCGGATCCTGCCCACACTTATTTTTATTCTTTTCTCTGTCCATGACCATGATTGTTCTTTGCAAAAATTTCTTTGCAGAAGTGGTCTGCTGTTGCTTTTTTCCAGGCAGTGTCTTTACAGCATGGATGACAAAGGCATTATCAATGCTTTTTGTCTACCTTTTGTCAAGGAATGCTCAACCTCTCAATCTCTACCGTACCATCCTTAATATTAAATATCCGCATCTATTTAAAGCTTCTAGTGGGAAGCCTAATAATAATAATACATGTTTTAAAAATAACAAATTATGCCCACAGTATGCTTTTTTTCTAGTCTTTTTATTTTCTATTTAACTTACTGTAAAAGCTTATCCTAGCGCTATATAAATGTAATGAATTATTATTATTATTACTTTGTGGCTGTCAGGTTATGTTATGTCATCTTCAGAAACATCAAATTGCAAAAAATGACTCTGATATACAGTATGTTTTTTTCCAATTATCAGTTACAATTTACAACATATTTTAATAAAATTTATTCAGCTGAAACGTTTTTGTTAAACGGATTACAGATGTTGCCTTATCACTAATCGAACACAAACTTGACTTCTGAAACCAGCCATCTCTGTTTCCTGATTTCTTTCCTCATCTACAAGACACACAAGTTACTTTGTACATAACTGAAATGTTAATGAATTCGCACCTAGGGCTAGTTCCTGTATACCTGCTGGTGCTGCTGATTCTCATCTCCAAATGGCTTTGGTTTAAAAAAAATGTTAGATGATTAAATATATACGTGGGGTTTAAGTGTGTCCTGCAATGTACATCTTATATTGAACTTCTGAGCATTTGATGATTCAGGCCATTTCATGTCTGTACTATTTGTAAATGTTTTTGTGGTTGTTCATTATGACAATTATATCACTTCAGTGCCATCTTAGGTTCTTTGTTTTTCATGAGTGCCACCATCTGCTGCCAGTCTTTTATGGCTACAGGCATATTATTTGCATTTGCTATGCCTGTTGCCAGACGAAATTCACAAGTTATATTGCATCATTGTATTCTGGCTATTTAAGCAGGCAGCATGTTTCTCCTAGATACTAAAGTTTGGCTCCTTCAACTTATATCTGTTCATTTTGTAGATTAGGGGAAGATAAAAGACTTCTGAAATCACATTAGTTTTAGGATCTTTAACTGTATCTTTGCAGTTCATCTTGAATTTCTGATTCTGACACTCAGTTTCTGACTATCTGGCTTTATGCCTGCTTCTTTATCCAACTCCGGGTCATTTTTCTCCCCCCTGCTCTGTAAACCTTTCAGGGCAAACATTATACTCTCAGCCAGGAAGCTGCCATGCTAGGTCATTGCAGTTGCACCACCTAATTCCTGTATGCAGTTTCATCATTACAGTTGATCATCCTAATTACACTGGTGTTATCAACCCATTTTATATAATTGTTACTTGGATGAGTTTGTCTGTAATTCTATTCTTTTACTTTTTGGGTTTATTTCAATATTATTTTACTGTTAAAATTGTAACATCATCTTGGTTCCATTTAGTACCTATCATTACATGGCCATGGCCATTTGTTTAGTGTTGTTATACCCACTGCAGACCAAGCAGTTTTCAGATAACATAATGTGCTGTGTCTTCTGGTTCTACCTATAAAAAATCGCAGTGCTCAGCAGTATGCATTTAAGTATTGATGTGCATTCAAACAAACTTTTTAACATTTTACAATTTTGGTTTAGGTCTAAGTATATTTTGGCTTTTAGTAAATGTTTGTATTTTTAGACTTCTTAATAACTTGGCTTATTGTGCTTTGCATATTTTTGTCAAATTGGCTCCATTCTTCTTTGTATTTTTTTGTTTCTTAGCCTAATCATCTTAATTATGGTTTTGTCTAATTTACTTTGTTTCTGTCAAGCAAGCCATGTTCCATTTTGCAAAACTCAGCTAAGATGCCACAGTACGTATAAGATGGAGGCCATAATGTAAGCTGCCAGAAACACAACATAGTCCTAGCAATAGGTGCTCAACGACCTTCTTCCGCCAAGTGCTGCCAAAACAAGGCCCTGTAAACATGGTGGAAGGCCCCGGCCCCCAGCAAGGTTGAGCTTCCGTGCTCCAAACCCGTGGCCCCACTGTAAACCAAGAGAGCTGCCCTTTATCGGTCCTAAAAATACTCTCTCACCCAATATATATATATATATATATATATATATATATATATATATATATATATATATATATATGCAAATAACTAATTATATATAATTACTGTATGTACTCGAATACTACCAAACGTAAATTGAATATAATTATGTATATACAGTATACATATATATATATATATATATATATATATATATATATATATATATATATATATATATATATATATATACACTGTATACAGTTTATATATTAACATAGTAATATAGTGCATACTTATGTGAGTGTGTGTGTTTCTTGGTATTGTATTACTGTCACCGTTAAGAGATATGCAAGAAATCTTTTCATTATACTGTGTACACATGACAATAAACCTGAAGTTCTAGTCTTTAGATGTACTTAAAAGCCAAACAAATGAGTGTCGCTGAGTGATAAAGTATGTTATTAGTGGCTTTCTTAAACAGCAGGGGTGTGAAAGACAATAGCAGCAAGAAAATATACAAAAAGTCTTTGAAAAGTCTGGTAAATTGATCTGCAAATGATATGTTTGGATCCATAACGAAAGTCTTGAGCACATTATGCCTGTAAAAGTATGACTATTTCGGTAACACAAACCCATAGTGCTTATAGAAAAGTATTCAAGCAATATGGATTGTAAGAACTAAGCCATAAAACTACCATCACTGCTTCCTTGCTAAATGCTAAATATCTTCTCTTCACTTCCAAAAACAAACAGAAAAGCCAAAATTCTTCAAGGTTATTAAGCAAGCACTGCCTCATTTTTCTAGGTTTTTCTTGGCACACCAGGCCTGTAAAAATAGTAGATGCAGAAAGCTCACAAATCCAAAAGTGTTATTGTTTTTACGTTTAGTATCATAAATGTTTTATCTGTGCCAAGATAAATTGAACCTCTGTGTGGCTGTTGAACAGCCATCTAAAGACCTGCTCTTACATGTTGTAACAGCGTAAGCAGATCATAACTAACCATGTCAGGTGAACTTCTAAAGATCTTTAATTAGAACAAAAGAAGTTTGACAAACAAGAGGAGACCATTCAGGTCATTAAGTTTGTTTGATTAGCAAAGTTGTTTCTGTATCTCAGCTAGATATTTTTAATGGTTGTCAAAGTTTCTGCTTCAACTACCTGGTTTGGTAGTGTATTTCAGATTGCCAAAACTCTTTGCGTAAAGAAGTGCTTCTTGACTTCAGTCTTATAAACTCTTCCCTGTATTTTTCACTGCTTTCCTAAAATATTTGATTGGCTATTTAGTTAGAAGAATTCTGTTGCTTTATCAGTGCACTTGAGGATTCTGAAAAAATCTGAATTTGGACCCCATATAGCCTCCTCTTCTTGAGACAAAAGAGGTTTAAGTCACTGAACCTATCAGAGAAGGAGACAGGAAGCCTTGAATTGCTACATAGCCGTTTAACCCTTTTTCTCACCCAAGCTGTGGTGTCATGCTAAAAATCCCAAAAGTGAAACAGTAAATACAAATGCTTGTAAAATCATGAAAATCCATGTTGCGCTGAGAAACGCACGTGTACATATAGAAGAACCCCTTAACACTAACTTCTCTGTTAAAAAGGCTGATTCTCAAGGGAGCAACACAATGCACCATGTTGTAAAGTGCACCCGGCAGCACACAACCGCTTTTGGATGTGGACCTTGATGACTGGGCAGGACAGAAGTCAAGTTGGAAATTATCCAGATAAGCATGAGAAGGCATGTGTAAATATCAAGTGCATTAAGGACATTACAAAAGAAGAATTGTGAACAGCGAGGCAGTCACTAATGAATTCAATTCCAAAACATGGGAGCATTTAACTTGAGATTTTTTGCAAATACAAGGATACATAATGCTATGTCAAGCATGTGTCAGGTAAACTGTTTTTAGTAGGATACAAAATGTAATTTTTAGAACCCTCCAATAATTAATATTGAATAGCAACAGGCACTGATAAGAAGGACCTGATGCAAAAACATGGGCTAAGTACAGACCCCAAGCCAGTTCCTAACAGAGAGAAACTAATGTATGTTGGAACTGACACACCCTAAGGTGTGAGCAGAAGCACATGGAAATACAATTGGACTCATACTGTAAAGTCATTACCAAAAAACAGAAGGCTGCTACATCTGTATGTGTCACTATAAAAACAGACATAAAGGGAAGATGAACAGTGGCAGTTTGCCTGTGTCTGAAGCACAAGAAGGAACTCTGCTTCAAAAGTTGCACTAGACCCAAGGTGAGAGCAGAATACCTGATAAAAGAGCCAGGTTATAAGGTCTGTGTGTGCATGTGTTTCCAGTGAAAGATATGTAAATTTAGATATACAACATTACCTATTACTGACATGCTACTGGTTGTTAAATATTTTCCAAGTCACAATGCCTGTTATGCCAGGCTCTTTGGCAGCACCTAACAATAATAAGTTTTAGTTGCTTTTTAATGCTAGTAATGTTTTTATATGCATTAGCCCATTCTGACATTAGTCACAGAGTGCTATTCAGAACTTCACAAACACAGGAAAATTGTTCATTCAGTTCTATGTAAGCTTATTCCCACTACTCAAAAAAAATGGTATAATTTCACAAAAGAAATGTGTTTTTTTCAATATTAATGCTCACCAACTATGGCACTGAGGAGGGGCAACATGTAAATTAGAACATAAAAGTGTTCACTGTACTCTGTACATGCAGTAATAGGAAGGTCCACAAAGAAATTCAAAGTGTTGATGTTTGTAGAATCATTTCTCCACAAGGCTTATTTTTCCATTAGGGATAACTTAATTACCTGTGAAATTTGGCCTTGATTGTGAAACATTTAGAGGCATGGACATTTTATTTTTATTGTTACTACACACAAAGTCTTTCACAGGGTTCTTAATTGGGTGAGTGATCAAAAAACGATAAAAAGAAATGTAACAGAGAACATTCTTGTCCTAAATTGGATCTCCCAGAACATTCTAGAAGTAGGTGGAATTTTCCAGAATATTATTGGATTAAGAAGTAATTTCAAGAACTTTTTAGTAGTAATTAGTTTCTATTTAACCCTTCTTTGATAGCAGAGTCACAGCAGAAATAGAGCCTGATGATCAAAGCCTGCAGTATTACCAGACATTCCCCAACATCTTAAGATGACAAATGACTCTGAACAGCTGAAGCTGGACAATCTGGTAACAGCAAGAACATCCTTCTTTGATGTCCATATGGAAAAAGACAAAGTAAGGTCTCACTTGTTTTTCTGGAATCCACCAGAACAGTGGACAGATGATTCAAACTTGAACAAATTTCATCATCTGTCAGCAAGTATGACAACAGTGAATGACACAGCTGAAAAAGGAAGAAGTCTCATTATAAAGTACAATTTCATACTGACAAAGGACAAGGAGAAAAACCTGTTTATTCTTCAACTGGTTGCAGACCATCTCAATAATTTTCCAACTCCATCAGTAACAGTGCTGTGGATCTTCAAGGATGACATATTTTTTTGCTGCTCACTTCATTAATGATAAAGTATTAAACTAACATTTTAAACAGAATACTGGAAATGTGTCATTAATACCAAATATGGCTAGTATTATATATACTGTACATATATAAATATTTTATATAGTGAAAGTAAAGCAATATCGCACATAATTCATTAAATTAAAAATATGCACCCATGTTTTAACAATGTTCTGACAGTCTTTACTGCTACTTGTCTGCTGAAAGAATTATGGCATGCTTTCACATAATGCACAAGTGCATGGGCATAATGTCACTGTTTGTAAGCAAGTCTGCTTTTAATGGGACACAGTGCAGAAATAAGCCCAGGAAGGTGTCCCTGAATTTTACAGGACACATCTACATGCTGAAGTCAACCCACACAAATACACCAGCTATTGCAAGCTTAAAAGTTAAACCTGAACTCCCAAAGACTTTTTTGGTATGAACCCTATACATGGTGCCACCCTGTTTCAAAGTAGTATCTGCAGTAAAAGAAACTGGATGAAAAATGAACATACTTTATTCATAGGTTTCTGTTCGGAATTGCAGGGAACACACTCTTCTCTGCATAGGTGTTTGTGCCCTGCAAAGAATTTGTACATCATACTCCATGGTTATTTCCTGACTTGTAACCACTGCACTGGGATAATCGCAGGCTCATTGTGAACCTAAACTGGACAGGCTGAGTTTGCTTGTCAGCACTTGCAGTAATAAATGTTTAGCCTAAAATACCTGTTCAGTTTTGGTCACTTGAATGCTGAATATCTCCCTCTGTAGCTGTCACTAAACACCCAAAGCACAAATGTGCACTATGATACTTATAGTAGCAGGCAGGATTTTTGCAAAATAATGCATTACTTTTGGGAAAAATGCTTTTTCTTTTTTAAGACACAGTGATACTTTTTTCCATAATTACCCTTAATAAAATGGCAATTTTTATTCCGTTTGCTCTACAGATTGAGAATGTCTGAAACAAGAAAGGGAGCACAATTATTTTACAATTATTTAAAAATAATTACTTAAGAAATAAACCACCAAGAAAGCTGGTGTCTCCACTTTCCAGTTTTCATTTGTTGTTACTAAAAAGGAAAAGTTAATTTGTTTTGCAAGAAATGGATCAATTTGGAATATGCTGAAATCAGTAACCAAAGGTCTAAGCCACAAACTAAACCACCACTTATGTTTCAAATGTATCCTCATGTTTAGGGCATCTGTAAAATTGTGATTCATGCTGCATTTACCTTATAAATTTGGTAAATTTTAATCTTTGGTAAATACCTTTACAGTGAATAACTGCCTATATATCATTTTTCTTAGCATGAACATCATATTGGCTAAAGACTATCACAACAAAGCTTTGCAGGTTAGATGAAAGCTAAAAGGAAAATAGGAAAAAAAAAGTTTTCACACACCTGTATCCAGCAGGGGGCGCTAGCTCACTTGTTGGAATAAGTTCTTTTGTAATTGCGGCACGTTACATAACCCAAAACTATATAGATATAATATAAAAAGGCGATACTCCTCCCTTAGTGGTACAGCGGTAAGAAATCACATAGGAGAAATAACTTAGCTATCTTTAATGACTGCTGCATAACAGACGAGGAAGCCATGACAAAAACCCAGTTTGGGAGTGGAAGCCCAATGTATACAGTTTGCCATTTTTGTTGCTGCATTGGAAGGATTTTCCGGATTGGATGACGTTATCTCCCATCTGTCCATGGCTTCAAAGGTGTGCCAGGCAATGTTCCAAGGCTTTCTACTCTTTCTCCATGTGCAGGCTCCCACTTAGGTGAATAATACAATTCCAAACAAGGCAAAGAGAGGATACAATTTCATGCTGAGTTTGACACACAGAAATAGTGCACGTTGCTCATTTCGCAGTTGTCCTTAACTTGTCTTGTCTTAAAAAGCTTGCCTAGCAGTTCTTATATGGTGAACTCCTGTGTGCTAAGTCTGCCTTTGTGATAGCTGTATATGTGAGTAGAAAGAAAAGTGGATTTGTAAAATATTTTTGTACAGAGCTCAGTGACATATTAAACATATAAACTTATTACAAAACTGTTTTTAGATTTTGACTTTGAAGGCAGAAATCAAGCTGGATCTTTTTAAAAAAGAAGAACCCTAATTGTGACAATTTTGTTGCTAATATTATTCAGGCATTTTTTACAGCTTTGCTTTCCAGCATTCCTTAAGATCTATCAGCCTCTATCTAGAGTTTGGTCCAGATGACATATGCTTACCCAGTGTAAGTCAATGCTTAGTTTGATTCTAAATATTTTATTGTGCTTCATTGAAATTGCATTGCTTGTAGTTCAAAAGCACATTTTATTTTGCTACTGAGAAGTAATTCTCTCACCCTCCCATCACCCTTTTGCTCATTTTGTCTGAGACTCAAATTTGTGGACATGCTTAATTTACAAAATATTAAATTTACAGCCTATAGACTGATACACACATTTTACTTTGCCTGGCAGCCCTTCTTGTCCTACTTTAAGGAGCTCAGCTTTAACTCACTCCTTGATTTCAAAGCACTAAGAAAAACAAATATGAGCTATGAAGCACTAAAGATCCATAGTTAATATTTATGCACAGAAATTTGGCTATGAATTGACTTTAAACTTTGAATAATTTTTTTGAGGTTAAATGCTGATAAATATACATTTTTATGAATAGTCTTTAATAAATAAAATTGCTGAAACATAGTTCATTAAAATCCATTTTTCTAGGTGTTTTATTGTTCAAGTGTACTGGACTGATTGATTGTTGCCTCACAGCTTCGGAAGACTGGGTTTGAGATATGTACAGTTTCTCATCCCTTCCATTACTGCGTTGATTTATCTCAGAGTATTTCAGGTGTTCCTACACACCCTTAAGACAAGCATGTAGGTTAATTTGTTACTGTAAAATTGGCCTTGTTTGATTGTGTGCATCAGTGTGTTTGGTCATACACTGGAATCCCAATTAGTTCATTCCTTTCATCTACAGGTCCAATTCATCCTGGACCTTGCAATTGGATTAGGCAGGTTAAGGATGCATTTTTAAAGTATTCTTTATAAAAGGAGCAATACAGTACATAATAGGAAAACGTTGAAAGTCTACACCAGTTCCACATTACATTCTTTTTTAAAAGCCTATGACCATTTTATCCACACCCAGCTTTTCACATACCCTGTGTGACACAAAGTCTAAATGGCTATGTTGGAAATTTTCTTTTTCTTTTCTACTATCAGAAACATTGCACTGAGCTTTTTATTTTCTTGTTGGATGAGGGATGACACCATAGAGTGTACAGAAAAACCTCGCCTAATGGAGAAAGATACAGACTGCACATAAATACTGAGCAAGGATGCAAGCTTTTTTTCCTCAGAGCTGTGAGGCAGAAGAGTTAAAGACTGCATCAAAATTTCCAAAAATCAATCAAGTAAAAATCTAAACTTTTGAAAGGGGTTAAAGTTAGAGCATAAAGTTTAGTCCATAAAGATATAACTCTTCTTTATGTATTAATTTCTTAGAGCAAAAAACCCACAACAGTACTTTGCTTTATAATTTTTAAACACGTATTTGTTCTTAATGTGTATTGTTAACAGTTGTTAATTCTAAACGACTTAACATCCTAATCCTACCTGTACTAACTGTCTGTCTGAACTAGGCACTGTGGAGTAATGGTTAAGGCTTTGGACCAAAAGCCTGAGGTTGTGGATTCAAATCCCTCTACTGACACTGTGTGACCATGAGCAAGTCACTTCATCAATTGAAAAATCTAAAAGAAATGTATGTCAAATATTAAGTAATTCACTTTGGATAAAGGTGTCAGCCAAAAAAATAAATGATTTGTATGGTACTGTTAATAACTTATCCATGGAGTAATAACAGAGAACAGCTGGATAGATGCAAATTGCCTACTTCAGTTTCAAACAATGTCTAATGTTGACATTACACAGTATGTTGCAATACATTAGACTGTATTAAAGACACCAGCTTAATTTATTACTGGCTGACCTCCTCCAGGTAAGTTATCCCATCATAATGTAAAGATATAATGATTATATATTGTAAGCATTCTCACTACTATTCAAATAATTTAAATACTTTCATTCATTAAGGAAAAAAGGTTAAAGGCTATTTCCATGCTGAAAAAGAACTAGATTAAAGAGACAATGTTTCAGCTATATATCCTCCATCATTTACAGGTGTATTTTAATTATACATTAGTTACAAGGGAAGATCGGATATTAGCTTAAATGGTGTCCAATAACCACATTTTTTAGACAAAACATATTTTTTAACTAGATCAATAATAAATACCATCCCCAAGGATGTTTAATTCAGTTCAGGGTTGTCAGAGGCCAGACCCCATCCCAGCTGCATTGTCCGTAAGGCAGGAAACAACCCTGGATAATCACAAGGCAGCCCAATCTATAGCAAGCTATATACAAGTCCCTCATACTTGAGTTTTTTCCTCTCACAGTACACCTCTAGCCAGTCCTCCCATGGCACTGACAATTCCGAAAGGATGATATTTGTAACTGACTCTGGGAGTAGGACAATAGGTGACCTCAACGTGGTCTTGATAATGTGATTTGAGAACTGCAATTGGTTTTCTAGGTCAAAAATTAACTTTCAGTCTTATGCAGTCTCCGGGATGAAATTAAACTATCCAGACACTTCTCATGATATGGGAAACATTTAATTATCATATTGTTATGTATAAACTTCACTTTGGTATTGTTGACCATAAAATAAACAACTGATAACGAGTATGGTCACATCAGCTAGTTTACTCCTCACAATTTATTTACATACTGTAGTTTTGTGTCTTGACATCACCACTCGTCTTGACTCAGTTGGGCATACATGGCCACCATGTTCTTGGCAAGATTTTATAGCTTATCCTGGGAATCCTCATGCACCCCACCTGTTTGTTCTGGTTTACCAGCTGGCTAGGACTGGTACACCCTGAGGCATGCTAAAGAAGTCATAACTAACTGTCTAAAATCATCTCAAGCAGCTTGCTTTCATCCAAATTTGGTATTATTGTGGAGAAAAAAATATAATATTAAAAAAAAACATAAAAATAAATCTAAGCAGGAGTGCTAAAAAGCCTCCCTGGTTTGTAGTTTTGTTATATACTGTAGTTTTCATGGACAGAAGCCAAAATATTTTAGATACCTATTTTGGACATGAGGCATTCTTTCACCTGCATGATTTTGTAACACTTACAGGTTTAATCTATATAAATAAAAATGTAAATGTTCGTTTGTTCAAAACCTTAAATCTCCGAAAGTTCCTCACCGATTGCTTTGAAATTTTGACACAAGGTTGCATTTGAATACGTGCGTGTTTTTATATACCTACTATATATAGATGTCACACCTGTGACAGGTAAAAACATGCTTTTTTTGAAAAACAGCGCCATCTGTTGGACGTAAAAGCAACACACGTTATACTAAATATTTTACGATTCCATTTCAATGTTTCTGATTTATGATCCATTTACAATTTCCAAATTTCCAATTTTACGATTCCATTTCAATGTTTCCGATTACATTGTTAAGCGCACATAAACGTCGAATACTGTAACTCCGTTAAATCGATCAAATACATTTGTAAGTACGTGAATAAAGGCAGCGACATGGCAGTTTTTGGCGTGCAACCAGAAAGAAGTGATAGGAATGTGGTCATACATATCGATGAAATCGCACAGTATTAGGCTGGAAGATACATAAGCAGCAATGAATCTGTATGGCGAATTCTTTCATTTCCCATACATGAACGAAGTCCAGCTGTTGTTCACTTAGCAGTACATCTAGAAAATGGACAACGCTTTTATTTCACAGCTGCAAATGTGCAACAAATAGCCCTGAATCCACCGGCTACAACGTTAACTGCTTTCTTCACGTTATGTCAAAATGACACGTTTGCGAAAAACACTGCTGTATTCGGAAGTGCCTATGTATTACACATGGAATGCGAGTAGAAAATCATTTGAACGACGCAAACGAGGAGAGCGAGTCGACGGACAACCTGCCATATTCAAAGAAACTACGATAGGCAGACTGTACACCGTCCATCCCAATCAAGATGAATGCTTTCTTCGCATGCTGTTGGTAAATGTGCCCAGTCCAACGTCTTTCCAGCAATTGAGAATTGTCAACGGCATTACACATGCTACTTTCCGCAGTACATGTCAAGCTCTGAATTTATTGGAGAATGACCGACACTGGGATGTATACATTAATGACACGTGCAACACGTCACATCCAAATCAAATTCGTGCATTGTTTGCAATCATATTGACCGCCTGCTCTCCTTCATCTACAACATAGTTATGGGAGAAATATAAATCACACATGACTGAAGATATTTTTCATCGAATACGCAAGTAAAATTGAAATATAAACATGGATTTCACAGCAGAAATCTACAACTAAGCGTTGATGATGATTGAAGATTTGTGCTTAGAAATCTCAAACAAAGTTCTCAATCAATTGGGAATGCCATCACCGAATCGATCTGCTGCTGCTTCGTTCGATGTAGAATTGCGTCGTGAACAAAATTACAACACGGGTGATCTTTTGTCGTATGTGCAATCAAATATTCATAAGCTAACGCTTCAGCAAAAAGGCATTTACGATCAAATAATAGAAACTGTCAATAACGGGGTTGGAGAAATCTGGAAATTGGGAATGGAAAGGTGCCGGTTGATCTGACCTCAGGACGAATTTCATTGCCTCATAACTTCTGCAATTTAGTGACGTCAAAAGAAGAATTGGTTGAAAAAGTATTTCCCAATATTCAAACCAATTATAAGAATCAAGATTGGCTGAGTGAATGAGCTATTCTTGCGGCCAAAAACAAAGACGTCTACGAACTTAACAATATTATTCAGTCTAAAATTCTGCACAGACAATGGAACAACAAAAAATATTGTATACCCACAAGCATTGTGAAATTAAACATATTAGAAATGTGCGCTTTCTCTTTTCTTTCTTTTCCATTTAACTAGACTGAGCCACAGCAACACGTGGCCGGGTACAGCTAGTTGTTAATAAATAAAAACACTGGTGAAAAAATAAATCACTTTAATTTGTTTTGTTTTGTTTTTTTGTTTGTACAGTATTATACAGTATTACACCTCTATGAAGGCAGTTTTAACACTCTTGCACAGCTTTAGAAATAGAGAATATTATCAGCAAAGTACATAGTCATTGAATATATACTCACCTAAAATGTAATAAAAGAAACATAAGCAGTTACTAATGCATAACAGCAATCATAGTTTTGATCTAAAAAAAGACATAGTCACTTTCCAACAACAAAAAAGACAAAAGCAAACACTTTAAGCTAACAGCATTCCAGTTCTGCTAATCTAAGGTAGCTGACTACCTTCCCATTACTGGGCATTCGAGAATATCATACGACACATGTTGAAGTCACATTGAAATCTCACTCCATGGCCAGGAATACTATATGGTCTCAGTAGCACAGAAACCAAGTGCTGTTGCTATATACCCATAAATGTGAAATATAAAGAGTCTAACCAGATTATGCTGGACAACAGTAATGAGCCTTCAAACTGGATTAGAGTCCCACAGTGCATCCTTTACATAAGCAGGCAGATCAGGTTCAACCACTAACAGTGGGGAAGAACACATTCAGATTTATATTTTATTTTATGTATTCAGAACTTTCTGAAATACTTTTTGATAATTTGCAGAAACTTTGTGAGCCACATTTTTATGTAGTATATTAGGTTGTGTTTAAAACAAAACAAAATAAAACTCAACTAAGCAAAAACCTCAGATTGCTGCAAAATGATATCGTTAGTAGATACTTCAATCGTTGGCCAGAAAGTCCAAATTAACCTCTACTGTGGATACCTTTGCACTCGGGGAGGCAGTTAACTTTAACTGGTGGATTAACATAGTTTTGAATTCTAACATAATAGTTGCCTAATATGAATACTTTGTTGTAATCAGCCTTCACACGTGTGTTGCTGAGTGACAAGAATCTGTTTTGGGTCCGAATTGATGACCTGGGTGCCAAGGGACTAAATTTTGACTTCTTTGTCCCCCATCTCACTGTTGCCCACTCACCTTTTTGCTGAATTGGTACTGCTGAATTTGTCCACGCACAAACTACAGTGGGGCCTGAACAGACTGAAGCTGAGTCAGAAATGGCCGAATTGCTGAAAGGAACAGAGTCAATCCAATTTTTAGTTTGTTTAATCACTATCAGATTCAAAATGTATATTTTTCCAAGCAACTCTAAGTTAACTATACATTTTTGGCAAGTGAAGCTGGTATTGTCAGCCAGAAATCCTAAACTGTATATAGTGCAGGACACACAACATATGAAACGTACCTCAAACAGGAAGAGAATAAACTGAACTTAAGTTTAGTGCCGAGTTTGTCTTTATGTCTGCAGTAATTTCCATTCCTTCCAAGTTCAGCTGGTTTGCTAGAAGACTCTCACATTCATACACTACCTGTTGGGTGATAGACTTTGTGCTGTTGGTTTCTTCTCCAAGTTGCTTTTACACCCGCTGTAATTTTTCTTCACTGACGGATTCAATTACTTTTTGACTCCAGATAAGTTTCCAGCTATTCTCTTTTGATGCTGCAAAATAATCCATGCATTTGCGAAACACTGTTGTGCTTCTTTTCTGATGTGAAATATACTTTTTTCCTTAGGTGCCAATTGAGAATTGCGAGCTGATAACTATTTTAAAAAATGTCTTCTCTCCTACTATATTTCTTCTTGACTTCTTCATACTTTTTGTTTTATGTAGTGGAATGTAACTCTATGGCCATGCATGATCTATGGAAAATATAGGTGAACTAATCAGTAGTTTGCTTACTGTAAACAATCTTAAACTTGAGCTGTTAGGAATAATTTGGGAACACTTAACACAGTTTAATATTATATATAACTAATAAATCAGTACTCGTGTCATAAACAAAAGAAAAACACTTTTCAGTGTTGTATATTATATATTATATATATTATACTGTATATATAACTTACTACAGTCATATGATCTCAGTGCAGTTAATTTTTATGTTTTATTAAATTTATTAAAAGCTTGTAACATTCCATAATATCAGGTCAAACTTAACAAAACTTAATTCCATTCAACCCCCACCCATGGGAAGGAGAGAAAGGCCAACAGCCAGAGTAAAACTTTTCAGAGTAGTAAAGAGAGAAAGGAGTCTTTTCCCCCAGTATAAATACTTATTCTAAAATGTTATTGATTAGATCCAGTCAGGTTTTAAAACGTTTTGAACAGATCTTCTAAATGAGAATTTCATTTTTTCCAATTTCAAATAGTATATAACATCACTTATATAAAGAGATGGGTTAGGATTCTTCCAGTTGAGCAAGATAAGTCTACGTGCTAGTAGTGAAGAAAAAGCAATTATAGTTTGTCCTTCTGGGAGGACACCAAACACAGCTGTTAATGGGTTAGGAGTGATTGTGACACCAAAGCTGTCTGATAGACATATACAGAATGTTGTCCAGAATGATGTTAATTTGGTACAAGCCCAAAACATGTGGTCTAATGAAGCTGGAGCTCAATTGCAATGTTCGCAGGTTTGACACATGTTGGATAATTTTAAACAAGATAGATGTGCTTGGTAAAAAATTTTAAGCTGAATAACTGAATACTTTGCACATATTGAGCTAGAGTGAATTCTGTTCATGACTGCCTCCCACTCTGAAACAGACAGACAGACAGACAGACAGACAGACAGACAGACAGACAGACAGACAGACAGACAGACAGACAGACAGACAGACAGACAGACAGACAGACAGACAGATAGATAGATAGATAGATAGATAGATAGATAGATAGATAGATAGATAGATAGATAGATAGATAGATAGATAGATAGATAGATAGATACTTTATTAATCCCAAGGAAAATTCACATACTCCAGCAACAGCATACTGATAAAGGCAATATTAAATTAAAGAGTGATAACAATGCAGGTATACAGACAGACAATATCTTTGTATAATGTTAATGTTTTCCCCCCAGGGTGGAATTGAAGAGTCATATAGTGTGGGGGAGGAACGATCTCCTCAGTCTGTCAGTGGAGCAGAACAGTAACAGCTGTCTGTCGCTGAAGCTGCTCCTCTGTCTGGAGATGATACTGTTTAGTGGATGCAGAGGATTCTCCATGATTGACAGGAGCCTGCTCAGTCCCCGTCGCTCTGCCATAGATGTCAAACTGTCCAGCTCCATGCCTACAATACAGCCTGCCTTCCTCACCAGTTTGTCCATGTGTGAGGCGTCTCTCTTCTTTATGCTGCCTCCCCAGCACACCACCGCATAGAAGAGGGCACTCACCACAACCATCTGGTAGAACATCTGCAGCATCTTATTGTAGATGTTGAAGGACGCCAGCATTCTAAGGAAGTATAGTTGGCTCTGTCCTTTCTTACACAGAGCATCAGTATTGGCAGTCCAGTCCAATTTATTATCCAGCTGCACTCCCAAGTATTTATAGGTCTGCACCCTCTGCACACAATCACCTCTGATGATCTCAGGGTCCATGAGGGGCCTGGGCCTCCTAAAATCCACCACCAGCTCTTTGGTTTTGCTGGTGTTCAGTTGTAGGTGGTTTGAGTCGCACCATTTAACAAAGTTCTTGATTAGGTTCCTGTACTCCTCCTCCTGCCCACTCCTGATGCAGCCCACGATAGCAGTGTCATCAGCGAACTTTTGCACGTGGCAGGACTCCGAGTTGTATTTGAAGTCCGATGTATATTGGCTGAACAGGACCGGAGAAAGTACAGTCCCCTGCGGCGCTCCTGTGTTGCTGACCACAATGTCAGACCTGCAGTTCCCGAGATGCACATACTGAGGTCTGTCTTTAAGATAGTCTACGATCCATGCTACCAGGTATGAATCTACTCCCATTTCTGTCAGCTTGACCCTAAGGAGCAGAGGTTGGATGGTGTTGAAGCCGCTAGAGAAGTCCAGAAACATAATTCTTACAGCACCACTGCCTCTGTCCAAGTGGAATGTTGAGTAAGAGATACTTTTCCTACTGTACTCAAGAATCTCTAAAAGGAAGGGACTTTAAAATGTTTTTATATATTATAGAGAGGATGTCTGAGTCCCCCAGACTGATCAACATCTCTTCTGGAATAGAAATAGGAGGGATGTGAGGAAAATTGGGCAGATTTCATTTAGCAAAATCTCTAATTTGGAGATTGTGTAAAAATTGTGTTGATGGGAGACTAAATTTGGACTGCAATTGTTCACAGGACGAAAAGCCATTATTGATATACAAATCCTTAAATGATTTAATCACATATGTTTTCCAAACATTAAAAACGGTGTACGTTCATGATGGTGGAAAAAGTTGATTATCATTTAGAGGTGCCACAGATAAAATATTCTGCTTTGTACATTGGTTCCATATTCTGAGTGAATGAAGGACAATTGGGTTGTTAGTATATTGACAATAACTTGTATTTACTGGTGTACAAAGCAGGGAATATAAAGCGGTGCTGCAGGATTTCATTTCTGTTGCAGACCAAGCTAGTGTGTGTTCATCTATTTGTGTCAGTGTCCAGGTTTTTATAGCTTGTATGTTTACCGCCCAATAATAAAATTGATAATTATGTCGAGCCATGCCGCCTTCTGATTTAGGTCATTGTAGGGTCGCCCTTTGGATGAGTGGATTTTTTGATCTCAGTGCAGTTAAAAGGAATCTTTTTAGCCAGGCAACACAGTAAATTTTTTTCAGTGTCACATCCATACACTAACAAGGTACATATAATTAAACAACACTATATATAATACATAACACCATCACAACATTATATACTGTAAATACAGATATATAAAGCATTATAATAATGAGAATTGTATTTCTGCCCAGTAGTATATTAGGTAAGTTCATAAAATAAACACAAAATAAACATTTATATTGAATGGAGGAGAGGCTATGTTTAACATTAGTGGCTACCGTAGGAGAGGAACTGTTTATATGTTTGTAGTTCTTGGTTTAGTAACTAGTAACATTTCCTCAATGGTAATAACAAAAAATAGATAGTTGCTTGGGTGAATGTAATCTTTGATTATATTTCTGGTCCATTTCCTAACCCATGATGTGTACAGATCCTCAATGAAGTCCAGTTTCAGGGCTACATTTTTTTTCTACAGCCTGAGTTACAAGCTGCAGTTTATATTTTGAGTGAACAGATAGATACATTGCCATGCCAGACTATTATGAAGAAAGTGAGGATGCTTTTAATAACTGATCAATAAAACTGTACCAGCAGTGATTGGGACAGGATACACCTTTTAGGTTGATGGAGGAAAAGCATCTCCTAATGAGCTTTTTAGATAAGAGCAGTTATGTTTTCATTCCAGTTCAGACTATGAATCATATCGTGCCAGGATATTTAAATGATTCTACCCTGTTGACAGTGACATCATTTTTAACTAGGAAATAATTTCTACTGTTTTTAGGGAATTCAAATTAAGATTGTTGAGGTTGCACTAACTGGCCAGCCGATACACCTTCTGATAATGGTATGTCATACCAGTCTCTTGTCAGGCCAAATTCAGAGCTCCAGCAAGATCTGACATAACCCACATTCATATGAGTACTGAGAGGTATGCTCTGGGGAATCTCTGGAATGACTGTATTAGCAGAACCATAAAATTGTGACAAAAGTAGCTAGGGGGGTCTAAATGCTGCAAGATGTAGTGGAAAGCCATGTTTGCTGCATCTTCAACTGACCTGTTGGAATGGTAAGCAAACTGGAGTGGGTCAAGAAGAGAATTTGTGACAGATACAGTGCATCTGGAAAGTATTCACAGCGCATCACTTTTTCCACATTTTGTTATGTTACAGCCTTATTCCAAAATTGATTAAATTAATTTTTTTCCTCAGAATTCTACACACAACACCCCATAATGACAATGTGAAAAAAGTTTACTTGAGATTTTTGTAAATTTATTAAAAATAAAAAAACTGAGAAATCACATGTACATAAGTATTCACAGCCTTTGCTCAATACTTTGTCAATGCACCTTTGGCAGCAATGACAGCCTCAGGTCTTTTTGAATATGATGCCACAAGCTTGGCACACCTATCCTTGGCCAGTTTCGCCCATTCCTGTTTGCAGCACCTCTCAAGCTCCATCAGGTTGGTGCACAGCCATTTTAAGATCTCTCCAGAGATGTTCAATCGGATTCAAGTCTGGGCTCTGGCTGGGCCACTCAAGGACATTCACAGAGTTGTCCTGAAGCCACTCCTTTGATATCTTGGCTGTGTACTTAGGGTCGTTGTCCTGCTGAAAGATGAACCGTCGCCCCAGTCTGAGGACAAGAGCGCTCTGGAGCAGGTTTTCATCCAGGATATCTCTATACATTGCTGCAGTCATCTTTCCCTTTATCCTGACTAGTCTCCCAGTCCCTGCCATTGAAAAACATCCCCACAACATGATGCTGCCACCACCATGCTTCACTGTAGGGATGGTATTGGCCTGGTGATGAGCGGTGCCTGGTCTCCTCCAAACATGACGCCTGGCATTCACACCAAAGAGTTCAATCTTTGTCTCATCAGACCAGAGAATTTTCTTTCTCATGGTCTAAGAGTCCTTCAGGTGCCTTTTGGCAAACTCCAGGCGGGCTGCCATGTGCCTTTTACTAAGGAGTGGCTTCCGTCTGGCCAGTCTACCATGCAGGCCTGATTGGTGGATTGCTGCAGAGATGGTTGTCCTTCTGGAAGGTTCTCCTCACTCCACAGAGGACCTCTGGAGCTCTGACAGAGTGACCATTGGGTTCTTGGTCACCTCCCTGACTAAGGCCCTTCTCCCCCGATCGCTCAGATTAGATGGCTGGCCAGCTCTAGGAAGAGTCCTGGTGGTTTCGAACTTCTTCCACTTACGGATGATAGAGGCCACTGTGCTCATTGGGACCTTCAAAGCAGCAGAAATTTTTCTGTAACCTTCCCCAGATTTGTGCTTCGAGACAATCCTGTCTTGGAGGTCTACAGACAATTTCTTTGACTTCATGCTTGGTTTGTGCTCTGACATGAACTGTCAACTGTGGGACCTTATATAGACAGGTGTGTGCCTTTCCAAATCATGTCCAATCAACTGAATTTACCACAGGTGGACTCCAATTAAGCTGCAGAAACATCTCAAGGATGATCAGGGGAAACAGGATGCACCTGAGCTCAGTTTTGAGCTTCATGGCAAAGGCTGTGAATACTTATGTACATGTGCTTTCTCAATTTTTTTTTTTAATAAATTTGCAAAAATCTCAAGTAAACTTTTTTCACGTTGTCATTATGGGGTGTTGTGTGTAGAATTCTGAGGAAAAAAATGAATTTAATCCATTTTGGAATAAGGCTGTAACATAACAAAATGTGGAAAAAGTGATGCACTGTGAATACTTTCCGGATGCACTGTATAAGATATAAGATGCCTAATAGTCAGACAGTCAAATGACTTTACTACACTGCAACAGGTCTTTATTCATTTAGACACCATCTAGTTATGGTTATACTGTGTGAAGTTTGTTACGGATCTAAATAAAAAAGGTTCTTTCTGGAACCTTCATGTGGATGGGTCTTTTTGGAATATAAAATGTTTCCCATATGGCATCACTCTGAGGAACCACTCTGGCACCTTTATTTTTAAGAGTATATAGTGGCATTAAATCATTTTACTCGTACAAGCTAAACTCTTATTTCTTTGTATAAGTAGAAGCTAAACCTATATGTAAATATGTAAATGTTGCAATAAACAGAATATATGACTGCACAGACATGTACAGAACAAATCACACTGATATACTGATTGTGCAATTGTATTTATTGGCCACTACATACACTCAGTGAAAAATAAATAAATAAATAAATACACTTCTAGAATTAAAATGAGAATTTCCAGATGCTGCCAGTATATTGTAAAAATTATAGGCATTTGGCTATTTGTTTACTATATCTATTTCTTAAAGGCTAATTTACTCAGATAAATCATGGCTACATACTTTATTGTTCTGTTCTTGCTATAAACACTGCTGTTTACAAAGAAAAGCACTTTAGTCAATACTGCTTTTTAGCAAGATTATACTATTGCTCCCTGCAGTCATATTATTTTTCAGCTGAAAAATATCTTGGGTTTCATCTCCTGAGCAAAGGTAGTTTCAGCTACGAATAAATAAAATTATTTACAGCATGATTAGGAAAAATTATTATAGCACATTATTCATATGGCAATCAGACAAATTCAGATTATTTTGTTTTTCCTCTTTATTATTCAAACTAGTGACACAAAATATAAATTCTGACACAAGACTAGCACATGTGTTATTTTTATTACTTTAGTGATTATTTAGAAAAGCAATGGAGATTCTAATTTTTGACTTTTTATAGGATTTAATCTGCTGTGCTTTAGAATTGTACCTGAAATGCTGAAGTGAAAATCTTCTCATGCAGACATTCTAAAGATATTAGTTACCATGACCACAGAATTCTTTGAAGTTTAGTGGTGTCAGAGATAATTCACACTCTCTTACATACAGTAATACTTGATGTTAACTATAGGAGTTCCTTAAATTTTTTCTTGTTTTAAGGATTCTGTCTGAGGTACCGTGCTTTTTTAACAAACAACACCTCCCCCAAAATATGTGTGCTTTCAGGTAATGGAAAAAAAAAATTATATATATATATATATATAACAGTTTTTCCTGGAGTTCCTATTCTAAGTGTAAAACTTAGTTTTTGTGTTAATTCCTTTGAATGACACAGTGGTGCAGTGGTTAAGGTTATTGTATCATAGAATTAGAACAGGATTGAATCCTAACCTTTCACTACCAGTATGAGTTCTCCACGTTCTCCTCATGGTTTTTCTTCAGGCACTTTGGTGTGTCAGGTAGGTTACAATTAACTATTCACAGCATTATCAAGTACAGACTTCTACATGTACTACTACAGTATATGTACAGTTTATATGGATTGTCAGGCCCAGAACTGATTTTATTGTGACACAGGAGAGTGGCAGATACTAGATAGATTCTAAGAGCTATAGTGTAGTGGACCCTGAAACCTAAGAGTCCAAAGACATGGAACATTTTTATAAGGCTCTCTTTTCAGCTTTATATATTTGTTTAGGGTTATTGAATAACTAACATTAAATCCGCCACTCTTCTACAATCAAATACTGTACATCCACTGAAAAATTACAACAGCAGTATAACAGAAAAACCTCTTGAAATATGTTGGAATGCAAAAAGTATATAAAAGATAACAAACAGCAGTATTAAACAAACACAAGGGCCAATATTATAATATACAGTACAGCACAGTTCCAAACTGCCAATAATACTATAAACAAACTTCTCACATGACAAGTATTATTCTGAACAGCCTCTAAACAGGAATCACTAGATTATTCTACCTAAATTCAGAAGACAGGTGTTATCAGTGTATGAATCTTAGCAATCTTGGAAATGCCCTACCCTGCTTATTTCTTTGTGGTTGCAATATTCCTTATGTGGAAAATATATATACATATACAGTATATGCATATATGAACTTCTTCTAGTACAACATCTGGATTTTATTCCATATGGATTATCAAATTGTCTAGCACATGTTAATTATTTGTAAGGGATATGTTTCGTTTCTATGTCTTAGTATATACAGGCATACCTTTAGGAATGTCACGCATTGCCACAACAGTTCAGTTGTTCCATGCTACCTCTTTGGTGCATAGCCTACCTACCCCCCACTCCCACACCCCCCCTCCCAAATCATTGTAGTCTTACTGTATTTTTTTAACATTGCTTATCAAGCCATTCTGCGCAGGTTAATTGTGACAAATCTTACCATAGTTGATTCTTTCCTGCCTCTAATTGGGAAGCTTACTCCCACAACTCATTTTTCAGTTACATAATTTTACAATTGTGGTTGCATTTCTCAAATGTTTTATTTCCTTGCAATCAGTAACATTGTCTGCTATGTTTTCCTCTTCTACGGACATGTGAAAAAAGAGATCGAACAAGGATATTTTGGTTAGTGCAGAAAAAAAGTACATCTACAATATATTTAGTTGTATTAGTAACACTTTGATACAAAGACATGTTTTATTTCTAGCTTGGTCACAGTGTTGGAGGGTTGTTTGAGTGTGGATGTCTACGTCTAGTGATATACTGGTGGACTTTGCAGGTTGATTCCTACTTTGATCCCCATGCTGCCTGCAGATGTACAAAATGTTCTAGTTGCATTAAATATGTACGTTCATCTGCCTTATGGGACATTCTACTAATTTTCAATGTTACAGTTTGGCCAGGCTTGTCTGAGGAAGAATTCAGCAAAAGGTAAAACTCCCCTAACAGATCATCTATCCATCCATCTATCTATCCATTAAGTTACCCACAAAGACAACTTCACCCCCAATTAAATAAATAAATAACATACAGATTCTTTCATTTTCATCCTATTTCACCACAGGAGTCAGCTTTTCTCCCTATTAACTATGTATACTCAAGAAATCATTAATCAAGAGACATATGTACAGTAAGTGCTTTATTAATGAATGTGCTATCAGCAGCACTACAGAAGAGTTTTAAAAATAATAAACAACCAAAATAAGTATGCAGTGCCTTACCATATTATGAAACTATTCTGAGTGGATAAAACTAGATTGATAATGGATGAAAAAAAAAATCTCCAAATATGTCAAGCTGGATAACACTATTTGCCAGCTGCCAGTGATAAGATAGCTCTGCCTTACGCCATAATGACAAAACAGTTCCATGATTGGCTGTTGCTCAAATGCACATATGTATCATGACACTCTTTAATTGAACATTTAAAAATATCAGATTATTGTAGTATTAATGCATATTTTCATTATTTTAATTCATCTTGGGTGGCATGGTGGCGCAGTGGGTAGTGCTGCTGCCTCGCAGTTAGGAGACCCAGGTTCACTTCCCGGGTCCTCCCTGCGTGGAGTTTGCATGTTCTCCCCGTGTCTGTGTGGGTTTCCTCCGGGTACTCCGGTTTCCTCCCACAGTCCAAAGACATGCAGGTTAGGTGCATTGGTGATTCTAAATTGTCCTTGGTGTGTGCTTGGTGTGTGTGTGCCCTGCAGTGGGCTGGCGCCCTGCCCAGGATTTGGTTCCTGCCTTGCGCCCTCTGTTGGCTGGGATTGGCTCCAGCAGACCCCCCGTGACCCTGTAGTTAGGATATAGTGGGTTGGATAATGGATGGATGGATAATTCATCTTATTAACATTACTGATTATAAGCTTTGGGTCATATGCTCTCTGGGTTGGGGTAATAGAGCACCCATGAGTTACATGCCAAGCCCCTATGAATTACATATCACTTGGATTTGGTATTATGTGAGATGTTGTTGAAAAATATTCTTGTACAAATATAGTACAATATACTGTATATATAAACAATTTATTGTTAGCATTTATTCTTTCTTAATGTCCAGTCTTGCATTCACAACACTATCACTCCAAATATTCATGTTCACCTTCTACATCACTTGCCATGCATGTGTCGATTCTTTCAAACTAGCTGTTTATGTGAATCGATTCTTTTCATTGATTTGATTCACTTGTTTCATTTACAGTCTGGTGTATATGGGAAGTCCGGGGGGATCCCCTCTGATCACATCACAAATAAATAAATAATTAATTTGTACATTATTATTATACAAAATATAGTATATGTTTGTGTGTATATACAATTATAAACAATTATTTATATATGCTTAATTAAATTAAGATGTTTTGTAACAGAATCAGAAGTGAATGAGAATTGTGCAACTCATAATGATGCGTTCACAAATCAAATGAATGACAATCATACTGGTTCTAGGGAAGTGACTCCATTAGACTGATTCTCAGGTAGTGACTCATTCATGAATCAAATGTTTCAAATCTCATTATTCAGATGGTTCTTGCGCATGCATTCTAAACATCTATCAGCATTTACAACATCACGCAGGAAGGACACGCATGTGCTTTAGCACTCCCATTGAGCTCCACTGAATCAATTCTTTCATGTTCACGAATCAGTTCATATGATTCACTGAAAAGAGTTATTCAAAAAGAGTGAGTCATTTGCAAATTGCCCATTACTATAGATAGAAGCTCTAAATTAGCCTTTTGTGGGTGTGTATGTGTGTAAGAGTACACTGCAATTACCTAACATGCGATCCAGATTAGGTTCCTGCCTTGCACCCAATGCAGCTGTGATAAAGTTCCCTTCCCACAACTCTTGTAATGGAGGGTGTGGATGGGCCAGATGGGTGGCTAGGGAATAGAGGGACAATGAGAAACTGTCTCCTGGGGATCAATGATCCCACAGTACAATGCAAGGCAGCATCCCTGTTTGGGCACCTGCAGGGCTACATGGGGTATGTAGTCTTATTAGGCAACCTTACTGGGGTACTTTGTTGCCAGAAGAGGGAACTACTGGAAAAGTGCTTTCTCGGTCACATGGAGGGTTCCACCTGGCCCAAAAGTGCTTCTTGGAACAATACTTTTGTACTAGAAATAATCCTTGGTCCGGCTTGAAAAGGAGCCCTCTATCTTAGTCAGGCAAGTCGAAGTCAGGAGTGGAGGAGGACACAGCTTGCCTGGAGAAGAGCTACAAGGAAGAACTGATTGTTAGTTTGGTATCTGTTGTGTATGAATAAACTTTTGGAACACTTTGATTTGTAAGAAAAATATTATGCTTAGTAAAAATGGTGTTTTTGAGACTAGAACCAGTGTTTTGTGCAGTTGTAGGTTTGGGTTGTGCAATACCCCTATACAGTAGGTCTAGCTCTTTATTGGATTAAATGGTTAAATTGCCCTAATTCAGGTATGGGTGTGTTAAGGAGCTAAATAAGTATTACAGAGAAGAGTGAGGGTCATGTGCTGTTACACACTGTATTGATGCAGTTCTTGGTGTTTAACATTCACCTTGGAACGTGTCAATAAAAACACTTAACAGATCTAGTTATTTTATCAAATGTATTTACTGTAGTAGTTAGTAGTAGTAATGGTACTAGAAAACGTAGTAGTAGATCTGTCTTAATTTGCACAAGAGGATTGTATTTCATAATTATAATGAGTGGCCATTACATTTTGTATAAAAAAGTGTTTTTGTTAGATTGTTTAGTTTAAAGTTTAATATTACTTTGTGTATGTCGTATATGTATGAGACAATCAAATCTCAATAAAGTACATTATATTCATTGCATGCAAAGTTGTATTTGTGTGAATATTTCTGGAGAAGAGGTTTCCATAGCTTTCATCAGATTCTTAAAGGGGTCCGTAACTCAAGGTCAAGGTCAAGAATCACTGCATTAGACTTTTTAATGCCAACTGGGTATCACTGAATCCAACACTGCGTAACTATCCATTGTTGTGAGAATGTGTATTACTGTATGGCCACAGTCTAATCTTTTTCATACGATTAATTTTACCAGGATAATGTACGATGTTACAAAGCACTCATCAGTGACTTCAGTTTACAATGATGGTCTGCACATCTCAATCCAATACAGCCCCTTTGGGCTGAGGTGACACAGGAGCTTTAAAACATGAATATCTGAAAACAGACAGCATTAAATCTGTTGTACTGTTGAGTCAGTATGGACCCACATCTCTGAAGAATGTTACATGGGCTTTCTTCCACCATGAGATGGGTGAACCTAAAAAATTGGCCACTGAGTGTATTTTACAGTTCTTTATGTCCTAAGAGTCTAAGGATTATTATACAATATACAAAGAGAACTCAAGAAAAAAAAATGTTTTGCCTGAACCTGAAAGTGGTATTCTACATTGTGAATTGTGAAAGTCCCACAGATTAGTTCCTGAGTATTAAAATATCTGAATTGCAGGTTTCTATAATTTCTGCTTTTATAATGTATGTTTCTTATTTCAGCACTAACATCTAATGCAAATATGGCTGCCTGAAATCCACAAAATGAAATATCATGCTAACAGTGAATTGCTAACACTGTACAACATACCTAAAGAGATGTGAAAAATGTGTATTCAGGTCAATCTCCTTTATATGCCACAACCAAGAGCTTGGCCGCATAATTTCATTGCTGCAAAATGACTCTCAAAGATGCCCAGATTTTGGGATCAGTAACAGAAGAAAACATTGTTTGCTTCAGAATGAATAGTAATGGAGAACTGAAGAGTGGCAGTATATGAGATAGCAGACACCATTTATGGATCAGTTGATTCTATTCTTTAGGCACAATTAAATATGTGCAAGGTCTGTGTTCATTGGGTCCCCAGAATGCTGACTCCTAAAATAAAGCATTGCCACTTTTAGTGCTTTAAGGAGAAGGTGAAAATGATTATTTCAGACTGGGAGAAATTTTAGAAGCACAGCATAAATATAGCTTAAACTTGAATACCTAGGGACCACCAACAATTGAAACAATAGAAATATGGTGAGTCTATAAAATCAAATACATTCAAGGTTTAAGCAATCATGCACAATTTAGTATGATGTTGAGGGTGTAGTGCATGATGATTACATGACTGAAAAGGCACACATAACTAGTGTCACACACGTGAGTAGGGGGCATTCTCAGGGCTGGTGTATCGATTGTAATTTCACACCAGGTTGAGGTGAGGCTCTGTCATTCATACCTTCTCCTTTTTTGTCTGCAGACCAGAAGCTCCAAAAGTCAAAGATATGTGAAGTCACTTCCACTCCTGCTTACAGCCTTGCCTCTTACGGCCTCAAAGCCATATAAAAGACACCACTACCTCTACTTGGCAGTCTACAAAGTCGTCTACCAAATGATTGTTTATTGTTGCAACTCTTTCTTCTTATTTTTCTCAAATTATACAGGGATCACCAGCTGGCGCTCCACATTTTTATCTGTGTTCTGCTTTCTCATTTAACAGTTAATATTATAACAATTTGCTTTGACATTTGTAGAAGTTACTCAGGAAAAGTGGTGAGAAAGTGGTCATCCATAACCTTTCTGCTATATAACAATATCCCCGCTCACACCACAAGGGTTGCAAAGACTACTCTGTAAAACTGTGCATTCAAAGACATGACATACTGGTACTCACCTTATTCACTTGATGTGGCTATTGAGACTATCCCCTGTTCCCTAATCTGAAGGACAGCATCCACTAGATGGAAAAACATTGTGGATATTATAATATGCATATTAGCTTTCACAGGGATTATGCTGAAAAAATTATACCACTTTTTATCAGCCATTTTAACAATTATACTGTGGCTTTTCTCAGCCATCTGCCTTGTTAAGGAAATATAAAAATGTGTGCCTTCTTAACAACATTAATTAGCAGATATGTCATGATATCCATGGCACTATTGTGAAATACATGAAGAGTGCTAAATCTAAACAATGGTCTCAGGCCACTAGTCGGAGAGTCACTGTACAAGGAATGCATGTGGATTTTGGTGAAAACACAATCTCTTTGCATAGCATTTTTGTTCTTGTAGATTCTCGTATCTGAGCCATTATATTTTCTACCCTGAGTTTACAATATTAAAAAAAAATGTTTTTCAAAAAAATGAATAATAAAGAAAGCAGCACAAATGGGTCTCAGAATTGTGCTTGAGATCACGGCAACACATAGACAATATGAGATAAAGTCAAGAAGTGGTAGAAGCTACTCTGCAGTTAAGTTGCCACAAATCTCACAGTCAGATTTTTTTGTCATTCATGACAGCTTCGAAAATGAAAGGAAAGACAAGGAGGAAGTGGAAAGTAATATCTTAGCATGTGACACCATTCATTATCCTTATCAGAGTAGTGTCTGCTAGATTGTTTACAAATTTTGTTCCTAAATACTAACCATACTAAAAAATGAAACGTCTTTTAGCTTAGCATTGACTTCAAAATAAATAATTTTTTACTGTTTAACTGAGTTTTCTACAACAGTTTCCTTTGCAAATGGACACTCTTTAATTTAGTGACTTTTTTCATTCTACATCACCTTGAAATATGTTGGTGATAACATCTATGGACTTTTGCCAAATAATCATAAATAAATTCAACTGCTGTCTTCTTTTTAGTCATCCTTTTATCATAATACTAACTCCACAGATATATTTCAAAGTAATACTCCTTGACAAAAATTTCAACCAAAAGCAATAAATCAGTTGCATGAAAAGCAGGATGAGATATCTGCACTTAGGGCTATGCAGTTGATTATATTTGTTTATATGTCATGCTTTAATGCCACATGAGCCACACATCTGACTCTAAGTAATAGCCATTAACTAAAGAGGGTTTGATTATATAGCCCTCAGGATGAAAACACTGCTACAAATGTATATGAAGAATGCCTCGACTACACATTTTATAGTCATAGTAAATAATGTACTGATTACACTGTAAGTGCTGTGTGACCAGTCTTGTGAGGTCAGGTTGTCAGTCTAACATGCAATGGCACATAGAGATGTGACTGCTTGCTGAAAGTAGGATTGCTCTCACATGTCTGTGCAAGGATCTAGCAAGGATAAAGGAACAGCAACATAGTGAGGCTGTAAATCATAAGTCCCAGACAGCACCTATGTCAACACTGTAGAAGGGTCATCTATATAAATAAAAATGTAAATGTTCGTTTGTTCAAAATCTTAAATCTCCAAAAGTTCTTCACCGATTGCTTTGAAATTTTGACACAACGTTGCATTCGAATACGCGCGTGTTTTTATATACCTACTATATATAGATGTCACACCTGTGACAGGTAAAAACATGCTTTTTTTGAAAAACAGCGCCATCTGTTGGACATAAAAGCAACACACGCTATACTAAATATTTTTCGATTCCATTTCAATGTTTCTGATTTACAATCCATTTACGATTTCCAAATTTCCAATTTTACGATTCCATTTCAATGTTTCCGATTGCATTGTTAAGCGCACATAAACGTGGAATACTGTAACTCCGTTAAATCGATCAAATACATTTGTAAATATGTGAATAAAGGCAGTGACATGGCAGTTTTTGGCATGCAACCAGAAAGAAGTGATAGGAATGCGGTCATACATATCGATGAAATCGCACAGTATTAGGCTGGAAGATACATAAGCAGCAATGAAGCTGTATGGCGAATTCTTTCATTTCCCATACATGAACGAAGTCCAGCTGTTGTTCACTTAGCAGTACATCTAGAAAATGGACAACGCATTTACTTCACAGCTGCAAATGTGCAACAAATAGCCCTGAATCCACTGGCTACAACGTTAACTGCTTTCTTCACGTTATGTCAAAATGACACATTTGCGAAAACACTGCTGTATTCGGAAAGTGCCTACATATTACACATGGAATGCGAGTAGAAAATCATTTGAACGATGCAAACGAGGAGAGCGAGTCGACGGACAACCTGGCATATTCAAAGAAACTATGATAGGCAGATTGTACACCGTGCATCCCAATCAAGATGAATGCTTCTTTCTTCGCATGCTGTTGGTAAATGTGCCCAGTCCAATGTCTTTCCAGCAATTGAGAATTGTCAACGGCATTACACATGCCACTTTCCACAGTACATGTCAAGCTCTGAATTTATTGGAGAATGACCGACACTGGGATGTATACATTAATGACGCATATAACACGTCACATCCAAATCAAATTCATGCATTGTTTTCAGTCATATTGACTGCCTGCTCTCCTTCATCTCCAACAGAGTTATGGGAGAAATATAAATCGCACATGGCTGAAGATATTTTCCGTCGAATATGTAAGGAAAATTCAAATATGAACATGGATTTCACAGCAGAAATCTACAACTAAGCGTTGATAATGATTGAAGATTTGTGCTTAGAAATCACGAACAAAGTTCTCAATCAATTGGGAAAGCCATCACTGAATCGATCTGCTGCTGCTTCGTTCGATGTAGAATTGTGTCGTGAACAAAATTACAACACGGGTGATCTTTTGTCGTATGTGCAATCAAATATTCCTAAGCTAACGCTTGAGCAAAAAGGCATTTACGATCAAATAATGCAAACTGTCAATAACGGGGTTGGAGAAATCTGGAAATTGGGAACGGAAAGGTGCCGGTTGATCTGACCTCAGGACGAATTTCATTGCCTCATAACTTCTGCAATTTAGTGTCATCAAAAGAAGAATTGGTTGAAAAAGTATTTTCCAATATTCAAACCAATTTTAAGAATCATGATTGGCTGAGTTAACGAGCTATTCTTGCAGCCAAGAACAAAGACGTCTACAAACTTAACAATATTATTCAGTCTAACATTCAAAGTGAGGCAGTCACATACAAGTCCGTCGACACTGTTGTGGAAGCAGATGAAGTGGTTAATTATCCAACACAATTTTTGAATTCACTCGATCTGCCAGGGATGCCACCGCACGTACTGCAATTGAAAATCGGCGTGCCATTTATCGTGTTGCGAAATATCAACCAGCCAAAGCTTTGCAATGGCACGCAGCTTGCAGTAAAAAAATTAATGAGCAACATCGTAGAAGCAACAATCTTGACAGGACCTTTCAAAGGTGAAGATGTCTTCATTCCTCGCATTCCTATGATTCCAACGGATATGCCATTTCAATTTAAGAGATTGCAATTCCCAATTCGATTGGTGTTTGCAATCACCATCAACAAAGCTCAGAGCCAATCTTTAGAATTGTGCGGTTTAGATCTAGACACGGATTGCTTCTCACATGGAAAATTATATGTTGCGTGTTCTACAGTCGGCAAACCAGACAATCTCTATATCTGCACAGACAATGAAACAACAAAAAATATTCTATACCCACAAGCATTGTGAAATTAAACATATTAGAAACGTGCGCTTTCTCTTTTCTTTCTTTTCCATTTAACCAGACTGTGCCACAGCAACGCATGGGCGGTTACAGCTAGTAAGATTATAGAGGTTTTAGTCTATGATCTGAAGAGTCATGGAGATGAGATTTCAATTAAAATGTAAATTACAGTATTTGACAATACATGAAAAAGGAGCGTTTTCAGGAAGGAGCAGAATTTTAAAACTGAGACTTTTACAAAGACACTTTATTCCTTTTCTATGCTAAAACTGCTTGTTATATTATAAGCAAAATGTACCTTGTCTGTTAATGCTTTTGTATTTAGATAGGAACTGCCTGAAACAAGTGCAAAGTATCAAAGATCCTGTGGAAATTTAAGTCCAGAGTTATGATGTTTTAGGAGTTATGTGTAGAGTGTTACTTAGTTACTGGTTTGAGATAAACAAAATTACTGGTTTGAGTGTGAAGATACACAAGCACGTTTCACTGTAAAAATATTGTTTCTGATGTTATAAGCCTAAGCTTATTTTATGAGCTGTTAAGATGCACCCAAGCATGGAAAGGAAACTTGGTTTTATAAGCCCCCTGAATGACAGACACTTGCCTTGGTGACAAGCTAAGACTGCGTTCAGTCACTACCAAAGATTTGTGTTGGGCGGTTGCGGGCTGTGCCCAGTCGGGATGCCTAGAAGGGCCGGGAGAGGTAGGACCCTGGCCATGGGGCCATGGGACTTGAGCATGGAAGCTCAACCCTATAGGGGCCCATGGCCACCGCCAGGATGATTGTGAAGCCCTGGATGTCAGCACTTCTGCCACACCTGGAGGTGCTGGCAGAAGAAATACCAGGGACACCCAGAGTGCTTCCGCGTGCTCATGAAGCTCATCAGGAGGCATCTGGAACACATCTGGGTGGGAATAAAAGTGGTTGCCTCTCTCCAGTCGTCAGCCGGAGTCGGGAGGAAGAGGACAGAGCTCGGAAGAGAGGAGTGGAGGTGGTGAAGAAAGGCATTGGAAGGCCCAGACTTATGGGTGATTGGTGCTGAGGCACTGTGCGCTGTGCGGAACTTTAGTTTAAATAGAACTGTAAATAAACGTGTGTGTTTTGGTACCATTGGTGTTTGCCTGTCTGTGTCTGGGGTTACACTTCCACAGATTAAAGTAATACAAAAATAAAACAGCCACCTGTGTATAAACACATATATTTGATGTGTTGTTGATTTTCATCTGTTTAATAGAACTACTGGATAATCTAGGTTGTTTGGTTTGTATTACCACACTCTTTCTGTTTTTCATATGGCTCTGGCTATTTAGATAATGTTTAAAAATTAAAATGTATTAAGTCAGCTTCCCTGCTTGCATGTTTGCTTTATTCTGCTTACAAGTTTGGGAAAGGAGCTTTTTCATCTAGTTCAGCCAGGGATGAGGTGAGATGCCTCCAACAATAAGTTACAGTGCAAATCATATGTAGTTGGAGTTTGAAGGAACTACTGACTGAAGGTACTAGAATGGAGTCCTGGGTAAGAGTGTATTGTAACTCTGAACTGTATATCCCCAACGTGTAAGAACAGGCGAATGAAAGTACTGCAGAGGTGTGTCATAAAGGTATGGGTGTACTTTATATTGAAAGTATCTGTTTATTTGAGAAAAGGGTTTATGATGCTCCAAAACCTTTCTGAAATAAAACAGACATTGACCATTGGCAAATAAAGTGTTATCTATCTATATATCTAGCACCACTGAAAAGGAAAAGGTGGTATCCTCAAGTAGTTTGGACTTCT
This sequence comes from Erpetoichthys calabaricus, assembly GCF_900747795.2. Taxonomy (NCBI): domain Eukaryota; kingdom Metazoa; phylum Chordata; class Cladistia; order Polypteriformes; family Polypteridae; genus Erpetoichthys; species Erpetoichthys calabaricus. The sequence goes on from NC_041397.2 coordinate 165,888,559, forward strand.
TTGAATGGCCATTAGGACATTTTCTGCAATAAGTCTTAGTTTTGATTTGGAGCTGTTGACTACCCATTTCCCACATCAAAAGCGGACATTCAGAAGTCCACTGAAACATTGTATGATTATCGTTCCAGCCACCCTGCTTGGCCAGTCCTTGTCCCTGATAAAATATGTGTAAGATACATGGAACTCCCACTGCCTCCCCAAATGACCAGATGCAGAGTGTTTGGTTTGATGTGCTGAGATTCTAGTTGTGGCAAGAAAGGTGCTTTAAGAGCCTGATTATTTTAGTGGGGCAACAATGAGCTAGCAGCAGGATAAATGTGAGCCTTCTAACTTTACTTTGAAGTGATAGTTTATTATATTTTTAATTTGGTAAACCTTTATAATAGCTTTCCTGCAAAAAAAATGAAAGATGACTGGTAGCCTGTTATTATAAACTTCTCACAGGGCACATGGCTGTAAGAAGCAGTTAGGGAGAAGCATAGGTAGTAATGTCAATAAAGGATTGGAAAGTGAAGTGTCAAAATATTCAGGTATGTTGCCCAACAGATGAATTAAATCTTTGCTTCTCAGTGCATTTTTTTGTAACACAATATATAAATGTATAGAATAATTGCTGTAGAATGTCTATCACATATATTACATATATGTTTCTTGAACCTTGCAGCCTGGTTATAATTTCTCAATCATATTATGTTCATATATATTTTACAACTTGAAATAATTGCATCTTAAATGTGACAAAACAGTTTCTTACCAGCCTTAGGCAAATATCAATTACATAGCCGTGCTAAGGTAAATTGTTGCTTCTATTGAAGAGGTTTTTTACCATCTTCTTGGTGCTTAATTAAGGTTGAGAAGCAGCACTTCATTTTGTGCAGAAATAAATTGTTACTAAAGGACAATTTAGCCAGCTGAGGTATTTCCACATAAACATCTGTAGACATGAAACAGACACTTCTAAATGACCCTTGGAGCTGAATCTAGACCCAGACACTAATGAATTAATAACTGGGTGACAATAAAAGTAATTGACCCCAGGGAAGTAAATGCTTCAGTTTTTCTTACATAGTTATATACTTATATAGTTAATCCTCTTTTAGTGTGACGTTTGTCCCACTATCTCTACTGTTGGGCACAGTGTTATGTTTAATCAAGGGTCCTTCCCCTGGCTAATGTTTAAATTTCTTTTTTATGTTTTCTTATTCATTTTATATTCACTAATTATGACTGTTTTTTTTTTATATCGTTACTTCAGTTTATTATTTGTCTAAGTATGTATTTTCTGTTAATTGTACCTTATTAATTAACTGGTTTCTATGTGTAAAATTGTATTCTATAGTGTTCCTTGTGTTTTTTCATTGGATCTTCAAGAGTCGGGGCCACCAGTACCTCATAACTAAGGAACAGTCCCAAGCCTATAAAGGCAGGCCGAGAAACTGAGTTCAACAGTACAAAAGTAATAGAAATGATTGAAACCAAAGAAAAATATTGAAAAATGAACAAAAGAGACAAAAGAAATTTAAACATAAGTCAAACGAGGAACCCAGGCTTAAACTTAACGTAGTCCACTCTTAGGGTGGCTTCCAGATGCCCCAAACAACAAAAAGTGTCCAGAAAAAGAAGAACCATCATTAAGCTGGAGGCTTGGGTAAAACAGGAATAACTTGTTGAAAAGAAACTGGCCTTTGGCATGGATGATGTAACAAGAAGACATTTGCTTTCTAAGTATGATAAAATAAGAAGACTTTGGCTTGGCAAGGATGACAAAATGAGAAGACCTCCTCCCACAAGGACGACTTGACAAGAAGGTCACATCCCAGCTGATAATACTGTATAAGACGACTACTTTCCAGCAGTGTCGACTGGAGAAGGGCATCACTTCCTGACTTGGGGGTAGCAGCAGCAGCAGGACCATTGCCTCATAGAAAGGATGACTGATCCAGAAAAAACAAACTGAGATGTTGGTTTTTGAAGAAAATATTCACTACACAAAGTTTGGGGCTCTGTGGTGATAACACACTTTGAACAATTGTACCCATTTCTGTGGATTTAGGCAGCAACAGCAGTTCAGGAGCACTCCTTCCAAGGGATGTAGCAGACAAAAGTGAGACAACGAAGGCAGAAACAGAAGATTCAGGCAGGACCACAAAAACAGGAAGTGCAGGTTCATGTAGAAAATCAAATAGCTCAGTTAATTCAGTACAGTAAACAACTGGATATAAGAGATCAAAAGAACAAGCAACAAATAACAGGAGTAGGTGGATTTGTACAGAGCCACTTGTAAGTAAATATTTTTGTACTTTTGACTAGTAGTTCCTTTTGCTATGATGTGGCAGCACAAAAATGTCAAAAGGTGTGAGGTCTTCAAACCCACAGAAAAGATGCCAGAATCTGAACTGGCCTGCCGAAAACTAGGACTTAAAACAGAGCAGTGTAATCCTAAGGACTTGGGAGGCTTTGGTTTACTAAACTTAAACAAAGAGAATTGCCAAAATAATTAGAAATCTCTTAGAATATATCAATAATATCTAGAACTATCTTACCAGAGAGAGAAACTATCTGCATGTAAAATAATCCCAAAGCAAGATTCATTATAAAAGGAAGTTCCTATTAACACATGTCAAATTATAGCAAGAATAACAAAAACGCTCAAAGGAGTTGCCTAAAAGGCAGTCTAGGGTATCCAAGTAAAATCTATGATCCAAAGGCAGTAATCTAAGAACAAGAGAGAAATATACAAAAAGAACACTGAAGGAAAACAACAGCACCTGAAAAACTTCTACTAAGTTCATTCAATGAACAGCAAGGAACTCTCATTCCCAGACAGCCTTTAAAGGCTAAGGGCAGTTTCTTAATAGTGAGTTAAGGGTGTCCCTTCTTGTGGACCCACACACAAAGCAAAAGGAACATAATAGAATATAACTACACATATAGACAATAACTAATAAATAGAATAAAATTAACATAGGATACATAATTAAACAAATAAACAGAATGAATAATATTAACATTGGCTTCACCCATTGAAATAAAAGATTGTAATCAATTAATAATACTGAAAAATTAGCAAAAAAGACATACATAAAAAAGAAAATTTAAATATAGGCTTGAGGTGGAACCCTGGCAAATGAGGTTTACATATAAAATCATCCTGGCTCCAAAATTAAAAAGCAGGCTTTTGGCTTGCACAGGCCCACCAAATTAGGTTGAGAGCTTCAATATTCAAAATCTGAGAAAAGGGAGAATTAAACCATGAAAAACTCTTGGCTTAAGTGACAAAATATAGGTATTTAACAAGTAAACAGCTTATTTAAAAAAAATAAAATCAATAAAGAGAAAAAATGCATAAAAAATAAATAGAAAAAGCAAAATACTATAAAGAAGGGTTTGCCAGAAAGGCAAAGCCTTAAGAACACACAACCAAGTGTGTAAACCCAAAATCAAATCTCCAAAACAAGGCCAAAGTCCATTAAAGAAAGGTCAAATGAAAAATGTGTACAAACCAAAATCACCAACTCCAGGTAAGAATAGTGAATAACAATGACAAACCAAATTTCACAGCATTAGCACTGTGGCATTTGAAGGCCTATATGGCCTAGGGGTAATCCCATACCTGCAGCGTTAGGAGACCCTGAGACCCTGCCCGCTTAGGTTCAGTCTTAAGGGGGCAAGGTACACAAATCCATTATTATCATCAATAAACAAACCAATATTCAGTAACAAAGTAAATTGAGAGACACATAAATTACCAAATTAAACTAAAAACAAAAAATTGAATAAATATAAACAAAAGACCCTGGCTATTTCCTAACACACTGCTCTTCTTGTCTGTAGGGTGATGTCACTCTTAAATTCCACAAACACAAACCTTCTTTAGATTGCCCTCCATGGTAGAGGCCATTGTACTCTAGGTCCTTCCTCAGTGGAACTCAAATTTACAACCTTGAATTCACCAGCTTACCCATGTGCAGCACAAATAAGCATCTTAACCTTGAGAGTTAAAGTAATGTTGGTAATTGTTTCAAATTTATGTGGTAATGTAAAAAAGGTGAATCACCCTGTAACCTTGGCTTCACCCATAGAAATAATTTATTAGCATCAGATTGAGCCCGCTACATAAATTACATATGGACAATGAATTATGGAGGAGATGCAAGTATCATCACAGCTATTATTTAGGGTGAGGACTGCATCAGACAGCTAAGCAGAAGTGGGGTTTTTAGGCAGAAAGATATCAAACCTCAGAGACAAAAGGAACAGTAAAAATTAACTTTGTTAATAATCAATCCTAAAATCACCATGTAAAGGAAAATAGATGCTAAAAGGTGGAAAACATAAAAATTAATCAAAACTAGCCAACATAATAGTGTCAGCAATAAGCTGATGCTCAAAGACACCTCTGCAAAAGTGTCTTTTATGAATTTCTTTGCTAGAACATCTACAACCATAAAAGTCCTCAAAAAAACACAACCTCCAACACAAACTAATGTTTAAAACTTAAAAAGGCAGAAGTATCACAATTAAAGGGAAAAAACAAAGAAACTACCTTTAAGTACATTTACAACAAAAGAAAGAAACTCACATTTTAATAAGAAAAAAGGAAGAGAAAAAGACCACAACACATTTCTCATAATAACAAATAAAGGTTTAAGAACTAAACTAGAAGATTTAATTGGGAACACTTACTTGAAACTTCATTAAAACATTCTGATTTACTTACTCGTTTTCTCTTAGCTTTGAAATGATTTTATCAAATCTAATACAGGGCAATGAAAATACCAAGATCAATGGGAGCAATAATTAAACAGAGAAAAGACTAAATCAACAGAGTCAAAAAATATACAAAAGCATGAACTCTAATAGTAGAAAAAAGGGAAATAATCTAGTGTAAGAATACATACCATAAAAGCAGAAGTATTACAAAACTAGTAATCCTCCAAGAGGAAATATTACCCATGAAATGCATCAAAGTCCAACACTGAAAAAAAAACATAGGTAACAGGAAGTGATATCAAAGACTTTCCAACTCAGGGAGACATGAAGACCAAAGACAAGCATCACAGCAGAGTTGTGGAATACCAGAGACTTTTGTAATTTGTTCAGGTCACAGCACTTCTAATTGTCTAATTGGACACATGAAATGTCTGAGAATTATTATAAGTAGGGAAAAACAGGAAATGATTAATGAAGACAGAGATGTGGTCTGGGACATCATGAAGTCAAAACCATGAGATTGAAGTAACCAGACAAGTAGGAAATGAAACATTACTCAAAGCAGAAGTCAGAAACCCAAAGCACAAACCCACTGCTTGAGACATTTTAAAAATAAGCCAACTACACTGAGAGAGATTTTAAAATGTGAAGAATCCACTGAGGGATAAGGCACAGTACAATCACCTCTGTATTTATAGTGTCACTTCTCTAATGACACCAGCAATACAATTGCAGTCATGTGATACTCTTAGATGGCATTGTGCAAAAAAAGAAAATCAAGACAGAAACAAAAGTTAACCTTGTCAAATTTAAATTCTAAATAAAAAAATAAATCCTGGAAACAAATCCTGATGTGTCAAAAACAAAAAAACACACTTATAAAAGTGTTTATTATTACACTAATTACTGTAGCAACTGAGAGCTCTGAATCTGTTTAAGGACCCACTTCAACTTAAGACAATTAAACAAAAGAAAGTGCAGCAGGGAGAAAAATTACAAAAAGTTAAAGTTGGAATGAGGCACAGACACAAACCTGACAGCTTCTGACAGAAGGATTGTGGCCTAATGTCAAAGGCAATGCATAATGCTGCTTTAAAGCTCAAAGTACACCACTAAAAATTAAGATGTGAACATCAGTAGGCCTGCGGTGGGTTGGCACCCTGCCCGGGATTGGTTCCTGCCTTGTGCCCTGTGTTGGCTGGGATTGGCTTCAGCAGACACCCGTGACCCTGTGTTCAGATTCAGCGGGTTGGAAACTAGATGGATGGACATCAGTAGGCTTTGCACCCTAGGAACCAAGTTACCCGAAAAATTCTATAACATTTCAGTAATTATTTACCACTCTGATGCTGATCTCTGATTGTAAAATAGTTAATTACGATAGCAAATTTACAAGAAGAATTCATAATTAATTGCAGAATTACGGTATTTGAGGGTTCCTCTGGAGTGCCTTCTCTTACACGATTTGGCTCAAAAACTAACCAGTAAATCATCATCTCATTACAAGCTTAAGTTCTGAGTTTGTCATTTTTCTGTCCTGTCATTTTAGCTCTAGACCAGTGTTTCCCACATGTGGCTGCAGGTTTTGTTCCAACCAGCTTCTGTATTTAATTGGACTCCTGGGCTAATTAAGTGATGTGTTATTTCCCAAATTCTGTGTTTTGGGAACAATATAGAAATTAGAAAACTAAGTTTGCAATATATATATATATTGTGACAGATTAAAGGGTCCCCGGGACCCCTTGAACCCTCAGACCAGACGTCAGACACCAGATTAAAGTCAAAATTAATATTTATTATAATAATAAATGCACAAAGCACCCTCCACTCCACTATACTCCAATAAATCAATAATCAAATAAACAATCAATACAATCCTCCACTCCCAGACGCTTGCCACCCTTCCACCCAGCTCAGCTCAGCGTCTGGGATTTCCCATCGTCCTTTTATATTCCCTGACCCGGAAGTGGTTCCAACCCTACAGTCCATGTGATTCCCTATCACTTCCGGGTCAGATAAAAAGTCCTTTTCTTCATCCCGGAAGCACGTCATTTCCTTTGTCGTCTTGCCTACCACGTACTTCCGGGTTATAGGGCACAAACAACTCTCTGGGCCTCCCTGCAGCGTCATCTTTTGGCCCCTGTGGTATCCAGCAGGGCTGTAAAGGAAAACTCCATCGTCCATGATTCCCTGCTGGTATTCGGGGCACTTCCATGCCGCAGGGACAGCTCCATCTGGCAGCCTGGGGGTGTTGGCCGGGGTGACAGGCGGGCCATATCCCACAATATATATATATATATATATATATATATATATATATATATATATATATTAAAATGTACCAAGCAGTTATATGGCAATAATTTATTTTTTTCTTTTTAACAATATTTTCATCTTGATTTTCTTTGTACTGTTCTAGGTGTTCTCATTGTTTGCCAGTGTGTCTGCTCTGCTCATTTTTAATTGTCATTAATAAGATACAATGAAGGGGAAACACTGCACAGAAAAAGGGCAAAATATAATGAAATCAACAAAAGAGAGTTAAGCATTTAAATCTATAACAACAACAACAACAACAACATTTATTTATATAGCACATTTTCATACAAAAAGTAGCTCAAAGTGCTTTACATAATGAAGAAAAGAAGAATAAAAGACAAATAAGAAATTAAAATAAGACAACATTAGTTAACATAGAAAGGAGTAAGGCCCGATGGCCAGGGTGGACAGAAAAAACAAAAAAAAACTCCAGAAGGCTGGAGAAAAAAATAAAATCTGTAGGGGTTCCAGGCCACGAGACCGCCCAGTCCCCTTTGGGCATTCTACCTAACATAAATGAAATAGTCCTCTTTGTAGTTAGGGTTCTCACGGAGTCACTTGATGCTGATGGTTATACAGACTTCTGGCTTTTAATCCATCCATCATTGTTGGAACATCATGGTGCTTTGGGTAGATGGTGGTGGCACAAGCCACCACCAATAGGACACCGGAAAAGAAAACAGAAGAGAGAGTAGGGGTTAGTACAAATTTTGAATGAATAGTTATTATAATGAATTGGATATACAGAGTGTCAGGATTAAATTACAGTGAAGTTATGAGAAGGCCATGTTAAAGTAATGTGTTTTCAGTAGTTTTTTAAAGTGCTCCACTGTATTAGCCTGGCGAATTCCTACTGGCAGGCTATTCCAGATTTTAGGTGCATAACAGCAGAAGGCCGCCTCACCACTTCTTTTAAGTTTTGCTCTTGGAATTCTAAGGAGACACTCAGTTGAGGATCTGAGGTTGCGATTTGGAATATAAGGTGTCAGACATTCCGATATATAAGACGGGGCAAGATTATTTAAAGCTTTATAAACCATAAGCAGAATTTTAAAGTCAATTCTGAATGACACAGGTAACCAGTGTAGTGACATCAAAACTGGAGAAATGTGTTCGGATTTTCTTTTCCTGGTAAGGATTCTAGCAGCTGCATTCTGCACTAACTGCAAACGATTGATGTCTTTTTTGGGTAGTCCTGAGAGGAGTGCATTACAGTAATCTAGCCGACTAAAGACAAACGCATGAACTAATTTCTCTGCATCTTTCGATGATATAAGAGGTCTAACTTTTGCTATGTTCCTTAGGTGAAAAAATGCTGTCCTAGTGATTTTATTAATATGCGATTTAAAATTCAGATTACAATCAACGGTTACCCCTAAGCTTTTTACCCCGATTTGACTTTTAATCCTAATGCATCCAGTTTATTTCTAATAGCCTCATTGTATCCATTATTGCCAATCACTAAGATTTCGGTTTTTTTCTTTATTTAATTTGAGAAAGTTACTATTCATCCATTCTGAGATACAGGTTAGACATTGTGTTAGCGAATCAAGAGATTTGGGGTCATCAGGTGCTATTGATAAATACAGCTGTGTGTCATCAGCATAGCTGTGGTAGCTCACGTTATGTCCCGAGATAATCTGACCTAATGGAAGCATGTAGATTGAGAAGAGCAGCGGACCCAGGATAGAGCCTTGTGGAACACCATATAGAATATCATGTGTCTTTGAGTTATAATTACCACAACTAACAAAGAATTTTCTCCCTGCCAGGTAGGATTCAAACCAGTTTAAGACACTGCCAGAGAGGCCCCACCCATTGACTAAGGCGATTCTTAAGAATATTATGATCAATAGTGTCAAATGCGGCACTCAAATCTAAGAGGATGAGAACAGATAAATGGCCTCTGTCTGCATTTACCCGCAAGTCATTTACTACTTTAACGAGTGCAGTTTCTGTGCTGTGATTTGTTCTAAAACCTGACTGAAATTTATCAAGAATAGCATGTTTATTGAGGTGCTCATTTAACTGCATAATGACTGCCTTCTCTAGAATTTTACTTAAGAAAGGCAGGTTAGAGATGGGTCTATAATTTTCAAGAGAAGAGGGGTCGAGATTATTTTTCTTAAGTAGGGGTTTAACTACCGCAGTCTTAAGACAGTCTGGGAAGACCCCCGTATCTAATGACGAATTTACTATGTCAAGAACATTATCAATAAGCACACCCGATACTTCTTTGAAAAAATTTGTTGGTATTGGGTCAAGGGCACAGGTGGATGGTTTCATTTGAGAAATTATTTTATGTAAATCAGGTAAATCTATCCTAGTGAAAGACTCTAATTTATTTATTATGGAGTACTGGGGTTTCGGGGGATCCTTAGTGTTGGGGAGATATACTATGTTATTTCTAATATCATTAATTTTTTGATTGAAAAATACAGCGATAGCCTCACAGGTTTTACTGGAAGTACTTAGAAGGCATTCCTTTGAGTTACCTGGGTTTAACAGATGATCAATTGTCGAAAATAACACTCTGGGATTACTAGCATTGTTATTTATAATCTTAGAGAAATAGCAGCGCCTCTCAAGACGGACTGTGTTATTGTATTCTGTTATTTTAACTTTTAATATCTCATAGTCAATAGTTAGTTTAGTCTTCCTCCATTTACGCTCAGCTCTACGGCATGTTCTCTTTAAATCAGACACTCTTTGGGTCTTCCATGGTATAACTGCTATAGCAAAAGCAGAAATATTTCTAAATGTCTTATAAATGTAAAAATCATGCTGCTGTGCTTTTCTGAAAGTAGAATAAAAAAAAATACCAGCTAATTAAATGAGATCAATGCTATCAGGTTAGGAATCTGGTTGGAACAAAAACCTGAAGTCACAGGGGGTCTCCAGGACCGAGGTTGGGAAACTGCTCTAGACCATCCTCCAGAAACTGTGACAGACAGACAACACCTATCATCAAGATATCGAGGATTTTGGTATCAGGGGACCCTAAAACATCGAGATCTGTTGAAAACCAGAGATCAAAATTTGTGATGAATCTAAAGCTTTCACTCCTCCCACATAGACTATAGGTTATTGTAGGGGAGGGCACAAAGCAAAAAGGAAAATAAACCTTGCACGGATTTATGTAAATTTATTATTTGAAGTTATGAAATACTATGAAATTAACTTTAAATTTAACATGAAACATGCATATTTATCATTATTATTATTTCATCTTGCCCTCCTCCTGTCCCATCAAATTATTTACTTAAAAATCTAAGTCCTTGATGACATCTGCACTCTATATGCAGTCTGGTGAAATGCCTCACAGCAGACTTTGCCAATCCAACCTATTTGGCAATGACATCTGTCCATGACCCCTCCTCTGTAATGGTTTGTTATTATAAAATTATTACCATATCAACTTGTGGAATAATAAAAATTTGAATCAATATATTAAATAATAGTTGAACAAAGAATCTTGGACTGAGGACCTTTTGACCTATTTTTTGTACTTAGATAAACAAATCTAAAATGCCTTGATGATTATTATCTGTGTGCATTTGGGTGGATGGAAAATATATTATTATGCAAACCAGCTGATGCTAAGAAAATGTATATGTATATATATTTGCAAGTATAAGAATTATTTGTGTTAACCATATGAATGCATTAAGATTGTTAAAAGAGGAAAACCATTACCTGTATAATCATTTTAACAGTATAAGTAAATTACTAGTTTGTATTAATGAGCTATGGATTAATTGTTTAATAATATGACTTACTTAAACTAATGAACTAAAGATTAATTGTTTATTAATAAGACTTACATATAAAAATTAAGTGTGTACGCAAAGCTGAAAGAACAAACCTGCAACATTTTTGTCAAACTGCTGACTTAGAGTCTGTACTCAGGAAAACTGCTAATCTTTTTTATTTTCCAAACGTCTGTGATTTTTGTTTAATTAACAGTAATAGGTTCTTTCACTTCTTCTAAAGTTGTTTTGAACAAATGTGTTGTAATATTACTAAATTCCCCCAAAGAATTGTGTAACCTTGTCTTATGACAGACTGTTTCTAAGATGTAAATCTCTTTTATAAAAAGGAAGCTCACCCCCCCAAGATTGGGCTATTGCTGGTAACTGTCAGTGACACAAGCTGACAGGAGCTGCAGTAGTTTCTCTCTGCTCACCAAGAATAAAGAAATTGCTTTTTACTCTATTTCTGCTGTATACCTGCTGTTTGCCTCGAACCTTCGTCCACAAACTAAAAACCCTGACATCCAAAATATTCAATTCATGTTTGTGCACTGATTATATTTTACTTCACATATAAATATATGTAAAACAACAAATCATCCGGCATCCAACAAGTGGGCTGCAATGTCCCATGAACAAAGGCAACAAAAAAACACAAAAGAGGGACACAAGTGCTAGAATGTACAATGAATAAAGGCCACAAGACGCACAGAAAAAGAAGGATGCAAGGTCTAGCATATCTAGGGAACAGAGGTTTCTATATTCATAACGTTTTCAAAGCAGGTGGACTTACCATTGTACCATTGGGCCTGTTTCACCAAATGGACATTTCTCTGTGCCAGTATATATTTATTATGGACATAGCCCTTGGACCCTTTATGTCTTCTGTGTCAAGGTACCTTTCTTAACATGTTTTGAGAATGTATTAATATAGTTACTTTTTGATTAAAGGTTACCTCTTTTTTTAATCATCTACTCTTTCTATCAATATTCATCGCTTACCAGATCTTTTTCTTCTGCTTGATATTTCTTACCTCTCAGTGAATCTACTCCAACAGAACCTTTCTTCTTGGTGCTCTTCTTTGCCACAATTACTAGGGTGAATACAGAAAAAGACAGAACAGAAAGCAAAACAGAAATGAAGTCGATCTTTTATCTGAGCCAAAAAAAAAATCAAAGACACAATGGAGAACCTAAGCTTGTTTACCAGAAAAGAAAACACTAAGAAAGATTGAACTAGACTTTTAGAATATATACACAAACTTGGACAGGAAGGAGGTGCAACACTGATTTAAACAATGTTGTGTGACTTCTGGGACATGCCTCCTAGTAACCAGACATTGCATCTTAGCAATAGGAACTGCTATTTTGAGTAAGCAACATAGCAAAATGATATTGCAGTAAAATAAAAAGAAGATCTTAAATAATATCAAACATAGATAAACAAGTGTTTTAGAGAGAAAATGATTTCAGAATCTATGATATTACTAATGTAAGAAAAAGAATAATTAGTTAAGCAAATCAAAAAATTTTAGAAATGGGAACAAACACAAAATCTTGCTGTAAAGTCAAATTTACTAACTTGTAGGAAATCCAAAGATTCCCTATCAGTTTTAGTCTGGAAATCATCTTTTCTTAATTCAACATCATTGGAGCAGTCAGTGGTAAGGATTAATGCAGCACCCAGTACTAATAGTAGCAAGTGCCAGCAAGGGTTCAAATTATTCAGAACCAGGTTTCAGTTGTCACTTTGGTTACATACAATTAAAATATTATTATTAAGGCCTGGAGAATTGGGAGGGTATGGGTACTGGGGTGGGTTCCTAACTAATTTTTTTTATTTGGTTGTTTTACTCTTTACTATACAATCACAGAAAAAAAATCCAAGAATGATCAAAATCCATACAGAAGGGTACAAAAATGACAACTGCAGTGGATAAGATGCTAATATAGAAACATTTGGCAGAAGTAATAATGAAAGAGTGAATGTCCAGCAGGAAACGGTAGCTCCTCAGAAGGACCAAGTTCAGAGAATCACAATGTGGAATGATTACTCTTACAATGCTATCTAAAACAACAACAGCGACAAAATACCCACAACAACAACATAAGTCAATCATGACACAAATAACAATTCTGTGCTTTGCTTGTATTAAAGGATCTTTCAGCATACAAATCTACAAACTCAACGTAAATGTTGAAAGAAATGATAGCAGCAGGCGCTCTTGATGTTGCAAATGCTTAGGAGTGTGGAGATGTATTGGAGATGGATGGTTACAGTGGGTAGCAATTCAAAAGCTCCAGTGTTGATCAGATGAGCAGCTGTGGCGACCTAACATGCAGCTGTGGGCCTCAACATGCAGGTTGGTAAAATGTTTGTAACTGTGGGGTAAAAATATTAAAAATAATTGTGATGTACAAATAATTTGAATGACTCTTTTCAGTGAATACTAAAACACATTTAGCGTCTTTTGTTTCCCTGACAATGATAGATGTTCAAAGGGCATATATAAGAACCACCTGAATCATCTCAACTCGCCTGGACCTGATTCACTTATGATTCTTTTGAGTTCAAACTATGTCAACAAAAATTTTGTCAATGATAACTGTATAATTCTCCATACAAGTACAATACAGTAACGACACATTTATATTAGAATGTATTAACCATTATGTTTTGTACAATTCGTTATTGGAATTGTTTAAAACTAATTATATGAACAATATTAAAACTAATATATTTACACTATGTTCCTGTGTACATTTAACAAATTAGTTACACTAAATTTAACCTTTTAAAAATATTTTTTCAATGTATAACAATTATTTGCATTCAACTGTACTTTAGCAAATGCTTTTTTATGGATCATTGACTGTATCTTATTGTTTTGATTTCAAACTGAATTATTACCCGAAAACCAGTTGCACATTGTTGTCTATTTGATTTTATAACATAATGTCTTTATGTATTGAAACAGAAAAATGTCACATGAATTATCGTTATGTAAAAAACAGTATGTAATTAATTACGTATACACACACACATTTTATATATATATATATATATATATATTGTAAGACGCTAGGGGTCGCTGTTGCCCCTTTAACCCCAACAGACAGACAGTCAGGACACAATGTAAAAGAACTAAGAAGATATTTAATTATTTTGTTCTCAATAATAGTGCCCTCAAAGCACCACAGCCACAATAACATAGGCAAGGTATTCACTAGTCACAACAATTCTCTCTCTCTCTCTCTCTCTCTCTCTTTATTTCTCCTCCACACCTCCCAGCAAGCTTTGTCCACCTCCACCCAACTCTGGGTCACCTTCTGGGTATTCCGAACTCCTTTAAATAGTCCTTGACCCAGAAGTGCTTCTGCTCTTCCGTCCATGTGACCTGCCAGCAATTCCGGGTCAGATGGAGAATTAAAATTTTTAATCAGCCCGGAAGTACTTCAGGGCTTCCGTCCTCATGATCCATTAGTACTTCCTGGCTATGTGAGAATTTATTCTTCCACTGTCTTCCCACAGCGTCCCCTGGCGGCACCTATGATACCCAGCAGGGCTGTGTTGCTGAACTCCATGTCCCACAGTGCCCTGTGGGAATCCGGGGCACCGCTGCAGTCCAGGGGAGCTGCCATCTAGTGTCTTGGGGGAGGCAGTGTCCTCGAAAGCTGCCTTCCCCCATCCTTCCATCTCAGGGGTATCCCGGCCATCCCTTACAATTATATATATCTATATTATACTGTATATATCTATATTCATCCAATCCCGGCCAACACAGGGTGCAAGGTAGGAAACAAACCCGGTGCAGAGCGCCAGCCCACCGCAGGGCACGCACACACACACACACACACACACACACACATAAACACAAAGTATGAATAAATTATATATTTGTGATCAGATCAGAGGACTTTACATGTGTGCCAGCATCTAACATAATGAATTTCAAAAATCAAATGAATCAAAGGAATTGATTCACTTCAACGGGTAGTTAGAAAGGATTGATTCAGTAAATGAATCAAAATGCCCTTCACTATAAGAAATGCTTTTTCATAGATTTATACAGTTCCAGAATGAAAACAGAGGCAAGCAATGCATAATAAAAAGGAAAAATGAGCACTGTGACATGGTGATAATCATGCTAAAAAGAAAAAGAAAACAAATGTGTATGTTGTATGTGAGTTAATAATGCTTCATAAGCAGTCTATTTATACAGAATAAGCACAAACCTTAATATACTGTACATGCTACAGTGAGGGACTGAAAATTGAAAATCATTTATTTTCAAGGCTGACCACAATGTGTCAATTAAATAAATTAAAATCTCACTATGCCTTAATGTTTCATTTGGTAGAAACTGCCATCATGACTGAGTGACCAAGAGTAATTTGACAATCAGTGCCTTGTGATGTCACAATTTAGAGGCCATCTTGAATCCTTGGTAGCAGTGTCAAAAATAACAAAAATATAACGGTAAAAAAGATTATCAAATGGTGTCAGAAGCTGACAGAATGTACCTGTGTTACCTTGCTGCAGTATGAATGTCAAAAATAAGCAGTTTCCATTAACTACATAAGTGCATCTGTTGTAAGCTACTGCACTGTTTGCTTGCCAGCTACTTCACATTCAAAACTAGTGTTCAGCAGATAATGCATATGAGACAATTCTAGTCTACTTTTACTTTTTTGTCAGTTGGTTAAACTACATTGGCCTAATATGGGAGTGTATGTGGATCGGTTTGTTCTTTTAAAGACTGGAACCCTGACCAGGGTTGGCTCCTGCAATGATGATGGAATACTGCAGAATGTTAGGTTACTTTATTTTTGAGCATGTAATGTGTTCATTACATTAAACTATGCAGCAGTCAAAAGGGGCAATGCTATAAACAGCTAGCAAGTGGTGAAGATTTTCCTGATTGGGTACACAATGCTAATACAATAAGCAGATGCTGTGAGCAGTTATTTGTTTATTTCAGAAGTGGATAAACTAACTATTGAGTGAGATATTTTAATGTTCAGTTCTTGAATTAAGACACATAGGTGAACAATGCTGCTTTAGAAAATAAGATTATAGGGGCCTTATAAGTAACTGACTGGGTCAATCAGTCTTCAGTTGTCCATAAGTTAATTTGATAAAAGAGGAAAAAAGAAAACCTGCCTCAATCCTTACATTCATGCCCACTATGCCCTCATAATCCCTCATTAGCTCCTTGTGCTAGTAGCTATTTCAGTGTTTTCCATTATTTTTATTATTTTATCTTTACATTTGCAATTTGGTCCTGTGGTGGGCTGGCGCCCTGCCCGGGGTTTGTTTCCTGCCTTGCGCCCTGTGTTGGCTGGGATTGGCTCCAGCAGACCCCTGTGAGCCTGTAGTTAGGATATAGCGGGTTGGATAATGGATGGATGGATTTGCAATTTGTTAAAAAAAATATTTTTTCAGACTGCATGGTACCTATGAGAATTATAGCCAGGCTATATTATAATATAATATATATAATATATAATATATATATATATATATATATATATATATTATCCATCCATTTTCCAACCCGCTGAATCCAAACACAGGGTCACGGGGGTCTGCTGGAGCCAATTCCAGCCAACACAGGGCACAAGGCAGGAATCAATCCTGGGCAGGGTGCCAACCCACCGCAGGACACACACAAACACACCCACACACCAAGCACACACTAGGGCCAATTTAGAATCACCAATCCACCTAACCTGCATGTCTTTGGACTGTGGGAGGAAACCGGAGTGCCCGGAGGAAACCCACGCAGACACGGGGAGAACATGCAAACTCCACGCAGGAAGGACCCGGGAAGCGAACCCAGGTCCCCAGGTCTCCCAACTGCGAGTCAGCAGCGCTACCCACTGCGCCACCGTGCCGCCCTATATATCCATCCATCCATCCATTTTCCAACCCGCTGAATCCGAACACAGGGTCACGGGGGTCTGCTGGAGCCAATCCCAGCCAACACAGGGCACAAGGCAGGAACCAATCCCGGGCAGGGTGCCAACCCACCGCAGGACACACACAAACACACCCACACACCAAGCACACACTAGGGCCAATTTAGAATCGCCAATCCCACCTAACCTGCATGTCTTTGGACTGTGGGAGGAAACCGGAGCGCCCGGAGGAAACCCACGCAGACACGGGGAGAACATGCAAACTCCACGCAGAGAGGACCCGGGAATCAAACCCAGGTCCCCAGGTGTCCCAACTGCGAGGCAGCAGCGCTACCCACTGCGCCACCGTGCCGCCCCGCCCTATATATATTGTATATATATATAATATATATAATAGTTATAAAATTAAGCCTCTTACAAGAAAGTAGGTTAGTGAAACAATGTGGCCATAGGTTATGTACGTTGAATACCAATGCAAATATGCACCTAATTTCCAGCTACTATGCTTTTCAATCCTTACATCTGAAACTGCAAAACTTCCCGCCTTCTTCAGTAATTATTTAGGGAAATGAGGCTAGTCCACAATGTATGAAATGACATAAGATTTCTGGAAAGGAAAGGTGACATCAGATTTACCTTGAAGAAAAACCTGTGAATCTGCTAGCCAGTGGTTTCGACCTTCTGGATACTAACATGGATACATTTGAAAATGCATCTTTTTTTATTTGTTTTGGTCTTCCATCCACATTGAAAGTGTGATGTTGACCACTGAAAGCTGTTTAGAAAATGCTCTGCAATGTCTGCAACTGTGAAAAAAGTGGATCTCATATAGCTGTGTGGATAAAAATTGAGCTTTTCAAATCATAATTATCATGTGACCAGTCACTGACTACCATTTGTTATGATAATTCCCTTTGTGATTTCATCTTTACTGTCAGGACTGGCCTTTCCTAATTTAATCAAATTAGGTGACAGGTACTGTGCCTTGAAATACTTGAATATTTTACATTATCTATTTAAGCTGAAATTTTCCAAGGCTTTGACTGCCTTATACCTTCTTTTGACATTTAAACACAGTTACAAGTCCATTTTGTTTTTCCTCATTCTTTTGGCATTTTAAATTTACTTTAGATTTGCTCCATAAACAAATAGTGCACTTTACTGTTAAACCACACATGCCCATTAGGGAAAGTTAATGTATTTTTGCAATTGCAGTGTGGATTACAAACTCTTAGAAAATGATCCAAAAATTTGTGGACAGAAAACTTTTAAAGCAAAAACTGCACTTTTAAATTTGTCCATATGAGTATGGACTAAGCCTTAGTCTACAGACATTATATGTATACATGCATGCTTGTTTTAGGTTTAATGATATAACTTGCTGAGTAACTGGCAAGCAAAAGTCAATGTGACTTGGGACTGCATCACTAATTCTAGACATTATTATGTCCTTTTTAGGTCTTTTGGAGCAACTGCAACGTGTTTGGAAATTACTAGGAATGTTGGGACATATATAAATAAAGAAAAAACTTTAAAGACAAGAGAAAAGACATCTCTGAAATGATTCCAAAATAAGAAGGTTAATCCATATTATTACCCAAAGTCTCTGAACTCATTGGAGGCAGTAGCAGAAGAGATAATAATGGCAAAATTAGACGTTACCATGACTACCTTTTGCCTTTGAGGTGTTGTGCTGGAACACCTTTAACCACCTGCTCACTCCACATTGGTGTGCTAAATGGCACTACTCCACTATAGGGGGCTCTGTATTATGTACCCACACATTTGTGCCCATCTTTCCCCAAGCTAATTATAACATACATATTTCCATTGTTAAGTCATCATTACTCAGCTCTGGTTCTTGCAATTATGTAATAGTTTTCACTATTTTATTATTTTTTAGTTTAGCACTTTTTATATATTGTTACTGCTATCTATCTATATAAAGCAAAAACATAGGTAGTCATTCTATTCTGTTTCCCTTTTTTACAGTATTTATTATGCAAATAACAAAAATATTTTCTCAGTAATTTATCAATGTTATCCTGGCATAATTTAAGAAAGAATAGTATTTTAAACACTCGAATAAAAATTCTTTATAATTTTATTGATTAAAATGCAAAACCAGTATTTATTCAACTGCCAGTTTGTAGTTATTCTAAACACACACAACCATTCCCATGCAAATGCTACCTAATTAAGCCTCACAACGCAAAATAAAAACAATGACTATACTTGAGGGCTCTGACATATGGCTGTGGAAGCTGGACCATCAAGAAAGTAAAGCAAAAAAGAATCAATATCTTTGAACTGCTGTAGTGGAGAAGATTACTACATATGCCAGTAGACAAGTCAGTCAGTCAGCCTTAGATCAGAATAAACTGAATTGCACATGTTTAAAGACAGGAGAAAATATTTTGCTCAGATCACAAGAAACAGAAACCTGCTAAAGAAAGCACTGATTTTGGAACCAGATGAGGAGGAATACATAAAACAAGATGGATGAAAGATTCAGAAATTCAATGCCAAGAATTATAAGGCATTATCATTGAAAGAAAAGCCCGGTGAGCACATTGAGCTTAGAAGGTTTGTAACTGATAAAATAAATCATGTAATAGAAAATCTGTATAGGGCATTATCTTGTTGTCAGTATTGCTTTCTGGTGAGGACTGCAAGTCCCTCACAATGAGATCTACATTATGAAATGGTTACTGATTCCTTCTTTAAACAACTTTCAAGCCATTACTTCAATCAAGATTTATTTTATATAAAGCCTCTCACAGGAGTAGCATTATAAGGCTCTTGGCAAAATAGAATGTGGCATAAAATAAAATATAAAGCAAAAGCAAATAAATTAGATTATTATCCATTCATCCCAACAGCTTCAATTCACTTAATCCAGTTCAAGGTGTGACAGCCAGTGCTTATCTCTACAGCATCTGGAACAAAGTATGAATCATCACGGTTCATCATATGGCATAATGAATCACATATGAGTGAAATTTACAGTGAACAATTAAACTAAGTTAGGAAGACAAAAGCAAATGTTGTTACTTAAACTTCATATTTTAATTAGGGTGCTTTGAAGAAAACCAAAAGCAATTTTATTTTAGGGCTGGGATATAAACCGTTAGAAATTAAATGGGGATAAACCTCAACAGTAGTAATTAACAGGCGTAGGTACAATACCAAAGTTAAAAATCAGTAACTGATAGTCAGTACCCACACAGGTGTCAAAAATAACCAAGCTAAAGCTCCTAAGTCTAGTAATAGTCTAATAATTATTTCCCTAGTAAAATATACTAAATTCTTTTGATTTGAAAGTTTGAATTCAATAAGCTTTAAATCTGCATGTTTTGTGCTGCTATCTGAAACAGCTACTGTCCTATGTTGTACTGAGCATGTCATGACTAACACAGCCACACCTATCAGGAAAGTATCCAAAACAGCAGTTCTTACATACTTATGTCATCTACCCCTCCTGGGGTATAGGTCACTGACAAGTGTCCCCCAGGCATCTTTGTCCGCACCTTTCTTTCCAGTTTTGAAGTGAGGCCCATTCTCATGGTGCTTGTCTCCATGTCCGGACACCACATGTTTCCTGGCCTTCCTTTCTTCATTTTGTCTTGGAGATTCATGATCAGTGACTGTCTGGTGATGCTGGGGGGAGGCTTTCTGAGGATTTGTCTAATCCATTCCCATTTCATTTTTAAAATCTCAGTTTCTGAAGGCATCTGGTTTATTCTCTGCCAAAGGTCATTGTTGCTGATGGTGATTGCCCAGCATATCTGAAGTATCCTTCGTAGACAGGTGATGACAGTCTGAACTTTCTTAGTGGCTGTAACTGTCATCCTCAAGGTCTCAGCTTCATAAAAAGGACTTTACTGTTAAATATACTGATCCTGGTTAGTTTTTCAGCTACAAAAATACTGCCCTAGCCTTGCAGATTCTGGCTCTAACATTGCCATCTGTGCCTACTTTCATTTGGTCCAGGATGATCCTGTTCAACACTTTTCCTGAACCCAAAAGGAGCATGATCCTGTGGTAATCCGTCTACCAGGCATTACCACTTTTAATGAAAAAGTCCTATGTATAGAATAAGGGCAACTTTTCAAAATTCATTAAAAGCACTTACCTGTGTAAGTCATTAAGTGCAGGGGGAGCTTTTGCGGTAATTTTAACTTTGTCTTCTGCAGGTTTACACAGCAGGACGCCAGCAACGGGTTGGGTGCGCCTCCAGGTTAGACCTGCTGGAGGATGCTGCGGATACCCCGTCATAAAGGCGAGCATCTCTCTAGTCCTGCCGTTGGCAAATAGAGGTGTGAACCGTGTTTAGTTAAGAATGGGCACGCATGAATTAGTGCGAGGAAGGAATTATGAAAGAAAAGAAGTACATACTTATGTAGTGCGTATCAGGTCTTCCGAGGGAGTGCATCCACTTTGTGCACACACGCGGCCACTAGCCCTATTTATTACAAGTCTTAGGTGGCAGTGCTAGATACTATCATGGTGAGAACAGGTTTGGCTTCTCTGTGTTGTGAATTGCCTGGAACACCCATTAAATTACGATAACACCTTACCACAATATATCTGAAAAGGATGTTTAATGATTAAATCCATCAATCCAGGGATGTGTCCATTCTGGGAAGCATTGGGAACGAGGCAGAAACAATCCCTGGACAGGGCCTCAGCTCATCGCAAGGTGAATACAAGCACACACATACACTGGCACCATTTTAGCGGCACCAGATCCCCAAATCTGCATATCTTTGGAAGGAAACCGGAGCACAGTGTGGAAACCCAGCAGGAAAACATGTAAACTCCAAGCAGGGAATAACAGCGACATGACTCCCTGCAAGACAGCAGTGCTAACGCTCCGCCACCGTGTCACCCATATGTGTGTAATTATTAACAGTGTTCATTATTTAAATGAAATTAACGATTTATCTGTAAAATGTAACATACATATTTTAAAGCATTTCATCATGAAAGTGATATCAAGTTTAAATCTAAAGATTCTAAATTGGCAGAGAGTTGGAATATTATACATTTAATATGTCCTGTGTGATGATCTGTTGCTGTTTGCCGCTACTGTCAGGTCAGGAGGAAGTCCAAGAAGCTCGTAGCAATTAAAAACTGGGATGACATATACGACAGTCTGCTTTAATGATAAAGTAAACTACAAGGTTAAAGTGGACATTTCGAGATTAAAGCCAACATTTCCACCTTAATCACAAAATACACATTTCACCATGCCCTTAATTTTTTTCTCTGTGGCTCAAATACAACGCTGTACATTATGTTGCTGTTGTGAAGTTGCAAAAAAAAAAAAGACGGCATAAAAGACGGTATGTGAGACTTTTAAAATATATTGTGTCATTACAATCGGGAATATGCAACACTTGAATATAAAAGGACCACAAATGCATCTGTATGTCAGCATTTTGCTTCACCACATTGAACCATTCATCAAACATCAAAGCATGCACATCGATCCCGTAGGATCCGCATAGCGGCTTTCTGCTACATGTAGATAATAAACAGACTCTGACGTCACATTCCAACTTTTGTCACACTGCGCCCCCCGACTTTTTGCTGGTACTGCAACTCGCGCATGCATCACGTTTCCGAGGTCCTGCTCAGAGGACGTGTCAAATGAACGCTGGGAACGCGTGACAGCCATGATGCGTGCACGTACACGTTCTGAGCGTGAAATATAAACGAACCCTTACAAAGGTCGAGAGGAACACGTGTGCAGAAGGTACCTGGCCTCCGTCTGTCACGATTGAGTAAAGAGAGCAACGTTTTGTGGGATTGGGTGAAGACTTGTGCCCAGACTAAAAGAGGCACTTCTTGCCTCGTAAGGGGGCCTTTAGACTCTGTGGTGTTGTTGGTATAGCTTGTTTCAGTTAGTTTACCAAACAGGGGCTTGTGCCTTATTTTTGTAAATTTCTTGTAAGTATAGTATAGATACAGTATCTCCTAATTTTGCTTTATTTTGGTGGAGGTATTTATATAGATTTTGAGCTTTGGTGCACTTTGTTTTTTGTTCTTGTATATACACTTTTTTTTCCCCCTTGTAAATATTTTTGCCTTCTTTTGGACTTTGTTATTTGTGTAGCTTCTTCCTGAACTCCTTTTCTTCATTTGTGAAGACTACCATTTTTTTTCTGTGTATACACTTTTATTGTATTTTTTTTATTTTTGGGGTTGGAAACTACATTGTATATATCTTCTTCTTCCGGCTGATCCCAATAGGGGTTACCACAGCGAATCACATTGTTCCATATCTTTCTGTCCTCTGCATCTTGTTCTGTTACACCCATTACCTACATGTCCTCTCTCACCACATCCATAAACCTTCTCTTAGGCTTTCCTCTTTTTCTCTTGCTGGCAGCTCTGTCCTTTGCATCTTTCTCCCAATATACTCAGCATCTCTCCTCTGTACATGTCCAAACAAACGCAATATCACTTCTCTGACTTTGTCTCCCAACCGTCCAACTTGAGTTGACCCTCTAATGTACTCATTTCTAATCCTATCCATCCTTGTCACACACAATGCAAATCTTAGCATCTTTAACTCTGCTACCTCCAGCTCTGTCTTCTGCTTTCTGGTCAGTGCCATTGTCTTGAACCCATATAACATAGCTGGTCTCACTGCCGTCCTGTAGACCTTCCCTTTCACTCTTGCTGATGCCTGTCTGTCACAAATCACTCCTGACACTCTTCTCCACCTATTCCACCCTGCCTGCACTCTCTTTTTCACCTGTCTTCCACAATCCCCATTATTCTGTACTGTTGATCCCAAGTATTTAAACTCATCCACCTTCGCCAACACCATTCCACTGACCTCCCTATCATTTACACACATGTATTCTGTCTTATTCCTACTGACCTTCATTCCTCTCCTCTCTAGAGCATATCTCCACCTCTCCAGGATCTCCTCAACCTGCTCCCTACTATCGCTACAGATCACAATGTCATCAGCAAATATCATAGAAAGGGGTCTCATGTCTAATCTCATCTGTCAACTTGTCCATCACCATTGCAAATAAGAAAGGGCTCAGAGCTGAGCCCTGATGTAATCCCACCTCAGCCTTGAATGCATCCATCACTCCTACCGCAGACCTCACCACGGTCTCACTTCCTTTGCACATATCCTGTACAACTCTTACATACTTCTCTGCCACTCTAGACTTCCTCATAGAATACCACAACTTCTCTTGAGGCACCCTGTCATATGCTTTCTCCAGGTCCACAAAAACGCAATGCAACTCCTTCTGGCCTTCTCTATACTTTTCCATCAGCACCCTCAGAGCAAACATTGCATCTGTGGTGCTCTTTCTTGGAATGAAACCATACTGCAGCTCACTAATCATCACCTCACTTCTTAACCTAGCTTCCACTACTCTTTCCCATAACTTCATGCTGTGGCTGATCAATTTTATCCCCCTGTAGTTACTACAGTTCTGCACATCCCCCTTATTCTTAAATATCAGCACCAGTACACTTTTTCTCCACTCCTCAGGCATCCTCTCAATTTCCAAGATTCCATTAAACAATCTGGTTAAAAACTCCACTGCCATCTCTCCTAAACACCTCTACACTTCCACAGGTATGTCATCTGAACCAACGGCTTTTCTATTCTTCATCCTCTTCATAGCTGTCCTTACTTTCTCCTTGCTAATCTCCACATCATCCAACCTCTTCTCTCTCTCGTTCTCTTCATTCATCAGCCTCTCAAAGTACTCTTTCCATCTGCTCAACACATTCTTCCCGATTGTGAGTACGTTTCCATCTTTATCCTTTATTACACTAACCTGCTGCACATCTTTCCCAGCTTGGTCCCTCTGTCTAGCCAATCGGTACAGGTCCTTTTCTCCCTCCTTAGTGTCCAACCTCTCATACAACTCATCATACACCTTTTCTTTAGCCTTCACCACCTCTCTCTTCACCTTGCGCCTTATCTCCTTGTACTCTTGTCTACTTTCTGCAGCTCTCTGACTATCCCACTTCTTCTTTGCCATCCTCTTCCTCTGTATACTTTCCTGTACTTTCCCATTCCACCACCAGGTTTCTTTTTCCTCCTTCCTCTGTCCAGAAGTCACGCCAAGCACCCTTCTTGCTGTCACCCTTACTACATCTGCTGTAGTTGCCCAAATGTCTGGTAACTCTTCACTGCCACCGCCTGTCTCACCTTCTCCCTAAACTCAAACTTGCAGTCTTCCTTTTTCAACTTCCACCATTTGATCCCTGGCTCTGCCCTCTTGTGATCTCCAATGTCATCCTATAGACCACCATCCTATGCTGCTCAACTACACTTTCCCCTGCCACCACTTTGCAGTCTTCAATCTCCTTCAGATTGACTCTTCTGCATAGGATGTAATCTACCTGTGTACATCTTCCTCCACTCTTGTACATCACCCTATGTTCCTCCCTCTTCTTAAAATACGCATTCACCACAGCCATTTCCATCCTTTTGGCAAAATCTACTATCCTCTGACCTTCTTCATTCCTCTCCTTGACACCATACCTACCCATCACCTCCTCGTCTCCTCTGATTCCTTCACCAACATGTCCATTGAAATCACCACTTTCTGTCCCTTGGGTACACTCTTCATCACTTCATCCAACTCACTCCAAAAATCTTCTTTCTCATCCACTGCACATGTATGTATATTGCTCACTATTTTTGATTGGAGCATTTTTTGTTGTACGGTTGCACCTGTAAATAAACCTACTATTGTTTGGAAATACCACCTTTTTTCTGTGTCTCCATGTCTGACATCCCACAGATCTGATCCTGGTTGCTCCTCCACTACAAGACGCCCACAGTGTGGTCTGGCGCCAAACTTGCCACTACATGGGGTGTCACAAATCCTTATGTGCTTAGTACAATTGCTGAGGTCACCTTTCTTAAGGATCTTAATCAGGTATCACTCTTCCCATTCTGTTACTATTTCTTCCTCTTCCCATATATTCTCGAAGAGGGGAGTAGAGCATCTGCACTGCAGTATCTATATTTGCATTAAGGGCTATGGCAAGGATATAGTCTAGTCTGGATGCCTTTCCATTGTTCAGCTGTCTTACAGCTTTTTTAATTGCTGCTGGCTGAATGTCAGATGAGTTCAAAGGCACGGGTCTGTTCAGTAGTTCTTCAAAATGTTACACCCATCTACTCCTTTGCTGTTCCTCTCCTAACATTGGTTCTCCATCCTTATCTTTCATTGGTTTTTGTGGCTTGCCGCACTTTCCTGACAGTTTCCTGGTGGTGTTATACAAATCATTATTTTCTAGCCTCTGCTGCCAGTTCATCTATGTTTGTCTCTTGCCTGATCTTATGCTTTTCTTTGCATTTTTATTTGCTTCTATGTGTTCTGCCTGTGACTTTGCCTACTCTGCCCTTGTTCTTTTATTATTCACCATTGTTTTCATCTCCCTTCTCTGCTGAAATCCACTCTCTGCTGGTTCCTTTTGGGACCAAGCACTTCCTAACATGATGAAACTAATGTCTTTCTAACCCTAGTCCACTTACTGTCTGTTGTCTTTTCTTCTTTCATAAGTTCTTGAAGCGCTTGAAACTTGTTGCTTACTTCTTTTTTCTTTTCTTCATGTTTACCAATTTTATGTGGGGTTAATATATTTGATCAACCTTCTCCATACAGCTTGGTTCTGCACCTTCTTCTCAGTCAAACCCTTTCCTTCTGGTCTTCTTTTACTTTATGCATCCACCTCTGCTTTGATCTCCCTCATTTTCTCTTCCCCTGTACTTCCATTCTCATCATTCTTTTGCCCACATATTATTGTCTCTTCTCATCACATGTCCATACCTCTTCAATCTACTTTCATGCATGTTCTCAGATACAGTATCTCTTCCACTTATTGTCTCATTTCTTATTCTGTCTTTTTGTAACTTCACACATCCAGTTCAACATTCTCATTTCTGCCATATTTAACTTCTTCTTCTGTGCTCTCTTTACTGCCCATTTCTAAGCTCCATACATTATTGCTGGTCTTACCACTGTCTTAAAAACATTACCTTTAACCCTTAATTCGTTGATCACACAATACTCCTAATACCTTCTTCCAACTGTTCCATCCACACTGCAATTTATGGGTTAACTCTGCATCTAATTTTGAATTTTGAGCTAACAGTGATCCTAGATATTTAAATGTATCTTTTCAATAGCTCTCTCTGCAGGTTATCTTCCAAATCCTGATCATCATTAAACCTCATACATTGTCTTTTTCCTATTTATCTTCAATTCTACAGTATATCTTCCATAGCCCTTCTCCAATCTTTCAACTTCCTCTCCACTTCCATTTTTCTGGTGCCACACAACACAATGTCATTAGCAAACACATTCACCAGGGGGATTGATCTTTTATCCAATGATTCAACAAATCCATAACCAGACCAAAAAGGTAAAGATTTAATAAGATCCCTGATGCAGACCTACTCTAACTGGGATCTTGTGTGTTATTCCAACACTGCTTTTAACCTGAGTCCTCACTCCCTCATACATATCCTGGACAATCCTCCCATACTTCTCTGGTATTCCTTTTTCTCTCATGCACCTCTAGACCTTTTGATGTGGAACTCTATCATAAGCCTTCTCCAAATCAATAAACATTCATATGCAAAACTTTCTGTTTTTCTTTATAAGCTGTCTAGATGCAAACACTGCATCTGTTGTTCCTCTTCCTGACATAAAACCAAACTGCTCCCCCTATGGTGGTCTCTTCCCATTGCTTTCTCTCTATAACCCTTTCCCAAATTTTCATTGTGTGTGACATCAGCTTTATCCCTCTCTAGTTCCCACAATCCAGAATACCCCCTTCTCATTATAAATGAGTACAATCCTGTTCATAGATTTTCTGCATTAGATCCCACAAAATATCTACTCTTCCACACACTTCTATGGTATTCTGAGGTATTTCATCCTTTTCTGTTGACTTTCCATTTTTCATTTTTTCAGTTCCTCCTTTATTTCATCACTCTGTTTTTGGTACTATCCCTTCATTTGGGACTCCATCTCCAAATGCTACCCTTGGATTTTCTTTATTCAACATTTCAAAGTACCTCTTCCATCTATTCTTGATCCTCTTATGCTCACTCAAGATCACATCTTGCTCATCTTTCTCTTTCACCTGTTGCTTACTGACACTCTAAATTCCTCTAACTTCTTTGCATCTTTCAGAAGTCCAGTGTCACACTTTTGACATTGAGATGATACTCCAGTCCTGTCCTTCTTTTCTCTAGCCTCAGTTGTGTTGCTACATAGTGGTCCTCTAAAGCTACATCTGCTTCTGTTATCACTGTTACATTCAGTAGGGATCTTCTAAACTTTTTGATAATGAAGATGTGGTCTATCTGGTTCTTGATGGAGTGGTCTTGTGATACCCAAGTCATTTTTTGAATCTTCCAGTAGGGGAACATGCTTCCGCTGATGCCCAAGATGTTAAGAACACACAAGTCTGCCAATATCTCCCCATTATCATTTATGTCACCATGTCCTTCTTGCCCCATTATTTCCTCATGCCCAGTGTTGTCCTTTACTATCTTGCCCACAAGAAAAACATAAACCAAAATGGAATGACAGTGACATCACAAATATAATTAACAGAATCAAAATGAAAAGTAATTGAAAAAAAATAAATAAATAACATTAATAATACATTTTAAGAGGTTTTTGTAAATCACTAAGGTACAATTATTTGCTTTTGAAACAGAAGATGATTAAAAAAGTTTGCTTATTCATTATATTGCATTTCTTTTATGACTTGCCTTTAGAATCACTTCTTAATGAAATGCATTGATAATGAATAGTTCAGTCTGATTCATTTTTTTGTCTTATTTCATGAAGTTTCTTTGCTTATATTTACCCTTTGTCCACTAGCCTACTGTTTGTGCAGAATCATCAGCTCCAGTACTTCTGTCTCACAGTTGTGGAGTTACAGAAGCTTTCCTCGGAGGGATAAACCTTCTCTTTTTATCTAGCACCTAATAAAGTTTTCTTCCACTGCTTGAGTATGTTTATTTGTATTTAATTTACATGCAATAGACAGTAAACCACAGAATAGCAGGAAGAAGGAAAGCTACAGGGAGTGTGAAAACTAATCTTGAAAATCCTGTGCTTGCTTTATATTGTGCCTTTGGGGACTTGTGCAGGAACGAAAAGCCTGAGATTGGAAAAATGGATGCAGACTTGTTGCAGCTTGTGCAGTTTTTGTGGGACAAAGAAGTACAAGGATGTAACCTACCCGCTTCCTCACAGTTCCTGTTTGGCATATGAATTTTTGTCACTTACTAATTACATATAGTTACATTGAATCTCATTGGTCTCATACAATTTTGTTATCTGAGTCCATGTTTAACTGTTTATATGTACTATAAAAGCAACTTTTTGAGTCTGTACCTTTGAAATGTAGGAGCATTAAGAGCAAAGCTGTTCAAACAATGCATTGGACATAAAAGAAGAAAAAAGAAAAGAAAAGCAAAGGCAAATAATGGAGCACACACAGTGATGAAGAAATGGAGCATCATGCTGCTCATATGACCCAATTTACAGAGCTGCCTTCACACTTACAGTGAAATGGCAGGGTCATTATACAGTTACATGCTTTCACACCAGCCTAGCAAATGTGATATCAAAGTGAATTTTACACCTATTATGTAGTAATGTGACAGGTTTTGCTTTATTTAGGAATATAAATCTTTGAGTAAATTCTGGATTCTTTACTTTTCCTTGAAGTTTTTATAGTACTCAAATGTAATGCATGTTGAAATGCGACACTATACTTTTATAGAAAAAAAAGTTTAATTGTAGACTTTTGTCGTACTATCAAGATGTTTAGCAAATATTTACATAAATTTAAGAATTAGAGTACAATAATCTTTATTCATGCCTATTTTTGTCTCATAATCTCATTTAAAAGATAAGTTTGGCATTTTTCAAGTCAAATCCATATTTTCACAGTTATGGCATACATTAATTTGCCATGGGAATCTGTGTTCTTAAGTGGAGCATTTTTTATAAATTAAAAAACATACTGTGTTTGTTCCTGTGGTTTAAAATGGAGTCTACAAGCATTAAAACTTATTGAATACACAGATGTGGAAGAGACCAAGTCTTTGAAACATTCTTTATTAATTTCTTCAGGATGCTTAAGATAACAATACGGTATTGAAAGTAATCACTGATTCTTGGACCTGTGTCTCTGTGTTAATGACACATTCCTGTTCAGCTTACTGCCAGCATTGCAGGTGGAATTTTTATGTAAACAAGGAAACTAACAGCATGGAACCATGCATGAACCTGTAGCTATTTAGCATGATGATATACAGTCTTAAAGCATTAGCGACAGAAACTGGATAGTGTATAGATGAGTGGTTATTATGTAGGGAGACAAAGTGGTGCTGTTGCTTCATAGATGTAGCATAATAGGTTTGAATCTAATGCCAGGTATTCTTCCTATTCTTCCACTTCTAATGTTAACATGGTGTTTCCTCCCACATCCTAAATACAATCAGGTCAGGTAAACTGACAATTTCACATTAGTGTGAGTTGGAGTGTGGATGGGTATAAAATAACAACAGGCTCATAGCCAAGCAGTGACTGCATCTATTAAAGGTGGCCCCATAAGTTCACAGGTTCACCCATACACAAAACCCAGCACACAGCATTGAAAATACTTTTTCATGCAATGGAAGATAATCAAAAAAACTAAATATATGTATACAAATATAAAAATACATCTTTAATTGCTTAGCCTACCACTACATGCAGGCTACTGAAATAATGTCATTAATGCACTGTTCACTTGATATTTACCTAGCAAAATGATTCACAGTAGATAAAGTAAAACTGATCAAAGAAGATGTATGATACTGTTGGGTAAAGTCACACATATATAAAAGGCACTCACAAGTAGAAGTGATGAACTTCCATCCAAGTAAAGAATCACTGCAGCAGTTGTGATCCAAATTAAAGTCCAATGCTGTCCAGGAAACTTATATTTTAGACTTTTTGTCGAACATTTATTTTTATTTACTTAATTTTTATTATGTAAAACACATACATTAAAAATGTGGAGTATATAAATAAATATATATGTTTAAATGATTCAAATGAAGTTGTGCTTGGGGACAAATATGATTGGATGACCTACAATAAACCAAATCCAGGGAAAGTGAAAGGTTGCAAGCAGAGGGAGAGAAGACAGGCATCAAGGTGAAGAACACAACTAGACTTCTTTTAAAATGGTACAATCTCACAGATATATGTTTATATATGTATATTTTGAGGGGCTGTTCTGGAAAAAAAAGTTTGTTTCCTAAATATATTAATTGGTTCATATATATATTGGTTCAGATACATTGGTTTGAATATATACATTGGTTTGGAAACTTTGGTTCAGATACATTAGTTGAGATATATATTGGTTTGTCTATGTCTGTTCTGATATATATATACAGTACATTGGTTCAGATACATTGCTTCGAATACATCCAGTAGATATATACATTGGTTTAAATACATCGGTTTAGATATATACATGAGATAGATGTAGATAGATACATTGGTTGGGATACATTCGTCTGGATATATTGGCCGGTTCAGATACTGTATATACGTCGGTTTGAATAGAATGTTTGGGATTTACAGGCAGGCACAACACTGTAACCTAAGTTTAACATCTCTGTTCCACTTCATCATTGCTTCAACATTGTTGTTATTATTCTACATACATTATGCAAAGAACATATGCCTGTCTGCGATGTTTTATTTTGCAAGCACTTTACTTTCATTATTTAAAACACTTGCACAGATTTCCCCCTCCTCACCCCACTCTATCCTGCTTCCCTCACTCTGTCTTCTACCCCATGAGTTGTCAGAAACCTTTAATCACAGCTGCTGTATGTCCCTTTTTCACCCCATGAAACATTTTTCTATTATTGACAGAAAGTCACACAGTGATTTCTGTAATCCCTTTTTGATAGCGTTTTGTCTAAGGGCAAATTAGACAATCATTGTTAGATGATCTGTACTTACTGAATGTACTAGTTCAATAGCTGACCTTCCAAATATCTCAATTGCAGTCACATTTTTATTTTCTTTCTTCCTACTCTAAGAGACACATCACACAGAGAAATTGCATCAAAACACACCCTGTATTTTGTTTGTATTTTTTCTTTTGATATATGTATCTGTCACGGGTGATCGCTTATTCTCCTCGTGAAACATAGTTTATCATTGACAGAAAGCCGCTTGGTGATTTCTTCTTCTTCTTTCGGCTGCTCCCATTAGGGGTTGCCACAGCGGATCATCTTCTTCCATATCTTTCTGTCCTCTGCATCTTGTTCTGTTACACCCATCACCTGCATGTCCTCTCTCACCACATCTATAAACCTTCACTTAGGCCTTCCTCTTTTTCTCCTGCCTGGCAGTTCTATCCTTAACATCCTTCTCCCAATATACTCAGCATCTCTCCTCTGCACATGTCCAAACCAACGCAATCTCGCCTGTCTGACTTTGTCTCCCAACCATCCAACTTAAGCTGACCCTCTAATGTACTCATTTCTAATCCTGTCCATCATCGTCACACCCAATGCAAATCTTAGCATCTTTAACTCTGCCACCTCCAGCTCTGTCTCCTGTTTTCTGGTCAGTGCCACTGTCTCCAACCCATACAACATAACTGGTTTCACTACCGTCCTGTAGACCTTCCCTTTCACTCTTGCTGATATCTGTCTGTTACAAATCACTCCTGACACTCTTCTACACCCATTCCACCCTGCCTGCACTCTCTTTTTCACCTCTCTTCCACAATCCCCATTAGCACTTTGGTCAGCGGCTGTTGTATGTAAAGTGCTTTATAAATAAAGTTGACTTGACTTGACTCTGTACTGTTGATCCCAAGTATTTAAACTCATCCACCTTCGCCAACTCTACTCCTTACATCCTCACCATTCCACTGATTTACACACATGTATTCTGTCTTGTTCCTACTGACATTCATTCCTCTCCTCTCTAGAGCATATCTCCACCTCGCCAGGGTCTCCTCAACCTGCTCCCTACTATCAATACAGGTCACAATGTCATCAGCAAACATTACAGTCCACAGGAACTCCTGTCTAATCTTGTCTGTCAACCTGTCCATCACCATTGCAAATAAGAAAGGATTTAGAGCCATCCCTGATGTAATCCCACCTCATCCTTGAATGCATCCGTCACTCCTACTGCAGACCTCACCACAGTCATACTTCTTACATACTTCTCTGCCGCTCCCGACTTCCTCATACAATAACACAACTCCTCTCGAGGCACCCTGTCATATGCTTTCTCCAGGTCCACAAAGACGCAATGCAACTCCTTCTGACCTTCTCTGTACTTCTCCATCAACACCCTCAGAGCAAATATTGCATCTGTGGTGCTCTTTCTTGGCATGAAACCATACTGCTGCTCACTAATCATCACCTCACTTCTTAACCTAGCTTCCACTACTTTTTCCCATAACTTCATGCTGTGGCTCATCAATTTTATCCTCTTGTAATTACTACTGTCCTGCAGATCCCCCTTATTTTTAAATATCGGCACCAGTACACTTTTTCTCCACTCCTCAGGTATCCTCTAACTTTCCAAGATTCTATTAAACAATCTGGTTAAAAACTCCACTGCCATCTCTCCTAAACACCTCCATGCTTCCACAGGTATGTCATCTGGAACAACGGCTTTTCCATTCTTCATCCTCTTCATAGCTGTCCTTACTTCCTCCTTGCTAATCCGTTGCAGTTCCTGATTCACTATCTTCACATCATCCAACCTTTTCTCTCTCTCCTTCTCTTCATTCATAAGCCTCTCAAAGTACTCTTTCCATCTGCTCAGCACACTCTCCTCGCTTGTGAGTACGTTTCCATCTTTATCTTTTATTATCCTAACCTGCTGCACATCTTTCCCAGCTCGGTCCCTCTATCTAGCCAATCAGTACAGGTCCTTTTCTCCCTCTTTAGTGTCCAACCTCTCATACAACTCATCATATGCTTTTTCTTTAGCCTTCGCCACCTCTCTCTTCACCTGGCGCCATATCTCCTTGTAGTCTTGTCTACTTTCTGCATCTCTCTGACTATCCCACTTCTTCTTTGCCATCCTCTTCCTTTGCATACTCTCCTGTACTTCCCCATTCCACCACCAGGTTTCCTTTTCCTCCTTCCTCCGTACAGATGTCACACCAAGCACCCATCTTGCTGTCATCCTTACTACATCTGCTGTAGTTTCCCAACTGTCTGGTAATTCTTCATTACCACCCAGTGCTTGTCTCACCTTCTCCCTAAACTCAACCTTGCAGTCTTCCTTTTTCAACTTCCACCATTTAATCCTTGGCTCTGCCCTCACTCGCTTCCTCTTCATGATTTCAAACGTCATCCTACAGACCACCATCCTATGCTGCCTAACTACACTTTCCCCTGCCACTACTTTGCAGTCTTCAATCTCCTTCAGATTGACTCTTCTGCATAGGATGTACTCTACCTGTGTACATCTTCCTCCACTCTTGTACGTCACCCTATGTTCCTCCCTCTTCTTAAAATACATATTCACCACAGCCATGTTCATCCTTTTAGCAAAATCCACTATCCTCTGACCTTCTTCATTCCTCTCCTTGACACCATACCTACCCATCACCTCCTCATCTCCTCTGTTCCCTTCACCAACATGTCCATTGAAATCACCACTTTCTGTCCCTTGGGTACACTGTTCATCATTTCATTCAACTCACTCCAAAAATCATCTTTCTCATCCATTGCACACTCAACTTGCAGGGCATATGCACTAACAATATTCATCATCAC
Source organism: Erpetoichthys calabaricus (assembly GCF_900747795.2). NCBI lineage: Eukaryota > Metazoa > Chordata > Cladistia > Polypteriformes > Polypteridae > Erpetoichthys > Erpetoichthys calabaricus. The sequence goes on from NC_041397.2 coordinate 165,923,116, forward strand.
ACCTCCAATTTCCAGCTTCATAATCATTACTCTGTCTGACACTCTTTTCTCCTCTAAAACACTCTTGACATACTGTTCCTTCAGAATAACCCTACTCCATTTCTCCTCCTATCCACACCATGATAGAACAATTTGAATCCACCTCCGATCCACCTGGCCTTACTTTTACTTACTTTTGACAAGTAATACCCTTAATATTTTTTTCAATAAAGTATATGCTTAAGGTAAGATATTTCCATGTATATGAAATCCACAGGCTAAAGCTGACTTTCTCTGGAGACTGAATTCTGTCATAATAGGCATGTATAGGCATGTATCGGTCCCTTCTTACAGTAACATAAGAGATAGCTTGCTTAATCAGTAATGTGTGCATCTGATGGTGTATGAGTTTGTGCGGTTGTTTTAGGGTCAGTTTAATTATAAAAAGAGTTAAACATTGATTATACTGCACAACAATTTTTTTGAAAAATCTGGCTTCCTGAAAATTTTTTGCTGATTGTGACAGGCACCTACTGGGTATGCACAAATATAGTTTTGGTTTTACTGCATCATGTAGGAACTCTGAGAAATAGACATTTATATGTTTACTGACAATAACGTATTTAGTAATGTTTATGTTTCGCATAAGCTATTATGCAACAGAATTAAAAGTGTTTTGCTCCTGATTTTTTTTTGTATTCAATGTCTGGTGCATCACGTTGCAGTGTCCAACAGTAGTCAGCAAGCATTGACGGATTCCAGTTGCCATGGTATCGTTTCTCATAGCATAGCAATGTCCTGGTGAAACCTTTCACCGTGTTCATCACTGACAGCACCGAGATTTACGGGGAAGAAGTCCAAGTGTGAGTGGAGGAAATTAATCTTGAGTGACATGTTGCACTTCATTGTCTTGTATGCTTTGAGAAGTTTGTCTACCAGCTGAATGTAGTTTGGGGCTCTGTAATTGCCCAGAAAATTGTCAACAACGTCTTTGAAGGTTTTCTAGGCAATTTTTTCCGGCCCAACTAACAGATCTTCAAACCACTTGTCACTCATAACATGTCTGATCTGAGGGCCAACAAAAATGCCCTCTTTGATCTTGGCGTCAGTTATTCTTGGGAACATCTGTCTTAAATAATGAAAACCTTCACCTTCCTTGTTCAGTGCTTTCACGAAATTCTTCATGAGTCCCAGTTTTATGTGAAGAGGAGGAAAAATATCTTTGCCGGGTCAACAAGCAACACATTTTTCTGTCCTGGAACTAACTTTTTACAGAGTGGCCAGTTCTGTCGAGAATAGTGCAACTCTTTGGCACGGCTGTCCCATTCACAGATGAAACAACATTACTTTGTATAGCCGAGCTGTAGTCCTAGTAACAGAGTAATGACTTTAAGATCTCCACAGATATTCCAGTTGAGCCTGCTATACTGGACGTGCTTCAGCAACAGTTCCATATTCTCATACATTTCTTTCATGTTTGCTGCATAGCCAACAGGTACTGAAGGATAAACATTGCCATTGTGTAGCAGAACAGCTTTCATGAGACGCCACTCTTCCGGGTTGTGATCAAAACCCAAGGCCGAGAGCAATCCTTCAATGTCACAACAGAAACAGAGACTGTCGACTTCTGCAAAAAATTTGGTTGTATCATGATGTTGGCCTTGAAACACAGAAATTTTCGTACCTGGTGACAGCAAACACTATTCCTGCAGTCTCGAACCCAGCAGCTCAGCTTTTGCTTTTGATAGACCCAAATCTCTGCCCAAATCGTTCAATTCAGACTGTGTTATCAGATATGGATCGCCTGATGAGCACGGTTCAAAATCCGGGTCAATGTCACTGTCAGTACCCTGCATTGCATTTTGTTCATCTGGTTCATCTAAGGTCCAATCCTCTGGTGGTTTCGGAATTGGAAGACTGTCGTCATGTGGCACGGGTCTCATTGCTGAAGGCAGATTAGGATATTCAATTGATTTCTTTTTTTTGGCAGAGAAACCAGACACATTAGTCACACAGAAGTAACCGTCCCTCACATGGTCTTTCTGTTCTCGCCATATCATCGAAACAGCAAATGGCATCGTCTTTGGAGTGCCTCTGAGCCAGGCTCTCAGAATGACAGCACATGTCACACAGCAAATGTGAGACGCCTATTCCTTGTCTTGATCACCAATTTTTGCAGCCGAAATACAGATAAGCTTTCTTCACAAGAGCAGTCATCCAATGTCTCTGAGGTGCAAGTGTATATTCGCCGCAGATATAGCAGAATGTATTGCGGCTGTTACGACATTGACGAGACATATCACCTGACACCAAAACGTCTATAGCATCAAGCTTACTTACTGTTATATTGCTACAGATACTATACTTTACTATACTGATACTATACATACACACTGACTATCTATATTAACCAAATGAGCAGGATCGGTGTATGCAAGCCACCTTTATAGCATGCTGAGACAGTGTCAAGCTCATTCAGACCTGCCCAGGCATGCCCAGGATGTCAGCTTCCACAGAACAGCTTCCAACCTGGCCTGATTCCATGCCTGGACATGCCCAAGCTGCACAAACCGTTGTTGATAAGTCACTTAAGGGAGCGAAAATGTTTGAATACAAATATAAGAAAAAATCACAACAAAACTGAAGATTTCTCTGCGACGGTACGTGATGGGTAAATTTTGATGTGATATTTGTGATCAGCACCCAAAAATCTATGAGAAACACCCAACAGTGTTCAAGAAGCAAAAACATTGTTGTGCAGTGTTATTTGTGAAGCAGGGCTATTCTGATAATTCTGTATCACTGATCACTGATAAGCATTCACAAGAAACCATGCAACTCCGGTGTTTCCATCTGTAAAGAGAACCATCCTTTCAACAAACAGGACTCTTATCCTTCCTGACATAGATCGGCCTTCAATGAAACGCTGCCAATGAGGAATACCAGAAATCACCATGTGGCTGTCAGTCAGACTAACATTTCATGGGGTGAAAAAAGGGAGTGACTACAATCAATGCTTTGTAATAAGCTTTTGAGAAGGGACAGAGGTAGTGAGAGAGGCGAAGAGACAGGCTGGGGCAGGACTTAGCGGAGTGAGGAGGCAGAGATCTGTTTGAGTGATTTAAATAATGAATGGAAAGAAAAGTGCTTTGGAATCAAGGAACCCCAACCAAAAAGGCTTGTGAAATAAAACACGTCCAACAGGCATATGCTCCTTGTATAAAGTATGTATAATAATGATAACAATGCTAAAGCAATGATGAACCGAAATGGAGACACTAAACTTAGATGGCCATGCTGTACCTGCCCATAAATCCCAACCATTCTATTCAAAACGATGTATATATTTGAAATATCCTATGTATCCAAATGGATGAATCCCAACCAATGTATATACACTATCTGGACAGATGTGTCTGAACAGATGTATGTGTCTAAACCGATCTATTAAAACCAATATAGATATCTAAACCAATGTATATCAAACAATGTATATATATATATATCTCAACCAATGTATATATCTGAACAGATGTATTCAAACCAATGTATATATCCAAGCCAATGTATTTCAACCAATGTATATATATCAGTATTTACCTATACAAAACAATGTATATATGCAGTATATCTGAAAGGATGTACTATATCTCAACCAATGTATATATCTGAAAGGATGTATCTCAACCAATGTATATATCTAAACCAATGTATCTGAACCAATCTATGTATCTGATTGGATGTATCCAAACTAATGTGTTGTCGCAGGTGGCTGGGGGGGCGACCCGGCCGGGATGCCCCGGAGGACCGGAAGAAGGCTTATGCCTTCCCCAGACCATGTGGGGGCGACCGCCCTCGTACCTATGGGGACCACGGGTACAGAGCTTTGAAGCTCAACCCTGTAGGGGCCCGTGGTCACCGCCAGGGGGCGCTCCAGTGTCTTTGGTGCCCTGGACCTCAGCACTTCCGCCACAACGGGGAGTGCCGGTGGAAGATTGTCGGGAAGGACCTGGAGCACATCCGGGTGATTATAAAAGGGGCCGCCTCCCTCCATTCGTTGGCTTGAGTCAGGAGTGGAGAAGGACGGAGCTTGGGAGGAGAGGCAAGGAGGCCGCCTGAAGAAAGAGAAGGCATTGTTGGTGGCCAGGACTTTTGGGGACTTTAGGGGTTTGTGTGGCTCTGCTGTAAATATGGAGCACTATAATAAACGTGTGTTGGGTGAGTTCAATGTGTCGTCGGCCTGTCTGTGTCCAGGTCATCATCCACAGTGTATATTCAACCCAATGTATCTGAACCAATTTATATATTTACAAACCAATCCTTTTTCTGAACATCCCATCATAATATATGTATACATACATACATTGCTCAAAAAAATTAAGGAAGCACTTAAATCTCAATGAACTAAATATCCAAGTGGAAAATCTTTACTGAATAATACTATATAATTCATTGGGAACACTATTGTGTAGAGCAGCACGGTGGCGCAGTGGTAGCGCTGCTGCCTCGCAGTAAGTAGACCTGGGTTTGCTTCCTGGGTCCTCCCTGCGTGGAGTTTGCATTTTCTCCCCGTGTCTGGGTGGGTTTCCTCTAGGTGCTCCAGTTTCCTCCCACAGTCCACAGATATGTAGGTTAGGTGCATTGGCGATTGTAAATTGTCCTTAGTGTGTGCTTGGTGTGTGGGTGTGTGTGAGTGCCCTGCGGTGGGCTGGTGCCCTGCCCGGGATTTGTTCCTGCCTTGTGCCCTGTGTTGGCTGTGTCCCAGCAAACCCCCGTGACCCTGTGTTAGGATATAGAATGTTGGGAAATGACTGACTAAGATGTAACAACGGTCAATGGAAACCAAAATCACCAACCCACCAAAAATCACAGGCAACTCATAATGTGAGTCAGTAGTGTGTATGGCCCCACTGTGCCTGCATGCACTTCCAACAACGTCGGCATGCATCCTGATGAGACGGTGGATGGTGTCTTGGGGGATATCCTCTCAAACCTGGATCAGGGCATCAGTGAGCACGTGGACTGTCTGTGGTACTACTTGGCAGTGTTGGATGCACCGATTCATAACTCAGAGGTTTTCAGTAGGATTCAGGTCTGGAGAATGTGTGGGCGAGTCAATGGCATCAATGCCTTTGTCATCCAGGAAATGCCTAACCACTCTGTTCACATGAGGCTGGGCATTGTTCTGCACCAGAAGTAATTCAGTCCTTGCTGCACCAGCGTAAGCTCTGACAATTTCATCCCAGTACCTAAAAGCAGTCAGGGTACCATAGCCTAGCACGTAGAGGTCTGTGCAACCCTCCAAGGTATGCCTCCACAGACCATCAATGACCCACCACCAAACCAGTCATACTAGACAATGTTGCAGGCTGCATAATGTTCACTACAGTGTCTCCAGACTCATTCACATCTGTCACATGTGCTCAGTGTGAACCTGCTCATCTGTAAACCAATAATGGAACTGCCAATTGTGTATTATCTGGGAAATACCAATCGAGCTACACAGTGATAAAATGTGAGCACAGGTCTCACTAGAGGATATTGGGCCCTTTGCCACCCTTATGGAGTCGGTTTGATCAGAAACATGCACACCAGTAGCCAGTAATATTCCACCTTTTCCTCCTCACACAAAGGAGCAAATACCAGTCCTGCTGCTTGGTTGATACCCTTTACCTCCATGCTCTTGAGGCTGGTCTGATATACACAGCAAACTTTCTTGCGACGACATGTATGGATGTGACATTCTGGAGAAGCTGGACTACCTGTGAAACCTGAATTGCAGAGCAATTGTCTGTGGCTACCACCTGCAAAGCCATTCCCTTTTTGGGGGTTGTCTTGCTGTTGCCTCTACAATGTAAGTGAAGTTGATTCATAATCGATTATGCTTCCTAATTGGACAGATTGATATCCCTGAAGGTGAATTGACTTTGTATTAGACTATGTGATTAACTGTTCCCTTAATTTTTCTCAGCTATATATACAGCAGTATTCATAGGTCTGAATTACAATCTGATTATTTGGATGGTTACCTATGAGGTAACTCTTGTGGTTGGTCAGCCAGTTGGCAAACAAACGCTACATCCTCTCAGTTGAAAAAAGCACAACATGTGTTTCACCATAATTGGGGCTCATCAGGCATATGCATCTTTGCTTCCTGGTATGGGGATCAAACGTCAGACGTCAGCACCTGAGGCAAAGCCTCTAATGTTGCACCATGGCAAATGGTTCACTTACTCAACAGGGTGAAGATTGGAGTATTACATTCATAGGTCTGAATCATAATCTGATTATTTGAAAGGTTATGACTACCAGGTAACACTTGTAGTTGTTATGCCAATCGGCAAACATGGTGGATATACTGTATATTGTGACAGACGGCTGCAGACCTTGCCTGATTGGGACACCCTTTTGATGGAAGGACCGGGATGGAAGGTCCACAGCAATACCTCCCCAGGAACATGAGAGGGGAACCCCCCTGGATTTCATCGGGGCCACAGGCTTGGAGCTTGGAAGCTCAACCCTGCTGGGGCCCGTGGCCACCGCCAGGCTTTGTCTGGACAGTTACGGAGCCCTGGACTGCAGCACTTCCGCCGCACTCAGAAGTGCTGCCAGAAGAGGACCCGGTGTGCCTGGAGCACTTCCAGGTGCACTATAAGAGAGGCCGCCTCACTCGGTATGAGGAGCCAGAGTCAGGAAGTCAAGGTCAGTGCTTGCAAGGAGAGGAGTGAAGGTGGTTACATATCATGAGTAGGTGAATTTATGAGTAGTCAGGGTGGATTTAGACGGTGAAGGTCATGTTTCACTAATATGCTGGAATTCTATGAGGAAGCAACACAACCTGTTTTAAAGAGAGGTCCACATGATACTATTATTCTTGTTTATTATTGTAAGTATTGTTTTTATTTGAATTTTGTGCTTTGTGAGTTTCTTACTTTGTCTTTGGATTCTGAGTATTGGATTACAAAATGGACTTATTAGCCATAGACCGCTTGTTTAAGCAAACCCTATTGCCATTTTTCCCCTTGTTTTTCTTCTTATGCCTCCTTTACCTTTCTTGAAATAAATTCCTAATTTATAAAGCATCTTGTTTTAGACTTGTCTGTTCAAGCCAGAGACTGGTGGTAATCCTCTCTCCTGAAGGGCATTTCATATGTTTTGGAACTATTTGAAGTATTTTGAACTTTCATACCCCATTTCCCATTCCCGGATTGCTTGGTTGGATGCCTACTGATAGTATTCGAGAAATTGCTGCCTGGGGTAAGGCCTGACCTGAACAGGTCAGTGAAAGTCTTTACCTGCTTTTTGTGATATTTGGTATTCCTCACAATTCTTTTCGCCATGTTTGTAACTCCGATTACAATGGGTGATATTAAAAGCAGTACCTTTTAGGCATCTGTGCTTCAGCCACATGTCTTTTCTCATAATATACAGAAATGATCTTGATAAGGATATAAATTCAAGCTGGTTATGTTCGTTGATGATATGAAACAGTGGAACAGAAGATAATCTAGAAACAGCCAAATCGTTATAGTAGTCCTGGACAAAACTCAAACTTTGCCAGACAAACAGCTGTTAATATTTAATGTAAGTAAATGTGGTGTACTCAAAAAAAAAGTGGCCACAATAATTTTTTCTTAATATAATAAATCACAGAAGAGATGCTACACGTGGAAAACAATGGGTTTCTTGTTGTAGAATGGACAGTGAAAATGTACTGTGGAATGGAGCAGTAATCAGTAGGAATGTTTCACACTGAAGTGGTTCCATCACGGTTGCATTAAGGGGAAGAACTTCTGCCTGCCCCTCAGATGCAACTCAGACAACAGACTGAAAGCTGTGTGATGTCATTGCTGCTCCACTTTACCTTTATTCCGCTGACAGCAGACTTCAAGGCCAGCATCACCATTGAAGGTCAGCGGAGTTCAGTTACAGACCCATTTAATATAGCTCATCCTCTGGTGGAGGCGAAGCTCGCATACACTTCGGGATTTGATACTTTGTCATTTTTGTTATTGTGGCCCACTCATGGGGCCCGGAACATAAATGTAAGGTATTACATGTGTAAAGTAAAAATATTACATTTGAATACATGATAGAATGTTCAAAACTGCAATATACCCCTTATAAGAAAGACTTTCTTTACCTCTTAAACCCAGTCACTGCAGGGAAGCAATTAAGAAGGCTAATATGATGTTAGGTTATATAGCACTATGTGTGGAGTACAAGTCAAGGTTATGTTTAAGTTATATTGCACACCGGTAAGGCCTTCCATGCAGTACTGTGCACAGTATTAGTCTCAATATTATAAAAAGGACATGACAGCACTAGAGAAATTCCACTGGATAGTGGATAGGCTGATTCCATATTCCATGTTCAAAATACTCAGATCACATAACTGAAGTATGCACTATCAAGAGAAATGTGTCTCACTTACACCAGGTTTGACCATTCCAAAGAGAAGTTAGTTTATTGTGTCATTGCAGAGATGAATAAACATTTTACTATTTCTTTGTATTGTTTTTAAGACTACAAGAAGCCTTTGTAAAGGTCTTGTTGAGTAAGCATGGGTGTGTGCCTGAGTATATTTTTGCAGATCCTACACTGAAGTATTACCATGGAGTTTTGGATATGTGGATGTGTGGCACAGCGGGTCCACAGCTCTGAACGAATGGCCAGTTTTAATAAATAATCGTTTAGCCATGTCAGTCTCCATGGGGAGTTAATGAGGTCATTGGGGCTAGTCAGTATGTTTTTAATTATTTTAATTTAAACATATATATTGTAAAAATAAATGTAAACATACATATATACTTCCCAACTTATCATGTGTCTAAGCAATAAAAGGGTAATAGAAACACTGTATAAACAGGAGCATTTTTTGCACTGTGGATGTACAGTAGAGGAGCTGCAGATCACGCATACACATACATATTAAGGTTGCTGAGGATTTACTGTCCGGCAAGTTCACATGAAAAGGAAATGAACAGCTTCAATGCAGGATTAAGAGGGCTAATTGGTATGCTCTATGATACACAGAAAGTGGAGTGGCAACTAGTTACAAGGATCCTCTGTGGGATTTTAAAGTTCAGTAGCTGTGCTGCAGTGATGTTGTCTCATTACATATTAATGAAAAGAGAAGGAGAGGAAGGGCAAGCTGGATATTTGATTAGAAAGTATTATTTTGTACTGCAAAATTCAAGGATTTTTTTTCCATTTAACCTACTTCAAAGCTGATTGACATCTAAATATATTTATTTTTCTATTTATTATTACTTTTTAAAATACTACTTATACATCACTATTCATTCAAATATGTAAACAAAAGTGCACTGAAGAACTGTTTGTTATTTTAAAATTGACTTAATCATTTTCTGTCTTACATTACTACCTTCAGGAAATACGTGTGGGCACATTTGCATAGATTTAAATGTCACAGGTTTTATTGACTTAATGTGTGTGTGATGTGAACGAGTGGGTGACTGGATGATAGTGTCAAGGAGGGAATGAGGGAAAGTGTATACTTGGGCAGTGTACAGTACACCTCTAGCCTTCCAATGACATTGCCCATGACACAGTTTCTATTTCTATGGTTTGGACTGTTCCTCCAGACCACTTTAGGGCACCTAGGCAGCATTTACCAATTCTTTTCTGCAATGCAAGTTAGCTAACTCCTCTATTATTGCCAAACTGATAATAGTAGAGTTCTCAGGTCTTAAATTGTCTGCCATCTATTATTTTTTTATTTTCCTGTGAAATTTATGAAAATCTATGTTTTTTTAATTTTTTTTTGCAGTATATCCTCTGTTTCAACATATTCTTCAAGAACAATTATGGAGGGATGCCAGTCCATTTTTAAATGTATATATCAAAAGGTATTTTTGGAATTATTTGGTTGTACCTCCTAGTTCTAGTCAGATTTTCTGTTATATTGTACACAGTACAATCAAAATATTTTTTGGCTACCACATCAGGTATGGGCATGCAGTTGTCAGTATGAGCAACTGTTGAGTGCACAGCCACACTTCTATTGACTCCCAGTTAAATTGTAATCACTAATTAACCTAACATGTATGTCTTTGGGAATGATGGGGCCAGGGGGGCGTGGGTGGAATCTGCAGGGGTATCCACTTAAATTCACACCAGGTGTAATTAACACCTAAGGTAGAAGTGCTATACTATGTACACTTTGCCAATTCTATCAGTTAATCTTTCCCTCATTCCACTTACCGTATATACTCGAGTATAAGCTGACCCGAATATAAGCCGAGGTACCTAATTTTACCTACAAAAACTGGAAAAACTTATTGACTTCAGTATAAGCCTAGGGTGGGAAATGCAGCAGCTACTGGTAAGTTTCAACAATCAAAATAAATACCAATAAAATTACCGTACATTAATTGGGGCATTTCAAAGAAAAACAGTAAACAAGCTCTGAAAGTGGAGAAGAGGGTCAACAAAAACAATATGGTATCTCTCTCGCTCGCTCTGTCTCTCGTGTGTGTGTGTGTGTGTGTGTGTGTGTTTCTGTCATGTGCGTGGGTGTGTGTACTGTACACTCCAGCTTTCTGTAGGGTTGGCGGACAGCACATTTTGGGTGCTGAAGAACACGGCTTATATTCAAGTATATACGGTAATAGATATATATAAACTACTGTTGATTTATGCATAGAGGGTGTAAAGTCAACTGTGGAATGTGAAGAAAGCCACTGTACAGACATAATACTGTTTGCCTTTTTTGTTTCTGTCTTCTCTTTTTATTTTACTCTATTTTATAAACATAATAAGCAAATACAACTTAATCAAGTGAAAATAACATAACAAGTACCATAGTATTAGCCAAAGAAAATCAGAAAACAACCCTGACCTAGTGAAAATAGCTATACAGTTACAGAGCCCCATCACAAACAGTTCTTCACATGTAAAACACCATCAAATAAAGTAAGATAAAAAGGTTAAGCACATGTCTGCCATGTTTACTTTACAATTATATTGAAGAGTTCTTGCCAAATTTTGAATAATTTCTGAAAAAGACACTTGAAGAGTAAATTTGATTTTTTTCCAATTTGATATACAATAATATAAAACATTGCTTTCCAACAGAGAAACAGAAGGTGAAGTGAATTGAGACTTTTCCAGTAATTCAGAATAAGTCTTCATGCAGGAGGTGTGGCATAGGATATAATTTTTCAAAGCATATTTTATTCCTCAAAAAATTTTGTTCTTAATTAGGAGTATTTTGAATCCAATGCAGTCTAAGAGATATAAATATTTTTGCCCAATATGGTTTAGGAAGAGGACATTCCCAGAACATGCGGCTTAACAATGCAGGCACTTGATGACATCGCTTGCAGGTTTGATTGTGTTCTGGATACATTTTATACAAGTTAGGATGAAATACTCAGCTAAACATTTCTTAAATGAAGTATGGCTTGCTTAAGAAATTAAACGAGAATATATTTTAAGAAAACATTTTTTTTAAACTTTATGAAAATTTATTTTCTGAAATTTTAATCGACATCTATTTTCCTTTGTTCACTTAGATTATTAAGGCATAAATTCCTTAAGATTATACAATGAGGATATACTGTCTAAATCGTTATCCAGACTCAACTATATCACCTCAGCAGTGGATATAGGTAAAAGATGAGGGATGTTGGGTTGGTGGCTTTTAGCAAAGCTTCTAACTTGATGATAAATAAAAAAATATTTTGTTGCTGGAGGATTACATTTAGCAGTTTTAACAGTTTAAAAAATGCAAATTATAAATATAGTGATCTATAAATGTCACAGTCCCCAGCAGCATGGACACAGCATAGGTAAAAGAAGGCTGAAATAGGGGATTATCATGTAGAGTGGAAGGCTTATCTGCTTTAAAATGTCTCCAAAACTGGTTCTATTTCTTCAATAAATATGCAATAAATGGGTTTCTATTTAATTAATGATGATAAGTTTTGAATTTCCTTTCCATGGCTAACAAAGCAGGTGTATTTTCATAGACTTCTGCCATTTTCCAATATTTTATTGAGTGAATATTTGCCATCCTTTGGCTGCATAGCCTGTTTGAATTTTAGATAAATGATATATACTGTATATAGGTTTACTCTAAAACAGATGTAGGAGCTTTGGAGGATATTCATATTGATAAAGCAAGAGGGAGGAATGACTCCCTATTAGTATTTGGTTTGAACCTTTCTTTTGTATTACCATAACTTGGTTTTAAGTACTCATTATGCTTCCTAGGTGTTTGAACTATTCTAAAACAATTAACGAGCGGTCCAGGTTTGTCTGATTTATAAAAGAGTTCACCAGCAAAAGCACATTTATATTTAAATTATTTTGAATTTGAAGTCTGAAAGAATTCTCTTTGAAAATTTACTGCTAAGGGCAAAAATGAATATACTGTAGGTCAGACATATAAAACTCTGTGCAATCTGCATAAAGGGATGTTTTTTTGCTTAAGCCCTTCCCTAATGGTTCTTTTTGTTTCAGACTGTTTCTTGAGGTGAAATGGTAGTGGTTCAATAGCAATCACAAAACCACATGCTAATCAAATACAACACTTTGCCACTCTCCAGCCACATGATCATTGGGTATCTCTACCTTACTACAAAACTCATGTCCAGCTTATCTGAAATACTGTAGCTACCATACCTCAAAGTTAGTGTTGGTGATAATGGACAGATTCTAAATGGAAATAATCTGAGTTGATATTATCAATACAGTCTGAGGCTTCTGGACTAGTATAGAGTAATTATAGCAGCCCGGGTATGTTTGTCTCCTCCTCATTAGCCTGTCATAAGTCATGATGTGATACTCACTTTGACTTATGTTTCAGCAACTGTTTAATGTTCTTTTTTCTTTTCTACTAGCTTTTTCTATTCTCTGCTTAAAACAGTTTTCTTTATTTTACAGAAGTACCACCAGGACTGTTAGAATACAGGGTATCTCTAATTAATTGATACAAAATATGAAGAACAGCACTGCTAAGGATGGAGCAATGTCTCTCAGAGCACGGGCAAGACCAAAATTACTGCCTTATCTTCCTTTGCAGCCACGGGGAATCTAAGACTTGAAACAGTATTGTGGTTAAATAACTAGACACTTAATAATTTGGCAAAGGTTTCTAAACACATTAGCTTTGAAAATTATCATGTAACAGGACAGAATCAGCACCATCCCAATAATGTGAAACCCACCTACCAAGCCAGGTAATGAGGCAAAAGTAAGTGTGCCTATGCATCTAGGTGCTAATTATGGAATGCCATATTTTGAAAACATACCTTGTTTGACTTTTCTTAATACTATGAAATTTGGAGACAGCATTCCCAGTGAAGGATTTGGTTGACTTATCATTGCCACTGAGAGGTCTTATGCTTTCAAGCCTTCCAAGGTTCTGTGAAAATGGGTGGGTTCATGCAAGAAAAGAGTCATCAAGATGTGCAGAGTTAATGATGTGATTGTAGCAATAGTAGATTAACAGAACTGCTGCAAATATTTTGGTTATTTTTGTTCTTGTTTAAGTTCACCACCATTTAGAGCTCTAAGTGGATTATGGCTTGATAAGGTTTTTTCCCTGCCACAGTGGTACTGTCCTCCTTTTTAAATAGATTATCTAACTCTAAGTCTTGTGGATACCAATTAAACACAAGAAATGATGCATGACTTTTCATAACAGAAACATTAAGCACACTGTAGTTGTATGAATTTATGAAGGTAATAATAAATCATGTTAAAATTTCCTTTAGTAGGCATTTTTATTTTCCCAGTCATTATAGAAAGTAAAGCAGCAATGAATCTTCTGGTTGTTAATAATAATAATAATAATAATAATAATAATAATAATAATAATCACATTCATATTATTTTGCCTGGGTACAAAATCAGAACACTTCCATCAGGATGTGAAGAATATCTCTCTGTATTTCACCTCACCTACCCTTGGATCACTTTTTTCCTTTTTTTGGATATTTGTTTTAACTGGCCAGAGCAATCTATAAAACATTGCAGTCATGCTGCATCTCCATTTTCTAAACCCTTTTAATGCAGTAGAGTCAAGAGAGACAGCAGAGACGATCTGGAGAACATTGGACAAAAGTCATCCCAAAGTGGGACGTCTATCAAATCACAGGGAACACTCATGCACACACCCACACTCAATTGTAGAATTGCCAATCAAACTAACCTAATGCACTTTTAGAGTATGGGAGGAAGCTGAAGACAAAATTGTGCAAACTCAAAACAGACGGTACCTGTGCTGGAATCTGAACTAGGTTCCTGTGCCCATATTTAACAAGTGTCTCAGTACAAAAACAGTCCTAACTGGCTCAGAAATCTCAGAGTAACACAAATTTGGTCCTACTCCTAGGAGTAAAAGCATTTTATCAATTTTCCTAATTTAGCAAACTGTTCTTAACATCAACAGGATTTAGGAGAGCTTCTGAGCTGTCCTAACTCACTAGGAACTGCCAGAAGGTGGCATTCAGACAGAGAGAGACTGGAATGCACATTCAGTGAAAGGCTGAATGATTTCAAGGTGCTAGATAACACTGCTTCCAAGTTAACATCAGCAAAACTAAGGAAATGGTTATTGAACCAAAGGGAGATTCTATGCATGGTCACTATTCAGAGAGTGGATATGAGGTGGTGCACTGCTACAATTACTGTAGGGTGTACATGAATGACACACTGGACTGGTATCACAACACAACTACGTCTATAATAGTTTCTTAGGAGACTGTGTTCCTTTAATGTGACATCCTTCAAATCTTCTATAACTCTGTGATGACCAATTCAACTTCCTTCTTTGTGGTGTGCTAGGCTGGTAAGATCACTTCAAGAGAGGTCCACTGAATCAAAGAATTGATTAAGAAGGCAGGCACAGTTATGGGACACACTCTCAACTCCCTTGAGGCTATAATGAACAATGCTACACACTAAGTACTTTCAGCTAACAAATTATTCAGCAGAAGTGTTTTAAGAAATGCCACTGGGGCTCCTTTATACCAATGGCAAAGCACTTTATAATGCCTCACTGTGACTGCTCTTTTTATCCTTGGCCAAGTCAGAAGTTTGTCATGTGTGTTGTTTGTCATAATTATTATTATCTATCTATCACAAATAATGAAATCATTCAGTAATATAAAATGCAGTGTCATTTTACTTGGCACTTTGCAACTGCTGTGATGTACTGGTACCTGTTCAGGGATTATTCCTTCCTTTGTACCCCATGCTTGCTGAGATAAGCTCCAGTTTCCTTGTGACACTACTCAAGATAAAGCAGGTTTAAAAAAATTAATGGAATTGAATAATGGTTAATTAACAACCATTATAATAGGTTTTGCAAATGACTTTGATAAGGTATATGAAATCAGGTATATTGACCCACTCAGGGTCATGTGGTGCATTATACTGTGTGCTTAAGCTTGCCCTATAACATGGTGACACTCTTTTAGTAGCAATTGCATGAGACATTTGTACATCAAAAGAAATTGATTTATTGGTGCATGTAATTATGTAGAAACAGCTGTGTACAAAATTATTAAAGTGAAAGTTATTAACAATTACTTTGAATTCACAAAATCAGAAAATCCAAATGAAAGTAGTACTTTTGTATTTAGCAGATGCCCAAATATTGGAGAAACACCTGTTTATGTAAATAAGGCAAAACTGCAGGGAGCAACGTGGGTGTAGAGGGATGGCAGGATGCAGGAGTGTTCCCACTGGTTTTCTCTTTTGTGTACATGAATGAGTCCCTCTTGTGTCTTATGTGTTTGAAATCATATTAAAAAATAAGCCTCATCTCGATACATTCTATTTGCCACTGTTTTATATAACTAGTCTCTCTATAAAAGCATCTTTCTTTTTTGTACCATTTTACTTCTTCAAAACAGACCATTTCAAAAATTAATAAAGCATAAAAAACAATTTTATATTTAACAACATATACAAATTCTACAAATAAGTAAAATTATGTAATGATTAATCAAATTTGGGCTAATTTAAAAGATGAGTACAATATAAAGAGATGCATGCTAATTAGAAAAAACTGGAAAGCTCAAAAAGGTGGAAGTGGCCATTTGCATTAAAGATAATTTAAATCTAATGGGAAATAAACCATGCCTTAGTAACAATATTTGGATTAGAAAGCAGCAGCATAATAGGAGTGCTTTATAGAAACACAATGTGGATAGTAATATAAAAATTACATTTAATTGTTTAATACAAAACAGTTAGTTTATAAAAGGTGTTCATACTAGTGGATAACTTTAAATTGATTAATATAAATTGGAAAAATGTTAAAACATAATAATAAATATTAGTGCAGAAGAATGGAAAGTTGTATCAAAGATGTTATCAAAGATTTCTTTTTAAATCAGTATGACAAAGCACCACAAAAAAGGAAGACAGTATTCCAGTATAAAGATTACAAAACCAGTAGAATGTAGCCATAGCATAATAATAACAACAACAATAACATTTATTTAAATAGCATGTTTTCATACAAATGATGTAACTCAAAGTGCTTTACAAGATGAAGAAAATAAAACAAAAATGTAAAAATGAGATTAGGCAATACTAAGTAACAAAGAATAAAGTAAGGTCCGATGGCCAGGAGAACAGAAAAAACAAACAAACAAAAAAGAAAAAAAAAACACCAGAGGGCTGGAGGAAATGAAAAAAAAACAAAATCTGCAGGAGTTCCGAGGCCATGAGACCACCCAGCACCCACTGGGTATTCTACCTAACACAAATGATCTAAATCAGTCTTTACGTGGAAGAATGAAAAGGATGATGATGGTCATGTGGACATCTGCCCTTCAATCCATCAATGTAGGGACTGCATGGTGCCATGATCAGGTGGTGGCAGCATAGATCGCCACCACAGAAAACCGGAAAAAAAAAGCTGAGAGAGTAGGGGTTATTATGGATTGCAGAGCCACGATAAAAATGATAATTAAATGCATATACAGCATATCAGGGTTACACTAAAATAAAACTATGAGAAAGCCATTTTAAAATAATGGGTTTTTAGCAGTTTATTAAAGTGCTCCACCGTATTAACCTGGCAAATTTCTATTGGTAAGCTATTCCAGATTTTAGGTGCATAACAGCAGAAGGCTGCCTCACCACTTCTTTTAAGTTTAGCTCTTGGAATTATAAGCAGACACTCATTTGAAGATCTAAGGGTATGATTTGGAGTGTAAGGTGAGAGGCGTTCCGAAATATAGGATGGAGCAAGATTATTTAAGGCTTTGTAAACCACTGGATTTTAGAAAATCAATTTCAAACAGATATGACAAAATCTTAAATAAATGTCAATTTGTTTATGTGTATTTAGTCAAAGAGCAATGGGGCAAATTTGGAAGTGCTTTTCCCAAATTGTAGAAAATTGTCATACCAAAAATTAAGTTAAAAAAATAGCATGTCCTCTTGGGGGTTAAGAGCTATATAAATAGTCAACCATTATGAACAATGCTGCACATCATCTCTGTGACACATTGAGTATTTTCAGCCAAAGAATCATTCAGGTGAAGTGTGTCAAGAAACGCTACAGGGTTATATCTATCTATCTATCTATGATACTATCTTTTATGGAAGATCTAACGGTTGAGACCTAGCAACACTGGCATGACTATGAAACGTGTTGCTGTCATAGCATCCCCCTGGCTATCTTGGAATGTTTTTGTACGTGTTTTATAAGGCTTTAGTGGTACTATAGTTTGTATGTTTTCGAAACAATTTTATGTCTTACTAACTCTTTTTACTATTTTGGTTGGTTAAAAGATGGTAATTCTTAAAATGTATTGCTTAAACAAATTTTGTATTCTTTGTTTCTGTGTTAAAGAATTTGGAAATATGAATTAATATAATGAATGTTTAATCCCGTATTCTAAAAGTATTTTTGTTTTCCCTGTATTCATGCATCTAACGCGCACAGTTCACCTTAAAGCCATGTGTCAAATTTAGTTAAGCTAAGGTTTCATTAATAAAAGAACAAACAGGGTTAGTGGAGAGCTTTAAGTAAAGAATAAGAGGAATGTTAAGTTAGGAGAGCAGACAGAGAAAACTAAAATTATATGGACTCTACCCAATGCAAACAATAACTTCAACACACATCTTTTTAGTAATATTAAAGGCAAGTTTACAGGGAAATATTGTAGTCATGGGGGACTTTAAATGCCCAAATATTAACTGGGATAACCTTGCAAATAGCTAAGCACAAGAGCAAGAGTTTTTAGAAGTAATTACTGAATGTTTTTAACACAGAATGTTAAAGTACCAATGTGGGGGAACGCTTGTCTAGATTTAGTATTTTGTAATAATCAAGACAAAATTGAGGGTGTAGAAGTGATTGAACCACTAGCATCAAGTGAACATAACATAATACAATGAATGTTTTGGAAGAGTGCGGACTCTAAGACTAAAACTGTTAAGTTTACCTTTGGTGGGGCAAATTTTGAACAGATATGGGAAAGTCTAAGGAGGACAGACTGGGATAAGCTTTTTAAGTGTGGAGATAGTCAAGTAGCATTGGAACAGGTTTAAACCCCTTCTACATGTAATGCAGGACAGGTGTATACCTACATTTGGAATTAGTATGAAATTAAAAAAACTCTGATGTGGTTAATAAAGAGTTAAAAAGTAGCTGCAAAAGAAAAAAAAACAGTTGCATTAAGTGTATAAGACTGATAACTCCAATGTGAATCATAGGTGAGGAAGTAGATAAACTTCTAGCGGACAAAAGAGACTACTAAGGAGCTAATGAGTGAATTAGAAATTGTAGATGGAGAAGTACTTCTTAGATTAAATAGGCTGAAATCAAACAAATCTCGAAGACCAGATAATATTTACCCTTGAGTTCTTAAGGAGGTTAGCAAGTACATATATAAACCCTTGACACATATGTTTAGGAAGTCACTGCACACTATGGAAATTCCAAAGTTCTGGAAAATGGTAAATATTATCCTGTTATATAAGGGTGATCAGGCAGATCCAAGCAACAATAGGCCAGTAAGCTTAGCATGCATCAGATGAAAATTAACAGAAATAATCATTAGGGATAAGCTTGAGCAACACGTGGCAAGAGTTTTACTGAACCGTCAGCATGGGTTCAGAAGAGGAACATAATGTTTTACTAACATGCTGAAATTCTATGAGAAAGCAACAAAGGGGTATGACCAAATTAGAGCATATAATATTATTTATCTGGACTTTCAGAAAGTATTTGATAAGATGCCACATGAGAGGTTGGGCATCAGACTAAAAGAAGTGGGAGTTCATGTTGATGTTTGTAGGTACAAAATTGGCTTAGACACAGGAAGGAGCGATATGGTGTGAGGAACCTTATCAAAATTGGCTGATGTTAAGAGTGGTGTTCCACATGGGTCAGTGCTATGGCTGTTGCTATTTTTAATATATATAAATGATTTGGAAAGGAATATAAGTAACAAGCTGGTTATGTATGCAGGTGATACCAAGATAGGTGGACTGGCAGATAATTTGGAATCCATTATATCATTACAGAAGGATTTGGACGGCATACAGGCTTGGGCAGAAATGTGGCAGATTAAATTTAATGTCAGTAAATATAATGTACTGTATTACACATAGGAAGAAAAGATGTTCGAATACACAATAGGTGGTCTTCACTAACACTTGACTCTTAAGTTTATTAAAAAAGAAAAAGTTTCACAGATGCTACAAACTCTGGCTCTCTTTGGAATGCATTTTTTAAATCTACAATCTGATTAAACTGTGTCAATCCCAGTTCAGTGGCACTGATACTTGAACAGATCTCAATGTTGTACTGTTTACCACCAAGGTCTGGGAACAAAATTATCACTAATCAACAGATGCCAACCTAACCACGATGGACAAAACTTTGTGCCTGATATCACCCAAAAAGCTGGGCTTTTGTGTCCCCAAGGAAGCAATGAAAAAAATGTCCTCTTGTTTCTTTATAAGAAATTATAAACACTAGATCTACACTCTGCCTATGCTCTTTCTGGTTTTCACTTCTGCGCAATAGCAAGTGCTCAATTGAAAATGGTGTGATCCTAACAAAATCTGGAATAAACCTTTAATTCCAAATGGTAGCCTAGTGCCAGATAGTAGAAGCAGGAGACCATTCCTAATGGAGCTGCACATGGATGCAACATTTATTTCAGTCACAGTAAAGAACACTAATGATACACAAGTAAGATAAACCATTTGAGTAGCTAAAGAATAGTGCTAACAAATCACTGCCTCCCCTGCAGCCATATTTTTAAGCAAAAGATTACTGTCTCAAAAGACTGTATCTGCTGTATAGCCAGCAAGCACAAAGTGTGACAAAAGCAAAAAGAGTGGAACGCACATTGAGAAAGAAAAACAAAGTACAATTAGCATCTTACAATCAAGAACTTTGTGCTTGAAGCAATTATTAGTTTCTCTTTCTAACATTTCATAGGAGAACATAACAAATATTCAATCAATTCAGAGCAGTGTCAAACATGAAGTAATTTTAATCAGGGTGTGACAGACATACACACATTCTCACAGAGGAAAAGTGAAGCTGTCAAGAAAATCAACACTGCTATCAAAGTGCAGGCACTGACAAACTTGTAACCAGAAAAGAGACCACATTTCTTATAGCTGCAAGAGGCTTGTGAATGTATAATGTTTCTTTCGTAATTCTTTAGATAAGAATTAAGGAAGGCAATATTCATAAGTTACTTTCTTTATAGGAGAAAGAAAAAAATAAGCTAACTTAGATTTAACATTTGTGTAACTCGCTTACTGTCTTTTGTGTTATCCTTATGTTATAAACCAGGGGTTCTCAACATCGGTCCTGGGGACCCCCTGTGGCTGCGGGTTTTTGTTCCAACCAGCTTCTGTTTTTAATTGGAATCCTGGGCTAATTAAGTGAACTGATATTTCCCATATTCTGTGTTTTGGGAACAATATAGAAATTAGAAAACTAAGTTTGCTAAAATGAAAAAAAAAATTAAAATGTACTAAGCAGTTATATGGGAATGATGTATTTTTTTTTCTTTTTAACAATATTTTCATCTTGATGTTCATTCTTTTTGTCTGGGTGTTGTAATTGTTTAATTAATCCATTGTTTTCTAATTAGTGGGTCTAACACTAAAGTAGTTGCTGCCTTTCACGATTCAGTGTTGTTTGCCTGGGTGTCTGCTCTGCTCGTTTTTAACTGTCATTATCAAGATACAATGAAGGGAGCAAACTGCACAGAGAAAGGGTAAAATATAATGAAAGCAACAAAAGGGAATTAAGCATTTAAATCTATAGCAAAAGCAGAAATATTTCTAAATGTCTTATAAATATAAAAATCATGCTGCTATGCTTTCTTAATGTAGAATAAGATAACAGAAAAAATACCACCTAATTAATTGAGATCAGTGTTATTAGTTGTCTCTAATTATGAATCTGGTTGAAGCAAAAACCTGAAGCCACAGTGGGCCCCCAGGACCGACCTTGAGAACCCCTGTTATAAAAAAACTATTACTTTTTTGTAGCAAGTCTGTTTGGATTTCCTGTTGAAAAATAGTTTATCACTATTTCAATACCACAGACAGAGACAATGAATGCTAATATGTGGAAATCTTTGCGAGTTTATGAACTTTTATCTTCTTAGTTCTGCTTTCCCTGTTGGAATGTGAAACAGAGATACCCCCACAGAATGTGATCCTGATTTTGTGTTGTATTTAAATGTTAAATCAATTACAAATGATAAAATACAATAACGGATACAATGTATGACAAAATTATTGAATATATGCCTTTTTAACAAATCAATATGCAGAGATACATTGCTAATACTGTATCAGTATACAGTAATATATAAAGATTTAAAGCGAAAAATAAACCATGCACTATATCACTTGGCTATCACGTTAGTGCAGTTCAGTTCAAAGTAAGTATGTAAGTAAATACATTATGATGTGACAGACCAGGTTAGGAGGGCAGATCAGTTGTAAAATTTACTGTTAATATTTGAAATTAACAAAGGCAGAATAACTACAAAACACAAAACAAAATTATAGATAAATTCAGGCTGATGATGCTCCCAAACTGAATTTACTCTAACTGACACCAAAACATAATGCCAAACCTCAGCTGTGAATCTTTAAAGATTTTTTGTTAAAAGTCAGCATCACAATATCCATCCATCCATTTTCCAACCCGCTGAATCCAAACACAGGGTCACGGGGGTCTGCTGGAGCCAATCCCAGCCAACACAGGGCGCAAGGCAGGAACCAATCCCGGGCAGTGTGCCAAAACACCACAGAACACACACACACACACACACACACCAAGCAAACACTAGGGCCAATTTAGGATCGCCAATCCACCTAACCTGCATGTCTTTGGACTGTGGGAGAAAACTGGAGCACCCGGAGGAAACCCACGCAAACACGGGGAGAACATGCAAACTCCACGCAGGGAGGACCCGGGAAGCTAACCCGGGTCTCCTTACTGCGAGGCAGCAGTGCTACCATTGCGCCACCATGCCGCCTCATCACAACATTCATAGCTTATCAAACTTGCCTTAAGACAAATACTAATTCTCTAAAGTTTGAGTCAAAATAAGTTTCTCCCTTAGGTAAACAAAATTCAGACAGTGAAAACATGTGGCCTGTAAGAAATATTTAAACAAAAAATAAAATACACAAAAATAAAATACACTTTTTATTATTCATTACAAACAACAAAAGAAAAGAAAAACACTAGAAAACTACTTAGGCACTACCAGATACTGACAAAATGCAAATGTGAAGGTGCCACACCATAATTATGGTGTTAAACAATTTAACATCGGAATCATTGAAAAGATAGAATGTTAGGGCATGCTTTAAATGTACAAATGCCATTGTTATATACAAATGAATCAAAGTCAAAATAATTTTTTCACTAGTCAAGTAAACATTTGCACAATAACATTAAATAAATATTGAATAAGGTAAGTCTTAATTAAAAAATACAAGAAACTAAAGTCAAAAAGAACACAGAGTAATGTTGTCTGAAAAATGGCTTTTCAGTCATTTTCAAATTCTGCCAAACATAACACAGATTCTAGCCTGTCAATGCTTCCAACGTGATTAACAGGATGCTGTCCAGCTAAAACTTGGCAGTGATGTAAAGCAGTTCTATCTTGCTAGGTTAAGTTGGTTTTCTACCATCCACACTGAGTCATTTGTTAAATGGGCCAAGATTCAGAAGATGTTCTAAATATCTGAGGTAGAAAAGGAGAAAAATAGCTAAATACATTGAACAGAAGAAATCCCAGAACTATACCCCGTGCATGATGCACAACTCCAAAAAAATTTGCAAAAGTTTTGAAAGAGTGAAACCAGGTCAAGGCAAATTCTGCTTTTCACAACACAGTCAACAGGATCTGGTTGTAGCTGCATTATCATATATTTTTCAAAGTTCTACAGCTACTAGAAAGATTGAAACATTGAGTATGAAATGTACACAACAAAATGTTCCACAACCCAAGAAGCTTTTTTTAAACTTTTAATGAAATTCAAAGCAAAAAAGTTCACACAAAAATGAAGAGAAAGATTGATAACCAATATTTATATAATGCTAAAGGATGTCTGTCTGTCACACAAAAACTTGTGAACCACTGGGCCTTGAACCTTGATCTTGGTCTCAATCGAGAGCTTATGCCATTATATGTATGAGGGCATTGGATGTGTGGACTACCTTAACAACAAAATTTGGTTTTGGTTCCTTCTCGTATAGCCACACACCATGACTGACAGGTAAAGCATAACAATCTTTGATGACAGTGGAGCACATCATACAGGCCAACTAATCGTTTTCCTCTCAAATGACAGTTATGCTCTCTGAGTGCTGCAGAAAGTCATACACGACTAAAGACTTTGAAGTGCCTGCTTCCTCCACCACGTTATTGGGCTTCAGATCCTTTGTATGATAAGGTGGTGGCATGGTCACACAACATAGCTGACAAGAAAATAGTGCCTGCACAAACACATGGCATATCTGTCAGCCAAAGAGCTGCGTGCCATCAGATAATGATGAAGAACATTGCAACAACCTGTGACGATGCGGGTTCAGCTCTGTGCTCCCATCGGCTGTTAGGGAGCCCTTGAACCCAACACCGTCAGTAATGTCACCGATGAGCTAGACAGTGAGGCAATAGCAATGAGCAAGGGGATGGTTTAAAAGTGCTAAGTGCTTTTATTCAAAGATAAATCAAATGTTCAAATAAAGTGCAGTAGTGCAATGTTCAATAAATAAATAATATTAAAAATGAAACATGTGGTGGTTAAAAAAATCAATAAATAGAAAAACCCTCTAAAAACAACGAGGTAAAATGTCACAGGAAGCAGTCTTTAAAAACAAATGACAAACCCGGTGCTCCTTGGTTACCCTGGCGGCTCCCCTGCTACTCCCATCTGGGCTGCTCAGCACGAGAGACGCTCTCATCGCAGCTGATCTTCCATCTCCTTCTGCTACTGCTACTGTCAGTCGCCTTTCCGATCCTTGGCCCCGGTCGGCTCCCCCTGACAGTGACCTGGGAAATCCTTCCAACGGCCAAAGCTCTCACGTTGAGGATACCATGTTCTCAAGTCCTGATTCCCGCGGTCATCCATGGAGAATCATCCACCTTCCAGTCACTCCCGTCCTTCATAAAACTCTGCGGGAGCGACAACTACTACTATGCCTGGGATGTCGGCCTAACACCCAGGTTGCCTATTCAGCTGCTGCGAACCTGTTCATGCGCACTCACTCACACCGGCACACCTGCTCTCTGTCTCTTGCTTCCTGCTTGCTTCTACAACCTCCCGTTCTCTTTCCTTTCTTTTCTTTTCTTGTACTCCCCTCTAACCGTCTCGGGCTTCTCTATATAAGCAGACAGGACATGGCAGCTGCAGCCCATTAGCAAAAGGAACAATCATGGATGTGGGCAGTCTCTCACCTGTGCACTTAGGTGAGAAACGCCCACACCGCAGATCACCCTGCGGCTTGCTACAGTCACCACGCCCCCTCCTAAGCCGTAAGCGCGGCGATTATTTATTTAAAACTGCTGGCCTTTGCTGGGAGAGCTGTGGACCCATAATACAATACAATACTATACAGTTTATTTTTGTATAGCCCAAAATCACACAGGAAGTGCCGCAATGGGCTTTAACAGGCCCTGCCTTTTGACAGCCCCCCAGCCTTGACTCTCTAAGAAGACAAGGAAAAACTCCCAAAAAAAACCTAGTAGGGAGAAAATGGAAGAAACCTTGGGAATGGCATTTCAAAGAGAGACCCCTTTCCAGGTAGGTTGGGTGTGCAGTGGGTGTCAAAAGAATAGGGTCAATACAATACAATACAATACACAGAACAGAACAAATCCTCAATAAAAAATTTATATTTTTTTAGGAGTACGGAGCAGAATTTAACAGTAAATGATATAACATAATAAGATTTAGATAATTTTAGACTCCTGGAGACCTCATCCATCAAGCTGCCTCCCCCATTTGGCCATTCCACGGCTGAAACAGTGTTGGGCCAGCCAATCCGATGAAAGGACCCCTCTTTCTCACGATTCCTGCGATCCTCCATCAGGGATGACTTTACCTTAGGCAGGCAAAACAACTTGGCAGGTGGGCCGTGGCACCAAGTGCCACATTTGAGTACCGAGAAGAGAAACAGAATAGGTGAGGGTTAGTATCCAGTTCTAACTATCATGTTACTTATGTTTTAGTGCTAATGACTAACAACAGAGATGCAGTATATACAGTTAATCAGCAGCTCTAGTCAGGATATGCTAAACTGAAGTAGTGAGTCTTCCGCCGGGATTTAAAAGATGAGACCGAAGGGGCATCTCTTATAGTAGCAGGCAGACCATTCCACAGTTTAGGGGCCCTGTAACTAAAAGCTCGACCTCCCATTGTTATTTTATTAATCCTTGGAACCATAAGCAGACCAGCATCTTGAGATCTTAATGTGCGCTCTGGTTTGTAAGTCATGATAAGTTCAGACAAGTAAGCTGGACCTCGGCCATTTAATGCTTTATATGTTAAAAGAAGGATTTTGAAATCTGCCCTAAACTTAACCGAGAGCCAGTGTAAGGATTTAAGAACTGGAGTTATGTGTTCGTATTTTCTTGTTCTTGTAGTAATTCTTGCAGCCGCATTTTGTATTAACTGGAGGCTGTGTAAAGAACATTGCAGTAGTCAATCCTACTAGAGATAAATGCATGAATTAATTTCTCAGAATCCTGTTTATTTAGAAAGCACCTTAATTTCCTAACATTTTTAAGGTGGACCAATAACACCACACAACCTCAGCAGACTGCCCTGGGTTTCTGTGTTTTATGAGATGCACACGAAGCACCCTTCTTTAATGACCAAAGGTCTGAGTATAACTAGTATACACAAAAAAAACCTTCTAGCTTGTGATGTTTCTGTTTAAGGGTCCTAATTTATTTAAACTATTATATTAATCCAGTACCTGTATTATTTTGTATGGTCAGAAAAGAGTAGGCATCTGTACCTTTCCATTTGCAAACTCTTTCTAATCTGTCTATCTAAAATGTTACATCAGAATTCAATCTTAGTGTCAAAAAATTTCAATTAACATGCTAGTTTAAAATATTCCCCATTATCTATGTATTGATGTAAAACTTACATTATATTCTAATTAAGAAAAAAAACTGGAAATTTAACATTAATATCAAAATTCCAGGAAAAGGCTTTTCTCAGAAAGGTTGAAGGGCACATGAATGATATAAACAATAATTAAAATAACTAAAGATCCTGAGTAAGGGTTACATGAGTGATAAGTGTTAAGTCTGAGAGAAGTATGATCGACATGATGGAAGTCTATAAAAGAACAGAAAGCCATTTTTCATGCATAGCACATTTCAGTTTTGAATACAAAGACATGAGAGACACAGAACTGTAATTTCTGAAGAAAAAAAATGAGTTTCTAAAAAAGTTTCATTTGCACCAAAATTAATTAACTCTACTTAAAGGAACAATGGAAAACTAATCTTTATATATAATACGGTACCGTGGCAGTTCGTTTGTCCAGGATTTTAAGTCACCTGTAGCTTGCAAACCGTTTGAACTATTGACCTGAAATTTGGTACACTTATACTACGTGATGTCTACTATCCGCTTTTGGGGTGATGATTGACCTACAAGGTTATTCCTCCTTTTATTTTTATTTTATTTTATTGTAGAATCAACTCTCGGCAGCAGCCAGCAGGGCGGCCGTGCGGCACATGTGTACGGGTGCCATTCTCATGCCTGCTACCTTCGCCGTCACTTCCCCTACTTCTTTTTTATCTTAAATCAATCTTGAGGCAGGTTGAAAACATAAGTGCCAGCTTAAGTGAAAAATTAAAGAAAATGTACTAAGTAATTGCAACACAAACACTACCTTAACCAGTTTTAATGCGAAGAGATGCCGACAAAAGAAAAGAAGAAATGGGCCACTAGGGTGGAAAAAAACAAGAGCTGCTCAGAAAGCAGCAAGCGCATCAACTCTCAGCAAACGAATGTTAAACGTACAGAGAAAGAGTATGAAAACTATGAATGGTCAACTGGTTGAACATTGATGGTGGGATCTTAGATAGCTTCAGAAGATAAGCAAAGGATAATGGTAATTGTCTGTTCAGAAATGTTCTTACACATCTTAGCTACTTTATTTACAAGGATGGGTTGTGAGGGGAAAGTGTGAGAGTTCATTCAGCAGACCTCATACGGTAGGACTAGAACAGGCTTTGTTGGTCTGGAAGAGATGGAACACAGAGATTGGCAATGTAAATGCAATTGGTAGCATGGCGAGTATGACTTCATTAGCATCTGGAGTATAAAAGAAGTTGATGGTGTGATAGATTAGAGGTCTCCGTGACCCCTTGAACCCTTGGATCAGACGTCAGACACCAGATAAAAGTCCAATTATTATTTATTTGGACAATACAGTGCACAAAGCACCCTCCTCTCCACAATACTCAATAATAACAATAACAATAATTCCTCCACACTCCCAGACACTTTGCCACCCTTCCTCCCAGCTCAGCTCAAATGTCTGGGCTTACCCATAGTCCTTTTATAGCTCCCGACCCGGAAGTGGTTCCAAACCAAACCCACAAGTCCATTTCCTTCCGGGTCAGGGCAAACAGTCCTCCTCTTCATCCCGAGAGCGCGTCACTTCCTCGAGTCACGTGACTGACATGCACTCCCGGGTTATAGGGCATGCAAGAGTCCGGCAGTCTCCCCACAGCGACTCCTGGTGGTCCCCAAGGTATCCAGCAGGGCTGTGCATATAAACTACAAAGTCCATGAGGCCCTGCTGGAATTCGGGGAACGTCCACGCTGTTGGGAGAGCTCCATCTGGCGGCCTGGGGGTGAGGGCTGGGATATTTAGCCGGCCACACACCACAATGGTTAGCAATTATGTTCAGAGCTTGAAACAGAATTATGGAAGGAATGCAGTGTAAGTGTCAAGGAAAACCCTCAATACTGTTTTTATTATGAATTGTGTATCTCTTTCTGTATAGCTGTTCCTAGGTGCTTCTTTATTTACTGTGATGCATACCATGCCCCTTTAATGAGCTGTGTATCCCATTTACAGTCAAAACTTTTTTTATCCATATGTTAATTTCTTACCCAGGATCTGAACCAGTGAAATGGAATTGGATAAGTAGACATAACAATAAAATAATCAAAAGATATATATCAAATAAATGAGGATGAAATATAATGCAAAATGTGGTAGATGTGTTGCATTTTGTCATAGAACCCCAGCCTATCAACTCACATGTCATTGTGTGAATGAGTCTTCTGCTTTGGTGTTCTGTTACACCCTTTCATACTGGTCCATCAACTTCCTTATTCATTGATTCACTCAAGGGTCAGCTAGACACTAAACAACAGATCTGAAGAATCCCTTCACTAAGCATATTCAGTGCATGGACACACCTAGAAATATTTACACAGGGATAATTTAGAGTTGTGAATTATCCAAACATTTACCTGTTTGTGATATAGGAGGAAAGCTGATGTAAATGGGGAAAACACCACAGAGCCAAAATGAAAATGTGGAAACTTTCAACAGTTAGTGTCTTTGCCAGGATTTGTTCCCATGTCCCATGGTGCCATGAGGCTGTTTTGCTAACTACTGAGTATTGACATACAGACCTAGATGACACTTCAGTGAGATTAAGTGAAACCATTTCTACCAGTCAGCACTGCAAAGTGCACAGACTATTTGCATATTCATGTTACTAAATATTGTATCTATTTTGCTCGTTTTAGACAACTTGTCTTGAGCACCACCTTCAAAGAGCTACACAAACACTAACTCAAAAACAACTTAAGACAAGTAGTAATAATATTAATTAATTATTAATTTATTTATTTATGAATAATAATGAATAATTAATAATAGTAATAGTAATACTTTCCAAAGTTCAAGATGTGAAATTATGTTTTAACTGTGAAATTGGTCATATTCTGTAAAATGCGTTGTTTGCGACTAAGAAATACAATCTCAATCTTTTTGGCACATTATAAATTGAAGTAAAGTGTTGCTAAGCATTTACTGGTTGAATTATAAACATCTTGCTGTGAATAATCCAGATGTTTTCCATTGCCATGTTAGTCATACATATCAAAATGAATAGGACAAAGGTTTTGAACCTGTGGCAGCAACATTTCTTTAGCTCCTACATGAAGGGTATTTTTAGTGCCATTTTTGGAACAAGAGCTGCAGCTTATAGAACTGGGCCATTTCCGAATGGTGTCGAGCAGGGAGTGAAATCTCCACAAATGGACCAGGTTCAGTGCTGTGCATTGTGAAAGGCTCTTCCAGTTACAGTACTGCCTAACAACTGCAAGGCTGATAAAATAACCACAACTACACAAATTAATCATGACACAGATAATGACACAGGTGTATACTTAGCCTATATTAAAGAATGTTTCAGCATACACACCCGCCAGGAGCCTCTGTCAGGTGATCTGCAATAAAAGTTGACAGAAATTAACACAAAGGTATTCTGGCTATTAGGTTCTCTGGGTGCTGTCACAGTATGTAGAACATTGGAGAATGGAAGGTTATGGAGGGCAACAATTCAAAAGTCACAGGGTTGAGCAGACCTACAGCTGTGCTATTCCAGCAGTTGTGGGGTTCTCAAATGCCATTTTTTGTAACTTTAAAAGAGTATTGCTTTAGTATGACAAACCAATCAGTGTTTAACTAATAGCCCCACAGCCCCCCACATTCCCACAACAATTTGCACAACCATCCCCCCATACACCCTCGAAGCTAAAAAGGACCTTATCAGCATTTCTCCTTGCAGAGGCCAAGAAATATTTTCTCACAGTGTATTGATGCAAGCAAACGCAAGACTGTATAATAGAAAGGAAAAGTAAGCAATGTAGCATAATAATAATAAGCAGAAATGGCACATTAAAGAATAATATTGCATATGCAGGTTATATGAGTGCAGAATGATACATTGATATTAACTGAATTTCTTGGCTGCCTACAAGAATCATTCTTTTTTTAATCCCCAGCAATTCTATTTTAGGGCCAAGGCTTACAAGACATTGGGTGAACATGGTAGAAATCAACAATCCATCATAAGGCTCACTCAGGCTGGCCTATTCAGAGCTACCACTTATTATAAGACAAATGTGTTTAGAATGTGGGAAAAAAACAAGGGTACCTGGAGAGAAAATAAAAATCTCATAGATTTGGGAGACTGTAAAGCTCGACACAGGCCTTTGCATATGAAATTTATAAAAGAGCCTCTGCAACGATTGTATCACCTTATAAAATAAAATGCTTAGCATACTGTAGTTTGTTGCTGGAATGCCAAGAACGAAAATATGAAGGGTGTCCAGAAAGTTTTGCAACTGATTTATATGACAAACAATTCTTTACAGAATTTTATAAACATGTGATACCCCGTGCCTAGAACAAAATGACGTAAGGAAGCTGCACCCGTTTAACTAGGACAGGTCAGTGCGTGACCTTGTGTTGCTGAGTAATTGACAGAGGAGTGAGTGCAATTTAGCTCTGTGGTTTTAAAGGCAGGCTGAGTGCTGGCAACAAAAAGGGACAGGTGGAGCAGTAAACATGAGGAGAGTGCAGAGAGGGGAGGATGGAGTGCAAGGGACAAGAGTGCAAGGTTTCCTGGAGTGGATAAACCATGGTTACAATTAAGAACCAGACATGGCTGGAGCGAGAAAATTAGTCCTGGAAGGGATGGACTTAGGAGACAATGTAGTGACAGAAGCTGTATGTGAAAGTTGCTGGGACCTTTCTCCATTATACTGCACAGGATCTGGATGACAGAACCACTGTAACAGTGCTGTGTGCAAGACTGTTATTGGGTACTTGCTGGAAAAAAGAATAAAAGCCCTTTCAGATACACTGACTTTTAAATGAACAAACACCTAGTGGTGACTCTCCATGATATTCTTCTTGTGATTTTATCCTATTGAAATTTATTTGCACTGTACTTGTGCACTTTAATAAAAAGTTAAAGGCTTGGACACTAAGCAACTGTCTATGTCTCTTCACTTTACACTGGTTCATCTTGGTTCATGAACTACTAGATGCTTCAGAAGCAGATGGTACCCATTGGCTGCAAGTAGGGGGCATCACAGAACATATCCATATGATAACTAGATGTATTTGTTACTGTTCTCTTTTTTTTTACTTACTGTAATTCCCATCAAATGCCATAGACTTGTGCTAGATGTTAACAAAAGAATGCTTATACGTTTTGTTCTAGTATGAATCGTGAACTCTCAAGTACTTCTTCAATAAGTATGTCAATTCTCCCAAACCTTTTCTATAGAGTGATATCTCTGAGGTCTCCAAAGAACTGGAAATCTAAGGAAGTAATACGTAGGATTGATGGGAAAAAATGATTAATTCAAACTTTGTAATTGCTACCTGTGTTTTCCAACATATGCATTTATGTATTTAAAGGGAGAGTTCAGCAAACTTAATTTTAGGCTGAAGTCTTCTTAAATACTTATGCAACATTTTAAGAGTTTGAATATGCAGCTCTACAGGAAGTTTATCATTTGACTACCTGGAATTTTGTGTACCAAAACCCCTACTTCTACTTAGAGTTGCACTTTCACTTTAAATATAAAGAGCTTGGAATGATCTCAGATCTTCCAATGAATTACTTGCTGACATGGAGATACATGTACAATAGTTTTAGATTTAGAGGTGCCTCTGACATTCAGCAACCAAAAAAGCCTACTCTAACATTAAACCATATGGAAATCCATCTTTGTCTTGCTAAATTATTCAGAGCTCTCCCACTCATTTACAAAGAAGGATGATGATTATTCCTGTTACACTTATAAAAAAAGCAGCAATCTGTTATCATTTTTTTTAAATTCAGAAATTTCATGTGTCAAAAGGACAAAACAGAAAATTAATATGAAGTGCAACTAATATAACCTTACAAATTTTAATTAGAAATGCATTCAAAACTTTTAAATAATAAGAAAAATGAATTTACTTTGTAAAGAGCTATAAAAGTGATATGTTAAAGTAATACAAATGGATTTAAATTACTTGTTAAAAGCTGGCCAGTTATTATGCTTAACATGTAATATTATTAAAGTTTTTATTAATGGAGAATGAAAACTAACAGTGTAACAGAAATGTACATATAAAATTAACTGGAAAACATAAAATCCTAACAATGAACAAGCAAGTTTACATGTTTGTATTAACGTTATCAAATAACACAAAACATGACAAATGTCATAGAGTACAGCTTGAATTGATATAATAATACATAAAATATAATATACATTAATAAATATACATTAATTTCATATGCATTCTGATGAAAATGTGTAAAAATACTTTTTTAGCGTTTAGACCTGTTAGGTGAGAGAATACTTTCCATCTCTTTAATTCGTGATTCAGGCCTTTAACATTCCAGTTCCCAAAGTTAACTGTCCCATCATGGAGACATTGATTCTGAATTTTTGATGTCATTTTGTAGTCTTAACTAGAAGTGAGACAGCTTTAACCTTAATTTCCAATTTTCCCACAAGTTATTGCCATGCAGCCTATTGTTACGTTGGAAGTTATAATTATAAGGATTAAAAGGATAGATTAGATATAGCTTGCTCTCTTTCTCTCCCCCCTTAATCCCCCATTTTGCCTCCCCACGTGAGGCTGGACCCCACTTCACAAAGTCACAGTCCTCTGACATACCTAGAGACAGAGCACGTCCAAAACAAAACAAGCCCCCCAGCAGCGGCATTTGAGGATTAAAATGTAGAGATATCTATTGCCAATAAAGTCTAAATACTATAAGCATAAAATATAATCTTCATCCATCCATCCATTTTCCAACCTGCTGAATCCAAAGACAGGGTCATGGGGGTCTGCTGGAGCCAATCCCAGCCAACACAGGGCACAAGGCAGGAACCAATCCTGGGCAGGGTGCCAACCCACCGCAGGACACACACAAACACACCAAGCACACACCAAGGCCAATTTAGAATCACCAATCCACCTAACCAGCATGTCTTTGGACTGTGGGAGGAAACCCACGCAGACACGGGGAGAACATGCAAACTCCATGCAGGGAGGACCCGGGAAGTGAACCCAGGTCCCCCAACTGCAAGTCAGCAGCGCTACCCACTGCACCACCGTGCTGCCCATATAATCTTCAACAGTCTTGAAATATTAAAACAGTAAACCCAGGGAATGGTGTTAAAAAGTGGCCCTGGATAAGCATAGTAAACCCTAATGCAATAATAACAATAACAATAAACCAAGGGTATGATGTTAAACAGTCTCCTTTAGAATAGTTAAAAACAAAAAAAAAAAGAACTACTTTAATTTCTTCCACACATACGCGTGTAATTGTAATTAAAACATAAACAAAAAGTGGCCGAGAAGAAAAAAGGATGTATAATTATCTTACCTGTATCATTGCAAGCAGATCAGACAACAGGTAATATCTTCTTGCCACACCATGACAGGAAGAGACTCACTATCGTATTTCAAAAAGCATTGGGATCAGCTTTCTTAATTCCTTTTCTGCTTCCTCCGTGGTGGAGAAGATGTAATATTTGTCTTGAATATCCACTTTCAGTTTGGCAGGATACAAGAGGCTGTATCTGATATCGGCTTTCCGTAACCGCAGTTTAATGTTGTAAAAAGCTGTATGTTTAGAAGTTGTTGAGGGTGAGATATCAGGGAAAATACGAATGTGGTTATTTTCAAATATAATCTCTTGTTTGTGTCTGAGAAGTGCCATTACATTAAGCTTAAATTGTAATCTCTCAAAGTGGACAATTAAAGTCCTAGGTTTAGAGGTATTTGATCCATGTATGCGCAGCTGTAGTTTTTCCATCAGTGTTAGATGCCAAATGTTCCGCTGTTTCAATTCGAGCTGTGAATGTCTGCTTAACGTCTTCCAGCTGATCGTCAAGTTCTCTCAGTTTAAATGCATTTTCTCGAATGTGTTCCTCAATTTTTCTCAGCATATCTTTAAAGACTGAATCAAAACGAATATATATACGTTTTTCCAAGTCTTTATATTCCTGTCGCATCTCTTGCAGCTCCAGCCGCAGCTTCTCATTTGTCTTCTCGTTTGTCTTGAGCAAGCCATTTATTTCTTTCTTCATATTTTTCTGAATGTCTTTCTTGAGCTCACTTATGGCCGTGGCCGTGGCCAATGTTGCAATCATTTCCTTCAGTTCGGACAAATTGTTTCGGCTTTCATGCTCCGCGGGTGAAATGGCAACCCCGTTACAGCTGATGCTTCATGCTCGCAAGGAGTAGATGAATGTGCGGACTGCAAGGCCACCTCTAGTTTCAAGTGATCTTCTGGAATCAGCGAGCTATTGTGAACTGCATCACTTGCACCTTCACTCCCATTTTCGCTCTTGACTGGAGATGATGCAGTGGAACGGGGTCCTGGGAAGTCTGTGCTTTCGCCTGTCTGTTCCAGGTCAGTCTCTGAAAGGTCATACCTTGCACTTGTGCCTGATGCCTGTCTAAACTTGGGTGTAGTTTTAGGTTTCTTTTCCGTTTCTTTCTGACCCCCTTTCTTGTTACTCATGTTTATATACTGTAGTAGAAACTCCTTTGGTTAGGTAAATACAGGATACCTCAGGATAATAAGAAATATGAGAAAAAATAAAGCCTCTACAATGGAGCTCCGCTCTCCCGTAATGGACGAGACCAACTCATTCTGATGAAAATTAAAAAAAAAAAATGTCAGATTTGTGGCACAATGATTCTCACTATGCACATACACAGATCATGAGGAATACAGATGCTGTGAAACAATGAGTTAAGGTATTACAGTTCATTTTTATCCAAGTCAGAGAAGAGGTTGAGGTACTTTGAGTTTGCTGTTAAGTCCAAAATATATCACTTTGCCACCTGCAAATACTCAAGCCGTGACAGACTTGTGGTGCTGAAAGCACTGCCTAATGGTCAAGTGGAGTCCACTTTATCCCACAGACAAGGCAAGCTAAAGCAGCGGTCACACACAATTTGTGATCCGTTTCACTAGCAAGATTTCAGTGGCATCAAATGAATTCATTGAGAAGCCATGATTGCTACATTACCTCATGCTATCTGTGGCCTTATTGTTACTGAAGTGGAAGAAAATCTCTCACCCTTGCAGATATTTCACTTCATTAACACCTACTCTGTACAGAATCAAATAAACCACAAGAATTACAAATCCACCATGGTTTAGTAAACTAAAACACAGTTCTAGTAGTTACATTAAATAACTATTGCATAAAACAACCTTAACACACCTACACTTAATGGATAATTAATCTGAGGCTAGGGATCTGCACTGGCAATCGGAAGGTTGCCGGTTCGAATCCCGTAAAATGCCAAAAGGGACTCTGCTCTGTTGGGCCCTTGAGCAAAGCCCTTAACCTGCAATTGCTAAGCGCTCTGAGTAGTGAGAAAAGCACTAAATAAATGCAAAGAATTATAATTATGGAAAAAGCACTCCTTTTGTCTTGTGAATATGTAAAAGGAATTTTCACATTTACTCAAAATATGGTAAAGTGTATTTAAACAGATTATGGGGTAGCAGCCTAAGTGTGTATGAAGAAATCAAACTTCACCAAAAAAAAACCCAAAACAAATAGTTTAATTTCTAACCTTAATCGAATAAACCGGCTATTTTCTATCAAATGCAAGGCCACTGCAACATAACATGTTCAACACAGGAAGATTTCCACATGTTCAAATAGACACTTTTCTGCAAGTCAAAAATCACAGTTTCTTTATAGGTCAAATTGTATATTATATTGTACATTTTGCATACAGAGTAACTTAATAGGTAAGATTTATAATGTGACTATCTATGGCAGAGAACAATTTTCTATGTTACTGTGACAGTGTAATCAAAAACACAAGAATGAAATTACTGGTATGTTCTGTTGTCATTTTCTGCTTTAACAAATGACTTTAACTACTTTTAGCAAATGGCTGTTTTATTACAAAATCATCTTTGTCTCCAGTTCTGTGATACCCTTTACAAACAGTAAGAACACAGCATAACAAAAATAATCTCTTGCTATTTGCTCATGTATCCTAAACTGCATTACTTTCACAAAGAATTATTTTTCCCAGCTGGAAGGATCTCTTTCTGGTGTGTACACCTCAGTGGCAAAGTGATGTTCTATATTATCTCATACTGAAAACTTTCTTGCTTTCTTTATGAGGAACTGTTCAGAATTTTTGCAGAGCTTCTTTGCATAAACTCATTAATAATATAAGCATGCCAAGCCTATGCTGTGCTGAACGTTTACATTTTATCCTATTTTAGAAGGACCTCTCTTCTCGTAAGCTCTGCTGATTGAGTGGGGCTTAAGTACTGAGTGTTCGGGGACTGTCTTTAAAATATATATTACCTCCTTTGTGTTTAGATATTATGTTAGGCTACTCACATTAAAAAAATCACAAAATATATCATTTAAAATACTGAAAGGATATTTAGTATTTTGATTGCATTCAGATTCACTGTCTATACAGGAAGTCTTACCTAACTGTTGTTCAATTTTCTTAAACTTAATATTTTCAAAAGTTTACCCAATGGTGCAATGACCAATAATTAGCTAATGAAAAATAACTATTAACCTCCTTGGTGTTAACCTCAAATGTGACTCGGGTCAGAATTTTGTCATTACAGTTAAGCCTGAATCAGATTAGGGGTGAGTGTAATGATCCACTTTACAGTGTTAAGCCTGAATAAGTCTTGGGAAGGTATTCTGCTGCCATTTAGTGGATAAAATAATATCATTCTGCAAAAAATCATAAATATTTCTATGCATTCAGTCACTTTATGGTAATGCTATAGTAACTCATCAATATTCATGAGAATGATGGAGTCTTCAACCAAAAGCAATTGCAAACAAAAAACTGTAAACTGAACTGATCCATTGCTCAAGTCGAGTGATAATAATGACGATATGGATTGGTCATCAGATGTTAACTTGGATAGTTTAGCTGATTCAAACAATTATGTGCATTGTGACTTTGGTCACTAGAAGCTCCACCATGTTCAAAAGTAGTTGTATGGGAAAAAGGAAAAATCATTGCAATCAAGTGCAAGGACAAGAAAGATGTTAGCCTCCTAAGCACAGTTCACCATACAGCAACTGTTCATGTCTGGGGAAATGTGGAAGTCAGTAAGCCTTGTGCTGTGGTAGCCTACAATAACACAAAGGGTGCATCAATCATGCAGGTCAGGCACTGACATAGTATCCTATTATGCTCAAACAACAGAAAAATACTATAAAAAAGTGTGCAAAGAAGCACTTCTACTGTCCCAGTTGCAATGTCAGGTTGAGTGTTGGTGACTGTTTCAAAACATATCACATAAAGGGCACTTAATAAATCTGCATCAGTACAGCATTGGACACTAGACATACCTCTCCTACTGTATTTATGTCAATGTTTCAGTATTTGCATGTTTCTGTTAAGAGTGATGAAATTTTTTCTTGTTGAAAAAAAACATTTTTGGCTCATATTTAAGGGTACACATAATGGTAAATAGTTTAATACAAAATTACTAATACTATCCCAAAATCACTACTAGTATTACCATATAAAAGGAGAAAAGCAACTGAAATAAGTTCTTCATCTAGCTATTAATATGATTAAAACACAGTAATTCATTAAAATTATAAAAATAAGTATGAACTAGGAAAGGAACTGATTTATTGTATAATAGGAATACCAAAAAAAATGAATTCCAGTTTGAAGATACATGGAAACAAATGTGTGCCTTCGGGTGCAAGTAAAGCATAATGCACAGTCAGTCTATTACACTTTATAACACTAAGCAATTAGCCAAGTGCAAACTTTAATCATACTCTGTCCTTGCTATTAGTAGTCAATGTAGTCTTTGTTGTATGCCCAGTTCCTCTGATCTTCTGCTTGAAATCAGCTGCAGTTACATTTCTAAACCCATCATATGTTTATATCAGTTAGGGCAACAGCACCTTTTCCATGTAATTAATTACTTCAAACATCATTTAGTGTAACAATAATAATCTGCAGACAATATTAGTTGAATTAATTCAGTCTTATACATTATTAGGAAACATATTTACAACACCAAATCAGAAAAGCTTGGACGGTATAGTCACTTTTTTGTGAGCAATGAGAAATGTACCTAAGTTTCTTTAACAATCTCAGATCAGAAGAAGTTGGGATGATATTGAAAATGCAAAAAAAAAAATGTAGTGACTCTTAAATTTACTTTGACTTTTATTTCATTGAAGACAGTATGAACCCAAGATATTTCATGTTTTTTCTGGTCGACTTTGTTTCATTTATGTATACATCCATTTTAAAATATACATCCATTTCTGCATTCCAGGCCTGCAACACATTCAAAAAAAAGTTGGGACTGTAAAGCATTTACCACTTTGTACACACTCAAAACACATTTTTCGCTCTGAGAATATAAAGCAATGAAGCATTTCTGGTGTTATTTTGCCCCATTCTTCCTGTACACATCTTAAAGTGTGTAACAGTGTGGTGTTGTTGTCAAATTTTTCATTGCAATTCTCCACACATTTTCTATTGGGGACAGGCAGGACTGCAGGCAGTCTAGTCCAGTACCCATACCCTCTTCGTCCACAGCCATGCCTTTGTAATGTGTGCAGAATGCGGTTTTGCATTGTCTTGTTGAAAAATGCATGGACTTTACTGTTAAAGATGTCTTGACTGTAGCATATGTTGCTATAAAATCTCGATCTTCTTTTCTCCATTAATGCTGCCATCACAGAAGTATTCAACAAATTACCTTTGTCACAGGCACTGACACAAACCCATACAATGACAAACCCTTGCTTTTGGACTTGTTGCTGATTAGTGTTGATCAGCAAATTTTGCCAAAGCGTTATTCGCAATGAATTTGCTGTATTTGCATTCACCTTGTTCGTCAAATAATTTACTGATAAT
Source organism: Erpetoichthys calabaricus (assembly GCF_900747795.2). Lineage (NCBI taxonomy): Eukaryota > Metazoa > Chordata > Cladistia > Polypteriformes > Polypteridae > Erpetoichthys > Erpetoichthys calabaricus. Next base: position 165,962,576 of record NC_041397.2, read on the forward strand.
TCAGCTGGTTTAGTAGAATTTTTTTTTTTTTAATACCAGTGCCCCATAATGCTTTGCGAGGTCAGTGCAATGTCCTCTGGAGCTGTAACAGCCAACATTGATGGATATATAATGCTGATCATTTGCATTGCAGACTGTGGGACAAGTTCTCTCTTTGTGTAACCAAATGTGCAGGTTGATCTTTGAGATCCAAACAACATAAGAGTATACCCTATGCATGCATAATAATTAGCCACGTGGCGTGTGAAAACAAACCTTGAAGGAGCCTGAGGAACAACAGAGGAAACTCCATTAAATAATACTAATAATGAAAGATTTATTAATATTTACAAGACGTTTCTTTCTTTTTGATACAATAAAAAGTGCAAAGCATCAGCACAGACAGCTTAGAGAGCCTTCAGCATGACTTCAAAAAGTACAGTAGAACAAGCCAGTGGTTTCAATCATGAGACACCATTTTGAATTTTCTTCTTTTAAAAGACCTACATATTTTTTCTGATTTCTGACTAAGATCGGCATTTCCGCTTTGTGTGGATGAACTATATGATTGTGCATTTCTGACTGCTTTCTTTCTTCGTTGATATCACCTTTTTGGCCAAAATAATGAAGTATATATAGCATAAACAATGAGTTATCTCTGCTTGTGAAGTTGTAATATATTATAATAAACAGTTATGATTTTAAAATGTTACAGTAATTGTGTCAATTGCAAGTATCCAAAGTAATTGGCTAAACTGCTGTAGGCCCACCTACTTTTTAAGTTGCAGCTGACATCTTTGAATTGCCAGCTCTCAACAGGGATTGTGAGCAACTGTGAAGATGGTATTAAACGGGCCCAACATTATCATATGCTAGTCAATAAAACCATCTGGCTGAGAAATATTAAAAGCCATTAAGCAAATACAACTTGTTACCAGAACCAAGATGCTAAAAACATAACTAAAGCTGATAAATGGAATGCTATGAGTCCTTAACCAGAAAGTTTGTTCAAGGTTTATTCGCTAATGTGCCAGTCGATCTTCGAGTTTCACGTCAGTATAAGAGAAGGAATTGTGTGCCCTGTGCATGCATAGTAATTAGCCACGTGCAGATAAAAAACAAACTTTGGAGGAGCCTGGCACCCCACCTCCCCAAACACAGGAGACTCTATGAAATAAAAATAATGAAAGGTTTATTGCTATTTACAACATGTTTATATCTTTTGATAGAATAAAAAGTGCAAAACATCAGCAAAGACAGTTTGGAGAGCCTTCAGAGTGACTTCATAAAATAGAAGGAGCCAGCAGCTTTAATCATGACATGCCACTTTGAATTTTCTGCCTTTAAAAGACCTATATGCTTTTTTCTGACTTTTGACTAAGAGTTTGTTGTCTCTGACTGTGTACTTTTTTCTTTGATATAGCAGAGGCATGGTGGTGCAATGGTTGGCAACGCTGCTGCACAGCTCACGTCACCTTTTTGGCCACAATAAATGATCCAATATAGTTGGCAGATGTTTCCCTAGCCCTCAGGGACACTTTAAAGATGACTGCACCATTATAATCTGGTCAAATCTAGTTCAGTTAGTCCTTCTCCATTGACTTTAATGCAGTTTGCCAAGTTCCACGAATAGTGTGAACATTTCTGTGATTTCAGGTAACTCATGGTGAAGCGAACTCGGCAATGTTTGCACATCACTATTGCTGATAACAGTTTGGATGATCTTTTTCATCTTTGATCCAAAGCATACGGGAATACTGATTCATCTGACCACAATATATGTTTCCACTGTGTGATGGTCCATCCCAGATGCCTCCTAGCCCAGAGAAGTCAACTGCCTTTATAACCAAATCATAATTACAATTATCTGTTTACATCACCTGTTTGAAATCACATCATTATTTATTTTTTTACCTTATTAGTGGTGCTAATTTGCCTTTGTCCCAACTTTTACTGTAATGTATTGCAGGCGTGAAATGCAGAAATGAATGTATATTAAGAAACTGAATGAAAGCTGTCCAGACAAAACATGAAATATATTGGGTTCATACTGTCTGCAATGAAATAAATGCCAAAGTAAATTTAAGAATCAGTGCATTTTTTTTTTTGCATTTTCCATATCATCCCAACTTCTTCTGATCTGAGGTTGTTAAAGAAACTTGGGTACATTTCTCAATGCTCACGAAAAAGTGACTAAATTTGGTTATATAATCATTTATAACATGTAACACATTACGAACAGTGTGTTACTTTTTATTTTTTCTTATTTTATATAAAAAACCTCACATTTCACTGGCCAATTATTAAATCTTTAAGTCCGGAGCTGCTTTGTACCAATATTATGCTGTGTGCAAGCAAAAAAGTTGTGCCTTCATGTGCTGAAAGAAGCAAAAATAGTTGCATCCCCCATTGCTGAGGGATGAGTTGCACATAGTATGAGTAGTATGAGCAAGTAAATGAGCAAGTAAATAAACAACTACATACTAGCTGCAGAGCAGCCTGAACTAAAATCAGCATCAACTGACTGCTGCCTTTTGTCTCCATGGAGAACTAAAGAAAAATCTTGTAATGTCTCTAGGCATCCACTACCATACTGGACTCTGAGTCAAGTAGTGTTACCAGTGGCATCCAATCCAATGATGCCAAACATACTGCAGTTCACTCTGCCATCATACAATTATTTACAGTGAAACACATAAATTACCCCATAGTCTTCACATTATAAAGTAACTAAAATAAACCATGTCAAATTAAAAGAATAATTGCATTTGTGCAATCTGCATATACTGTAGAGAGACTCAACAATAGAGAACCAGGACCCAAATCAGTTTTTTCTCAGTATAGTGGATAATTACTGAAATCCTATTTAAAAAGCAACAATGAAAGACAGAGCATGCTTTGAAGTAGCCAGGAAGAACAAAGGTGTACAGTTATCTTAAAAAGTCAGAGGGTTTGTTATATAACCATTCCAGTTTTATACACAACGTACAAGTTAAAATTATTATAGGGGTCTGGGACCAGCCCGTCTCCTAGTTCAGTTCTACTGGCCAAATCTCAGCAGCTTTACTCATGGGTCACATAGATGCCTCAGTTGCATAATTTCCATCTAAAACCTCTCCCTGTCTGTTAGACTTCTTCCTTGTAATTTTAGGTCCCATGTATTTGAGATTATACTGAGATGCACTAGCCAATTTCACGCTTCAATATTTGACAGTCTCCATACTTTCCTTCATTGTTTAGTGTTGTTTTATTGTTTAATCAGAACATCTGCACCTAACAAAAAGGCACCAACTAACTTCTTAAGTACTTTTCGTAACTCTAGGGTAGGTAGGAAAGTCAAAACTAGGTATGTAATTGTTATCTGTAATCTCTTAACTGTTTCACTGTCCTTATTTACCCCAGGTATTCAACCCTAAGGACCTTTATAAGTTAGCTGTTCACTGACTAGGATTGTTTTTTAATTTACACTCCATTACTTTAACTCAGGTTTACCATCAATGCAGGACTTCACAAAACGCCTGTATGTAGGTAAAGGGCATGCAGTATGACAAATTGATTATAAAACTGTCCAGTCTGTTAGTGCTCCAGTTATTTCAGATAGCTAAAAAATAAGCTTGGCTAAAATTGCATTGGAATGTTTTGGCACACTTGGAATAGAAAGTATATCACCAGCATCAATTTGACCTGTGGAAAGGAAAACATACAAGGAGGTGTGTGGATGGGTAAGTTGTGAGTAAAGCAACATGCTTTCAGATATTTAACAGACATGACAGACCCAACAATGTATGCAAATGTGAGATTGAACTGTGGGCTTTCTTTGTGAAGACAAAAGGACCAATAGAACCAAAAAATATGATTTTATTACAGCTATACTGAAATGCTGGCACACATATTGAATAAGTATAAAAAGCATAATTTCACCTTGGGGACAAAAAAGGTCTATCTGCCTATCTACAAAAGAAAAAAAAATATATCAAAAACGTTTTCTGAACAGAATTTTATACTTACAACAACATGGGCATTTTCAGTGCAGCAAAATAATAAGAAAATTCAAGGTAGTAAACAAGTATGACATGAACATTGAGGAAATGATTAAATAATTTTAAAACACAATACCAATTATTGTTATCTGTGGGGCTTCTAGTATTAATCGAAAAGTAAAAAAAAAGATTTCTTGCAGATGTAACACTCTATTTAAATGCCTGTGGCTTCTGTCAAAGTTTTAGAAATGCAAGAAAACACCAACTGAACTAAAACTAAAATTAAAAGTGAACTGGAAACGGAGTCTCTTTTTGAAGAAGGTTGTAATAAAAGGCAATGTGAGCACTTGGTTTTCTTCTGCTAAAAGAGCAGGCAGATTTTCAAAACACAGGAACAGTACTAAGACATTATCACAGTCAAAATTACTTTCCATTGGGAATCAAAAACTGCACCAAACTGCAAATGTAATGGCTATTCAAAACATTCTAAGGTCCTGCTTTGCCTTTCAGCCTTCACAGAATACACTTCACTCATGTTCAGTGTGACAGTTCTTTCAGGCCTCAGTCATTTACCTGAAATCTGTCAGTTGAAAAGGTTAAAGCATTTCCCATGTAGAAGTACAAAGTAGTTAAATCTTATATATTGCACATATTTCCTTTAAAAGGTGGACTGGTAAATAACTGAATTTTGATGGGTTTATGCATTTCTCATTATGAGTTCCTTTCTGCCTGTCCCCATTATTCATATAACATCAATAAAATGAGAAAGAGAAAGAGAAAGAAAGAACCTGAGAGTGTTTAACACATTTAACAGCAAAGGTTATCGTGTCAATGACATTCACATCAGGATAGGTACTGTAGTACACACTGCTTAGAAAAACAGCAGTAATTTAATCATCTTTTAGAATCATAGAGAGTTTTTGAAAGATGATAAAATCAATGTTCCTGCTACTCAACATGTCACGGTGCCTTCAATGAGCCTTCTTTCAATTGATGCAATTATGTTATTCACTCCAGAAGTGATGGTCATCAATTCTTCTTTTTGTGATAAACTTTTTTTTTATTTTGGATTCCGATTAAAGTTTTTACCTTTGACAGTGTTTACTTGCCAAAAAGAGAAGTTTTTAACATTATTGGTTAAAGTGCTGGTGAGATTTTCTTTCTGTGCTTCTAGGGTTCTTGCACATCTGTTGTGCTTCATTACTATATAGCCCATCATCAGCCGGGTTAGAAAGAAATAGACTCAAACAGATGTACTATTACTTAGACAAAATGGTACTGAAGTAAAAGTATTCAAGATGGAAATGACACAAATAAAAGTAAAAAAGTAGGCATGGAAAATGTGTTCAAGTAAAAGTGCAAATTACTTACTTTAGATAGAAAATTCACATGTATTGAAAACAATAAGAAGAATATACATAGCAATAGAATAATGTTGTTTCTTAAAAGGCATGTCAATGAAATATATACACATATAAAGAGTTAGATGGAGAAACATTGTACTGTGCTCAGTATGGCACATAATTAAATCTCAAATTTAGTCAATATAGCTTGTACATTTCTATGAAATGTAAAATAATTTGTTCATAAGCAAAGCACACACCAACATCGTTGATTTAAAATTGCAATTAATATGGTACACATCTTTCAAAAGGGGCCCATCATCAATTGCAAAATGCGTTGTACTCCTCCTCCACGTGAATGAGATTTAAAGTTATAAAAGCAGAGCACAATTTTTCTTAATGGTAGAAGTACACAATAATAATCCATCCATCCATTTTCCAACCCGCTGAATCCGAACACAGGGTCACGGGGGTCTGCTGGAGCCAATCCCAGCCAACACAGGGCACAAGGCAGGAAACAATCCTGGGCAGGGTGCCAACCCACCGCAGCACAATAATAATTTAAATATGAATTCAATAAGGTTGCTATGTTGTTTAGTAAGATATTGTTTCCATTTGCAAAAACACAGAAGACACAGGAATGCAAAAATGCAACTCTCAATATTCGTATTAAATGTTAAAATCTGACTGTTTAAATGGCAAAATTCCCAAACATATATCAAACATTATAGAAGAATCCAGTGTCATCTCTTCGTTTGCAGCCCTGAATTTAAATATAGGACCACGTTTTCCTTTTCAAACCAGAATCGAAATTAGCAGCACATCAACCTTGTTGATTTCAAATTCCAATTATTCTTCTGCACCTTCTTGAAAATGGAGCTCTTCATCAACTGCAAAGTGCCTCATGCTCTCCCTCCATGGAATTAAATTTCAATGTATGAAAACAAGTCAACATATTTTTATACTAGACATGCACTATAACATTTGAGTAATGAATATTAAGGCTTTTTGTTACATATTTTTAGACTGTTATTAAAAAGTTGGTGGCAACACTCATCTCTGTATATTTCATATATGAAAACATGCAATAAATGACACCATGACAATGAATGCATGGTATGCAAGTTGTTAAAATCATCCCTAAATATCTGTTAACAAAATATTCCGTAATTATTATTAATAAGTAATATTTTGAAAAATCAAAGAGGAGAGAACAAAACAATTTACAGTTTTGCAAACAAAGTGCAATAGCTGGCATAGGAAATGGAAATAAAACTGACATCCATATGACAAAAGGCATTTGAATCATGTTGACATTCGGCATGTACAGAACAATCTGCATAGTATCACATATATAAACAAATTGTATAAATACCAAGCACAGTTAATATGTTACCTCTAAATGGGAAAGTAGAAAACCAATGAACAAACTAAAGTAAAATGTTTGTAGTTGTACTGAACTCTATCAAAAACGTGTGTTGAAAACGAGAAAAAAAAACATGCTGTGAAATGGCAGGTGGTTTGGCCGTTCTGGGAGATAAATCCATCACTGAGCAGAAGTTCTTATATTTTTCAGTTGTTAGTCAGTTGCCAGTACCACTTAATGTGACCAACTTTTAGTAGTCGTACATGCAGGAATGTATGTAATCACAATTTTCAGTGTGGAGCTTTATGCTATAGTTAGGGAAACCTATTGTTTCCTCCAATGGTTTAGACAAAAACTTTGAAAGTGCCCATAATCTTATACAGAATATCACTGCTAAATATACAAACTTACCAATGTACACTAATAAAATGTATGCACATTTAGAAAATTATGTATATTTTAAATGCACACCTCAAGTGTATTACAAACTTGGTAATCTTGGATTCCAATACTATAATCAATATTTGGAGTCGGAACATTCTTTGGGCAGTCTATTTTTTCTCGTAGATTTAAAACATTAACTATATATATTTTGGTCTTATTTTATATTGTAACTTTCCAAAATGCCAGCTTCAGTGCTTACAACATAACTAAATCTGTTAACATAATATCACATCTAACTTGTGATCAGGCTCACATTAAGGAATTCACATCCAGACTAGACACCTGAGAAGAATGAAAGCCATACTCTTGTTTCTCAAAACTACACCAACCTCAACAGTTGCAAAGCATTTCTGTTGTATTCCAGTTTCTTCATACATCCCAAAGCAATTCATATCAGCTTGACTGGCAGCATTAAGCTTACTCAGCTTAAGTGAGAGTCCATGTGAAGTTCTGCTTCCTGATGCAGGGGTGATTCCAAATGTTGCCAAAAGAGTCTCTGATTTCTTGTGTCATAGTACTGGAAAAACAGGCACAGAAAAGCCACTGAATTATACTTTTTAGGCTTTTTGGAGAAAAAAAAAACAAACACTATTTGAGCACTATTTGAGCTGTACATTCTACATACATTCAAGATTTATAAAATAGAAACACTTAACAATTAGCTTCACTGTTTTACCTTTTTTAATACTATATATATATATATATATATATATATATATATATATATATAAACAGATTTATTATTTTGTCTGGTTTACTCCCTAAAAGAAAACAGGGATCTATGTCTTATATATCTGTACTTGTTATATTAGCCAAAGCAATGACAGTGTTTCCCATGTTTTCTACTAATCTGTGTACCACAATTAATAAGTCTGCCTAGTAATGCCTTAATGACTCACTATTTTGACCTGTGCATATCTCCTAATTATCTAATTAAGTCACCTGGAGACCTAATCAATTCAGTTTTAAAATCACATTATCTACTTTACATGACAGAATGTCTACACCAGGCCACTCAGATTGTTAAACCAATTAACCTAGGGAAGAGCATTAACCTCTTATACATATGAAGTTTATTTATAAGTACTTAGCTGGCGTATGTGGGCCGTTGGCACTGACATTGCTGAATGAACAGACAAAAGTAAAATGTAAGAGTAATGTGATAATGGTGTCTGCTCATTTTGCCTCTATTATACCTCTTTTTAGAAATGTGATTCCTCCATTTTCTTTCTTAATTATGTGGTAACAGATTAATAATGGAAAGGATTTCACAGAAAACAAATAATTGCATTACATTTAAATGTTTATGTACCTTTATATAGTGTATGTCAGGGGTTCTCAAACTCAGCCCTGGGGACCGACTGTGGCTGCAGGTTCTTGTTCCAACCAGCTTCTGTTTTTAATTGGATTCCTGGGCTAATTACATGAACTGTTATTTTCCATGTATTCTAATTGTTTAATTAATCAATTATTTGCTAATTAGTGGGTCTGACAGTAAAGTAGTCGCTGCCTTTCTTGATTCAGTGTTGTTTCCCTGGGTGTCTGCTCTAAAATGAAGGGAGCAAACTGCACAGAGAAAGGGAAAATATAATGTAAATCAACAAAAGAGATTTCAGCATTTAAATGTATAGCAAAAATAGAAATATTTCTAAATGTCTTATAAATGTAAAAAGCATGCTGATGTGCTTATCTGAATGTAGAATAAGAGAAGAGAAATAAAATGATTAGCTAATTAAATGAGATCAGTGTTATCAGTTGTTGTCACTGATTATGAATCTGGCTGGAACAAAAACCTGAAGTCACAATGGGCCCCCAAGACCGGCTTTCAGAACCCCTGCTGTATGTAAACCTCACTTTTGTCACAAATTGTTCATTTTTAATATTAATACAATTATTTTCATCAGGCTCAACCCCCAAAAAAGCTGTTTTAATGAATATTCTTTCCAAAAAATTAAATATTCTATTAATGTATGCACTATTTAATTTTTTACCTCTCCTAAACTGTCATACACTGTTCCTGCCAAATTCTTCCTTAAACTTAACCTTCATGTTTTTTTATGGCTGTAAAACTGTAACACCAGTTTGTTTCTTTACAAAATAGATATCATTAATGGTCTAAAGTTCAAAGTTGTTCTCCAATAACAAGAATGTCTCTGGGCAAAATATATCTGAGCTTTTCAGAGATTTTTTTCAGGTATTTTGTAAACAAGACACAAAGTCTTTATAATGGTAATCAATAGTCCAGAGTAGCACACTGTTAAGAGAATGGAAAAATTCTCATACAGCTTCTCTAAAGCTATTACTTTAAATAACACAAAACCACACATATTAAACAAATACAATATATGCAGTCTATGAGTAATATTATGCTAGATGTCTTGTGTTGAGCTGGCAAGAAGTTTATTGGGGCAAGGGTGGCAACAATTTGACACAGGGCAAAGCTATGTGGAAAAATTCTCATACAGCTTCTCTAAAGCTATTACTTTAAATAACATAAAACCACACATATTAAACAAATACAATATATGCAGTCTATGAGTAATATTATGCTAGATGTCTTGTGTTGAGCTGGCAAGAAGTTTACTGGGGCAAGGGTGGCAACAATTTGACACAGGGCAAAGCTAGGTTCCATAGATAGCTAGTGTGGGAATCTGAGGTGGGTGGGGTGTTATTGTTGAGCCCTCTGTGTGTGTGTGTGTATGCCAAGTGGCAAAAACAAGGCTATCAGCATATGCGAAAGAGAAAAGTGGTCTAGTGAGAAGCATGCAATGCTTTTTTCAAAACACTAGCGGGCAGGTAAGCCACTAATTGCTACCATTGGTAGACAATCTTCCATAACAAAAGAAGGATGAGTAGCAACACTTTGTGACTGCTGTTAAGAGACAGTCTCAGAGGATTATTTTGAGTAATCGATAAACTGGTAAATGTACATGAGAAAAAATCATAGTCATTGCAAAGCAAAAGTCAAAAAGCAGGGATGAAATAGAAGACCACAAGCAAGCAAAACACATGGGGAAGTCAAACATCAAAGTCAAAAGGAGAAGGAAATGTAAAACAGAAACTAAACATGCGCTAAGCCTACTTCAATCAATACTAACTGGCACTAAGTATTTTGTTTATTTTATCCAGTCAAGATATGATTTTGAATGAAACCACAGACATATTTATACCAGAAGTCCATATCTAATGAATTGTGATACAGGGTCCATAATACAATGTTGCTATTATACAGTACATTCCCAGAAGAATGGGTAAAATAATAAAGAAATACTATTTTTGCAAAAGAATAAAATCAATAAAATATACAAAATTAGCATAAAAATAACACAAATGTGTAAATTCTTCACCATTTCAGTTTGACCCAAATGTATATTTTTATGGAGTTTTGTAATTGCAATTTTGAATGTGATAGAAAACTCAGTTGTTTCTCCCATCCCTTATACATCTGTAAAAACTTTGGCAATTTCAAACTCTAACCTGCAAGCTTTAAATTATCCATTTACTGTCATAGTGATGGTATGTGCTAGAATAGAATCTACAATGGACTGGTACCTCAATTTGTAACTGTCTACTTTGTGCCTGATGATGCTCTGAATTTAGATGATTTGAAAATGAATAGGTAGAAAAGGTGAACATTCTTTGGTGAAAATGAAGGATATACAGTACAATCATCCATCCATCCATTATCCAACCTGCTATATCCTATCTACAGGGTCACGGGGGTTTGCAGGCCAACACAGGGCGCAAGGCAGGAAACAAACCCCGGGCAGAGTGCCAGCCCACCGCAGGGCGTGCACACACACACACCAATCACACACTAGGGACAATTTAGAATCGCCAATCCACCTAACCTACATGTCTTTGGACTGTGGGAGGAAACCCACACAGACACGGGGAGAACATGCAAACTCTACACAGGGAGGACCCGGGAAGCAAACCTGGGTCTCCTAACTGCAAGGCAGCAGCGCTACCCACTGTGCCACCGTGACCCCTAAACCCATGCAGACACAGGGAGAACATGCAAACTCCACTCCACCGTACCGCCACAGTACAATCAATGTTGTTCAAATAATTAACTTTCTGCTATTCAATGCAAACTGTAATTAAATGCATTTTGGCTGGAATTGTAAATATAGCCTAGTGTTAGGTTCTTAGCTAGTTTAATTATTACCTAAACTAAAAAAGTTTAGAAACTGAATTTATCATGGTTATGTGTTTTTGGCTTGATTTTTTTAATTCACACTGTTACGAGTACACATCAGTTTCACACCAAAAACTGCGGTATTACTGGGATAATTACCAAGGTTTTAACCTATGGTGCTCACTGTAGTATATTCAGGGTAGATTACCCACCTTGCACATTCAGCCATGTATTTGTTAGACTCCTGCAGCTCTGAAAAGGATAAAGTGCTAACAGGTCCAGTCCATCGGCAGTAAGTTCACCTATCTGTTATGCAGTGAATATTCTTAAACTTAGATTACATTAAATTAAGTTGTTTTAGGTTGCTAAGACTTCAGCTCCACGTTGCATGCCCATCTTGGATTTATTTGATACCTATGAACTCACTTAATGTGAGATGATTACAGTATTATAAATAACACATGTGAACATAGACAGAACAAGGCCAGCACTAAATTGTTCAAAGCTTATGTTTGGGTAATTACATATTATTTGGTATGGAGCTTCATAATTGCATTTCTCTTTGTGATTAATTTAAAATTTGGAAATCATTAAAACAATCAGGTAGAATGTTCACAAGGCACGACAATGGTTAAATTTCACAGTATATGCACACTTTTCAAGATCAAGATGAAAAAGATGGCCTAATAATACTGCCAAAGGCTCACATAGCACCCATTCTGCCCCACTGCACATATTTATCTTAACTCCTCTATTCACTTTCCATTAATATAGTTTTTCTTTCCTGAGTGTGCTATCATCCTTGTTCTTTGCTTTTATTAAGTTTCAAAACTATATTGGGAACAAGTCACTGCTTTCAAGAAGCAGGTGATTTTCAAGTCTTTGTATCCGTCCCAAGTCAAAACGAGCAAGTCCCGAGTGAAGTGACAAGTCTTAAACTTTCAAACAAGTCATACTGCATTTTTAACCAAATGTAATACTATTTCTTAAATTACATAATCATAAATGGATTTTAAACATTTATATTTCTAAAACATCAACATGTTAATACATGAATGGACAAAAAAGAAAAAATGTAGTGTAAATACACAGGTAATAGAAACAATTCTCAAAGTGCCACTGAATGTAACAATACAAGTAGTGCAAACAGATTAGCAGGCCTGTCTATTTCCTGTGAAATTAAATATACAGAAGACATTCGTGGATTTTTCCTTAGAACCTAACTAATAATTGTTAGCGGAAACTGTAAATGTCCTCCGTAATTTATTATGGCTTTTTTCGTAGCAATACTGCACTGTAGAGAGAACAGGAAGCAACTGTAGAGGAAAACGCGGCTTGGGATGGCGAAAGTAGCCAATCCGAGAGCATTGTACTGTACTAGAATTTGAAATTGTAACTCCCAGCAGTCCCTGCAGTGGCTCTGATTGGCCTTCTGCTGAGGGTGCAGGGGCTGTTGGGGTCAAAGGATGTCAGCGTGGCTTTTAAAAAGGGGGCTGGTGACCAAAAGAAAAAAAAAGTTTTTGTAATTTGTGTTTCAAGTTCCTGTCTCTCTGCCTGCCTTTTGTTGGGTTACCTGTACTTATTTGTTTTGTCCTGGATCGATTCGTGGTTGGGGTCTGGATTGTCTGACGTCTGCCTGTGTACATGAGGACTGTAAGTGGATTCATTACCATCCTGCGAAGAAAGGAGCGCTCCTGAACCTGTCCACCCGTCTTCACCATTTCAGGAACTACCGGTAGGACTATCTTTACATTCCCATTCAATGTGTGGATCTCTGGACTATCTATTTTCATCATTATATTTCATCCATTGCCGTTTTTCATGGACTTTACTGTGTGTTTTGTTGGTACTTTATTGTATTTAATGTATAATCGCCGTAAGGGGAACAGGGGTGGTATCATTGTTTTCATTACATTCTTTATTTGCTGTTTGATTACCGGTTTGCTTTGTGTTTGTCTCTGTTTGAGAGTGCGCGTGTCGGGTCAAGGCTGGGTGCGTCCCTGGAATCTCCACCATAAAAATAAATAAATCACCGTCTTCTCGATGGTGTGAATCTTAGAGGCACCGGACTGCTACAGCGTTATTCATTTCTCCTTGCTGCTGATTGACAACTGCCCTAAGACGCATCTCCAGCTGAGTGTTCTCGTGTTTTCTGTTTTGTTCTTCTTAATCCTAAAACCACTGCAACAGGCTATAGTCATTTCCCAGTGCCATTTGCCAGCACGTAGGAGCCGAGTATATTTGGCGACGTACATTCATTGAACGCCGCAAGAAGCTATTGTCAGTTTCCAGTGCAATTTACCAGTCAGTGCTGTACATTTGTTGAGCAGCCAGCTCATGACCACTGCCGGCCCCTGCAGCACTGCAGCCTCACTGTCTCTGGGATTAGACTAGCCTGCAGTGTCAGTGTTTACCTCTGTGTGCTTGCGTGCAGCCAGTTCAAGCGCAGTTGGCTCAGTGATTTACTGAATTTCATCAATGGCATCAGTTGCACCTTGTACATATTGTTCCAGTAGTTTTTAAATAATTTTTACAGTTCATTAGCAGTGTGTAAAATGATCAGTGTTGCAGTAATTGTGATGCTCTTTGCATGAAAAAAAAATGATCCATTAAAATTTCACTTTTTCTTTGTTAATTGTGACATTTACTTAAAAAGCACAGCAAAAATGTATTTGGCGTCCAAGGATGCATTAACCCCCAAGTATGTGGCAGTTTAAGGGTTAAAGCCCCAACATGCCGCTGAAACGCCCTACACCTTTTAAGGCTTATGGCAATGAAAATGCGCTTGCATGAATTACAGTACATATAGCGGTAACATCGGTATTTTACATTCTAGCACTGCGGGTGACATATCAGTACAGTACTGTACATTATACAGGTTTACCTTTGCATTCTTTTTTTTTTAGGTAATGTATTAAGCTGAGGTTGAAATGACATTAATGTGTTTTGCGGGCATATTTAGGGTTTAAACTATAAAAACAGGCATTTTTTTAACAACATCCATAATTTGCGTTTTTTCACAATTTGCAGGTGCTCTAGGAACGTAACCCCCATGAATTTTGGGGGTGTACTGTATTTCTTTTCAAAAAATATGACTATAACATGTCCCCCTCCCCCAAAACAGAAATCCAGCCCTTTCTTATTTCTCTATGAAAAACAAGTACAGTTAGAATAGATACAGGTGGTGCAAGAAATGAAAAAATGACCAACTCTTATTGTTACTATCTTATATATAAACGTCTATGCATGTAAGTGTGTGTGTCTGTCCGGCCTGGAAGTGAGAGGCTACTACAGCATGAAGCTCAGAGACCCAGCAAGGCGGCCCCAAGTTAACAAGTTGGAAGAAGAAAGTGACTCTGTTGCCAAAGTAAAGCTGCCGAGAAAAGAGAGAAACTCTTACTCTTACGAGCACATCGCCAAAATGGTATCCCTTTTACTTTTCCTCCTGCCGTTAATACACAAGTGAGGCGAGCATGTTGGCAAAATGAAACCTAGGAGTGAGATGCCCAGAGTAGTTCCTTTCAATTACCTGACATCTGTACATTACAATTTTTTTTCTGACGAATACAATTGTTTCTAGGACACAGGGCTTTTTACAGCACGGGCTTACACAGCTAGTTATACAATAAAAACATACATTTAGTTTGAGTCTGTAACAGCCGGTGTAAATTTATGGTACTTGTAAAGGTTAGCGGTTTTTTTTGTTTATTATTCAGTTTTATTCTCTCAGTCGCGTTCATGCTCCCCCAATCTGACACTGCTGTTTTCAAATAAAGACGTGTTATAACAGAGGTGAACTCAGATGGGGATGATGGTTCTACATCAGAGAAACAGAACTGAAGCCCTCCCTGCAAGAAATGTTCACTCACATATAAGAACAACACAGCTGCACCAGACAGCAAATAAAGCAAACTTACCACTCTTTTTGTAGCCTCAAATGTCAAACAAAGTTCAAGGTTGTTGCATCTCCATCTGTGATTTTTATCCCATATTTATTGCACATTATAATTCTTTGCATAATGAACAATGTAGTCTTTGTAATTACAAATGATAATCCTTGGGAGCACATTTTTAGCCCTTTTACACTCCCTTCATTTAAACACTGGCACGCAAATATATTTGGCTATGGGCTTGTTTATACTTACCACATTTAGCCAGTGGGCAGACCACAATGTATATTAGACCCTGCTGATGGAAGAACAATTGTGGCCGGTTATTACTGGCTTTTAGAGAAAGTGGAGTGAACAAAAGTGGTAAAGGAAGAGCAATATAATATACTTGTGAGTGGATGAATAAATACACTTCAGATATTTTTGCAGGTCTATCTTGCACTTTAAATACCTGTTCTGTCATAATTAGCCCTTCATTTATCATTGTGTCTTCCTAAGTAACCAGCCTGTCATTGAAATTCACTACTTTGAATACAAAAAAACTGTTTAAAAAATTATGTGCAAAGCACTAGGCAAAAACCCAGACTGTGCCATCTAGGCATGGAGGTGAGCATGGATGCCTAATGTAATTTTAGCCATGTGGCCCTCGCACCCCATGTGGATGCATCAAGTATAAACCAGCCTTTAGATGTTAAGCCTTCACGAATCACAAAGCAATAGTCGAAGAGTCCAGGTGAAAGTCATCACTGTTCTAGTCCAAGATGAAATACAAGTGTTTTTGATTATTGAGTCAATTTTAAAGTCATCAAAAGATCTCCATCTCTACTATACTGAAATAAAAGTTATAACCAAGAATAAAGGTCACAATACAATGCATAAAACACAGACCAGTAAAATGTAAAATGAATGCATTAAACATTACAATCTCACCCTTACCCAATTAGGAAAGCTGTTTGAAAGAAAGGATAAAAAGATCCATTATAAAATTGTTTCTCATATATATTAAAATATCTGGTACAGCTTTTTTTTAACAAATATGCATTCACCTGTTTCTGTAAACCTTTTAGACCAATACGGGGCCACAGGAAGTCAGAACCTATCATAGCAGTGTAATGCTTAAGGTACTAGGAATTCATCATGAATATGATGCTGACACATTTATACCTGGATGCCTTTTCAAAAGACCACAGATAATGAAATATTTATAAAAAAAAATGCGTAGTATGGTAATGTAGTGATTAGTGCTGTCACTTTTCAGATTCATCCTCCTGGGTTTGAATCCCTACCTTGGTCATTGTTTGTGTGGAGTTCTTCCCAGATCTGTGTGGGCTTTCCTCCACATTCCCAAGGAGGTGTATTTTAGGTTAACTGGCTCTGTGGGTGTGTGGAAGAGTAGGCCATGAGTGTGCACAACCTTTACAATGAGAAGAATACCCCTTATCTAAACTTTACTTCATTTTCTTGTGGTACTGTTTGCAGAAACAGAACTGCTGGTTGTAAGATTTTCTTCTGCTTCCATTGCTATTGTTAGATCTGGTGAGGGATATTTTGTTTCACGCGCAACTGAATGCTCAGTGAAATTATTTTTATTGGTGCTAATAATATACAGTAGATGTGATTGTAGTGTTATTGTTAACCTATCAGTGTAGGGAATATTGTAGTATCTGATGGAATCTGATAGAAAACATGCAACAATCCAAATGGAACTGGAACAAAGACATTGGGAGAAATTTCAGTTTAGTGTATATTAAAGAAATGAAAAAAAGAAAATTTGAATTTAGTGGAAAGAATATTGGAAAACTTTGCTGTCCAGTTATGTAACAGAAGGGAGGGCATCCTCTTTGACAACTTAAAATTGCTTTCAATTCTTGAGAACCTGATATGCAAGGAAGAAATAACTGCCCTTCAGCTTAGTCTTCCTTGTCTTGGAAGCTTACTTTGTGACAAAATTCTATTTATGAAAATGCCACTACCAAATATAGAGACATCTGTGAGCTCCAGGAAGTATGTGCATGGAAGTGTTCAAAGCCAAGGCACTGAGGAAATGGTCACCAGCTGCAGTCCTAAAAGCCTTGCAATTGCTGCACAAGTGACATAATTACATGACCTGCAGGAAATATAACAGAAAGGTAAGATTAACGCAACTAATTAAAATTAATGGTAAAAAATTCAGACTACTGCTAAGGCTGACAGTGCAATGGGTACTTTCAAAGAAACAAGAGACTTTCTACTCAGTGCAACATGACAGATTAAACAGGAACAAAGCAGTCACCATTCAGTGTGACATATCTGGCTCAACAGGAACAGGTAGGCTGCCGTTAATGGTAACACAGCCAGTTTAACAGAAATGGTACACCTACTACTTGACTTGGATCTGCTAACTTGTTTTGTGTAATTTGTCTTTCCCAAGTTGTTGTTTAGTGGGAATGGCACCTCCATCTGCTGTAAAAAGTGAAAGCACCATCACAGTCAGAATGCCAGATGGATATTTAGAAATGGTGCCTTTGATATCATGGAGTTACTCAATGACACAAAATCACAATAAAAAACATTAAGATGTTTCTCAACAGGCACAAATGCAGTAACACATTTAGGAACAGTAACTGTTAAACTGGTTCCACCACTTTCCGGATCAACCTTTTTTTTTTCAAATATGAGCACATTGGAAGTGGAAGTCTGTATGGTGGGTGGACAACAGATTTGACGGCAGGATTAACGTTTACACTGCATTCACTCAGAATCCTATTACTCAAGAAGCACCAGAACATTTATCTGAAATGTTAAGTTGCTTAAAATGTGCTATTTTGCTAAAATAGGCCATGTTTAGTTATGGTCATATCAGGACTAAGCTTTTAGCCTTAGAATAGTTGGTGCTTCAGGGTTAGCTATGAAAAATTCAAGCACAGTCACAATGCTTTTATACATAGAATTGTAATCACTTAAGCCTGATAGCCATTTTATGTTGAACTTTTTAGAATTGCAGTCTGACCTTGAGCTGAAGAAAGGCTTGATTCATTTAACAAATTTCTTGGAGAAAATGGACCTCAAGAGTGTTAGTAGAGGATGGGATTAGTCCACAGGCTTTTGCTGTAAGCAAACTCACAGTCCAACTGAAACAGACAAACTGATCATCCTTCCATGTGTGGGTATCTTAAGATATTTCAGAAGGCATGGTAAGGTCCATAAGTACACCATGATGAAATGACACTCTTTGTAAACTAAGATAAACACAACTTGCAGGTTTAAACCTCTGAAGGCAAAGTAGGAAAAAACAGTAAAATGGTGGCTGATGACGCAGAAGCACAGGTGTTATTACATATATTTAGTAAACAATTGGGCCTCTGTGAAAAAAAAAATAGATAAATGATATTGCTACATGAAAAAAGTGAAAAGAAGGTCAGAGGCAAATACTTTTGGCTCTTTGTTTTTCAAAGAGTTTATTGTTATTTTAAATGCGTAAATGAAAGTTTTGTAGCAGGTTCCAAAATGGTTCAAAATAGTTCAAATGCAGCTACCAGACAGACAATACAGCACTACTATGACTCACCAAACAAAAAAGATTCCATACACCAATTGTCCTTTTTTTTAATTTCAGTGAAATTCAAAGCAAACAGTTCACATAAAAATAGAGAAAAAAGTTGAAAATACACGGAAAAAAGTGGAAAAGGGAAATTTATGATATTATGCATTTATTAAGGTTTCTCTGTATTATTCTATGCAATGGTCAGAAAACTATATGGCCTTACTATCTGTCTAACCATTCATGTTTCTTTTTAGCTGTCTAACTTCAATCTACAGTATGGGCTATTACAGTATACTGTCAAACAGAGTTAATATTAAGAACATTCCATTTTCTGTAATTTATAGGGGTTTAAACTGATTTTTCTGTTGTCTATGTTAAGCTATAACACATTCATGTTCAAAAACTGGGCAGACTAAGGTAAATTTACCATTAACATTAAATTAAAGGATTTGGCTCTTACAAAGGCTTTCATTTGTACAAAGAAAATAAACAAGTTAATTCAAAATATAATCTATATATATAAAATCCCTATGTCCGTCCAGGTGTCCGTGTGTGGGTGTCTTCTGGTGAAGTGCGCATGCGCGGGGCACGGTGCTATGTGCAATATTACTGTCAGAGAAAGTCAGAGGCGTTTTACAGAAATACAAACCAGTATTACTGCGAGAGGAAATTAAAGGTACACAATACAGTGACGCATATTACAGCCACATACAAGCCAGTATTACTGTCAGAGGAGATTAAAGGCATATTACCGACGCGCACGCCTGTATTACTGCCAGAGAAAATTAAAGGTATATTACGGACGTACAAGCCAGCGGACGTACAAGACGGTATACTTCAATAAGGGCGCGCACAGGCATCCTTCAATAAGGGCGCGCACAAAAAGGCGAGCCTCAATAGGATGACCTCCTATTGAGCGCAGCGAATAAAGGCGCGCGTAAATAAAGATCTGCACCTGTTGCTCTTCACATATTCCAGAGCCATTTGAACTAAATTATCTACGCGCCCTTATTGAATAGAGCTGTACAAGACAGTATTACTGTCACAGAAAATTAAAGACACACAATACACGGTGGCAGCCCACGAAGAACAGTCAGCTCAGCAAGTAAACATCAACAAAAGAAAGGCTGAAAGAAAGAAAAATACGACCGACAAAAAGAATGAGGTCAAAGTCCCTTGCCATTTAATATAGACTGTTCCTACTAATGTTTATGCACTACTGTTCTAGCGCCCATTATTGTAACGGGCTAAATGACTAGTTAATTTATAAAAGAATACATATAGCACATGTGTACAACAGAGGGTAATCACTTCTTGGGAAGTATATTCTTTGAAAATGTCAACCCAACCAAACTTCTGTCTCTCACCAGTTGGGAGTCTTCAGTGGGGAAGATAGTATTGAACAAATGATGCATTCCTACTGTACATCTTGTCTTTAATGTCAGATTACAGTCCCTAAGTTTTACAAATGTAGTAAGTTTATGGTACTGAAAAAGATTTGTGTGGACTTCATGGATTTTCTGAAGATCACTCATGTCCACTTCAAGAAAGCGGGATGAATGAATCTTTGCAACACAAAAAAGTTTTAAACACTTCAACACTACTATGACCAACAAAATATGTAACATACACATTTCTGTCCTGTTGGTGATTACCAATTGAAGTCCATCCGACCAAATCATTCTCTGATATTTCTCCCCCCTTTCTCTCAAACCCCACTTGCTTTGAAAGAAAAAGCTATGATAGAGTTTAAAATGCTTCTCTAGCAATGAGTATTTAGCCTGCTAGAAATTTTGCTTTTCACTAGAAATCCTCAACTTCCCTTTTCTTGATGCTTTTGACAGTATTTGTTTCTTAACATTTAGTCTACTACAATGTGTGGCAAAAGCGCTATGTAGGTGTCAACCCAACACAGACTGACAGCAGAGGCACATATAAAAATAAACAAAAAGGTTTTTAATTTTTCTTCAGCCAAGGAGCACATCTTCCCCATGTCCCATAGGCCCAACACAGTCCAAAAACACCACCAAAGAAAACACCAAAAACACCCAAAAATCACTCCTCTTTCTTCACTCCTTTCCGGTAGATTTGTCCTCCTCCTCCCGACTCTGGTGCCCGGAGTGATGACTGTCAGCTCCTTTTATAGCCCACCTGGAAGTGCTGTAGGTGCTTGTTGACCTACTTCCAACTGCACCTTTGGGTGTGGCTACTTTCCTGCCCAAGCGGGGCTTGTTAGGTCGTGCAGCTCCCCTGGCGGTGGCCACGGAACCCAACAGGAATGAGGTCCAATGTTCCAAAATATTGGCCCCGATGCAACCACCAAGTGTTCCGGGGGACATAGTGTGCATCCCATGGCTGCTCCTCCGGATCCAGTGTCAAAGGGGTGTCCTGACCGGGCAAGGGTCCCGGCCATCTGCCACAAATGTTGCACACACACACACACACACACACACGCACACGCACACACACACACACACACACACACACACGCATACACACGCATACATATATTCTCTCTCTCTCTCTCTCTCTCTCTCTCTCTATATATATATATATATATATATATATATATACACTGCATATATAATAAACAACATAAACTTATTAATTACCGATTTTCACCTCTAGCTGCAATATTCTTAATATAAATGTGCATACTTTCCAGTGTGCTTGTTAGGCTATTTTCATACTCTTTCAATAATTTTGCATTATGTTTGGACAAAATACTGTCATGTCAAAATTTCATTATATTTTCATTTTGTTTCTTGGTTTATTATAGATGCCTTATCCTTCATTTTTCTTCTATCAACATTATAATATCTATGAAATGTCAGTCATAAATTCCAAAATTACACTACTGCACCTACTGTATCTTTCACAAAAAAAGTATTATTTTTGATTGACTACTTTGAGGTCCTTTATTGTCTTAAGAAATAGTGAATATATTAAAATGAACTGTAAGAGATGACACATTTACATTTTTAAATGAACTCCAGAAAACACTACAATTAATATCCCTTTTCTTTTAGCTACTATTTTTGTTAATAAAATAAAATACATGTATACATTTTAATAAAGAATCTCCCACTTCTTTTATCTCTTATTAATCCATGTCTAATATTGCCCTTTGTGAAGTCGTTTGTGGATGGTCTGGACCTGGCTAGAGTGGTCGGTGGTACTTTTCTCTAATAAGAAAGCAGTGTAATGGAGGGCATGATCCCTGGTAAAGATATTAAGCAGATTAATTTTTGAAACCACCTGTTTTTAACAAGCTCTTACAATTCAGCATTGCAATGAGCCAGCACAGGCTGGGTACTGTCTTTGGGCAGGTTCAAATTAATGGATATCTTTTTATTTGATTGTGGCTGTGGGTGTTTGCATGTCCTATGGATGGATGGATAGATTGGTAAAGAAAAGACAAAGGTCTGTGGCAAAAATGTAGACACTTTTACCACGATAGGTTTTGAAATTAAACAAATAATTACTTAGATATTACATTTTATGTGAATACCTTTTCTTTGACATAGTTCCAGAGAACCAGGTTCCTGGTAGGGGTCTGAACGCTATGACCTCCAGTCACACCAATCTGCAGCAGTACCTCTAGCAACAGTATGCCTGTAGCAAACACATGAAAGCAAGATGATATCCTTTTGTGATGTGTAATACTAATTGATAATGAGGACTAGGAGTACATGCATAGATATATGCTATGACAAAGCCAAGTAAGTTATATATTGGAATACATTTTTTAAAATCTTTTCAATCTTAAGATCAGCAGAAAAATTACAAAAATAGCAAAAAAAACCCACTAAATCGAATCAACAGATGTGTAGTAATTAACGCTAAAAAATATATTTTCAGATGAGAAGATGGATGGAAGGATGGGTGGATGAATGGATGAATTGGTAAAGATAAGGCAAAGGGAAAAAGTAGGGGGAAAAATCGCCAGAATTTATCACCCATGACTAAAACCAAAACACATGCAAACCTCACAGTTAAAATAATGGTTGTCTGATGTCCAGAACCACACTTAAAAAGTAATGAAAGCAGAATGACTTGTTCTTTGAATAGATGCCAAAGTTAGAATAACGTGAGCTTTCTGTCATTATCTTAAGTACCATTGGAATTCGGGACAACACATGAAGTGCAAAACATGTGATAGCAATCAGCAAAAATATGGCAACTTAATGATAGAGGTTTTTTACAAAAGTTTGTTAGACATACAGTGTTAGTAGAACACTACACATAGCCTGTGCTCCCTTTTTATTTCACTTAGCCCATCTATCACATGGCTGGTGTCAGAGGTATCATACCTTTTGCATTTTCTTTCTTTCTTTCTTTCTTTCTTTCTTTCTTTCTTTCTTTCTTTCTTTCTTTCTTTCTTTCTTTCTTTCTTTCTTTCTTTCTTTTAAATAATCAAAGACTGCCATCAAACTAGATTAGGCCATGTGGTTGAATGAACATTTTTCCATGGTAGTTATGTGATGTTATAGAGACAGTGGTGTTTAGTCTTGGCAGTTATTTTGCATGACACATTTGTGTCATATATTTTGCAAATTATTTTCTTGCATTTTTTAATCACGTTCTTTTTGTGCTGCTAATGCTCTACTTTTTTTTCTATTAAAATAGGCAGATGCCTGTGCTGAATGGCAAAAGTCAGGGTGTGAAGGCCTTCTAGAGGGCTCTGAGAGGTGCTACAGTTTAGCTTCATATTTTTTCAGGCTAGCGGTAAGGGCTGTTAAGGCTTTTGCAATAGAAGCTGTTCCCGCATTTTACCTACTTGTGCTTGCTAAAAATATATTGCATATGAGAAGAATATTCTGTATGAATATTTTCTTTTATTTTGTAACTGCCTATGATGCACTATGATGCATCCAGGGCTAATTTTAGGCTTAGGTCTGATGCTTCAGTGACAGACTACAGCATCCTCTTTTTTGTAAGATGTGGGTTTAGAAAATGGATATTTAATGTAAATGCCAAAAACAATACATAATATACATCAAGAAAACACAAGAAAAGCTAAGCATTAGATTGTGTGCAGCTTACACTGCATGTTCTGGGTCACCAATGCTCAATAATAAAAAAAAAATATTTTCACTTTTTGCCTAATGTTAACTTAGCCCACATAACCTTTTATTAAAAAAATAACCAACATTGTTATTTTACTTTCTCACTTTATCTTGATTGCAGTATTAGTGATGTGTAAAATCTATGGAGGCTCATCTTAAGCAGTTGTTGAATTTTATCCCAAGCTCACTAAGAAGTCCTTTACCTCCAATAACAAATTTTGAGGCTTCTTTCTTCCCAAACACCTCAAAACTATGTTCATGTGGTCTATACAAAACATTGCACAAAATTAAAATAAAAAAAAAAGAACTGCTTATTATAACACTGAAAGCAGTATGTAAGTTAAGGATCAGTGCAGTTACCTAATTGCTAAATACATTTAACACTGACTAACATTTTGAATATAATTCTAAGTAATAATAATTATTTTTTGTGCTCAGATAGGCAATTTAACCATTACAGAGATGGTATGATAAACAACTGATATTAACACAATCAGCTAAAATATGGACATATATTATAAATAACTAAAGGTGGATTAGAAGTTGGCACTACTGCCTCAAAGCACCACTGTTCTGGGTTCAGATCCAGGCCTTAACACTGTCTGGGGTTTGTATGTTCTTCCCATGTTTGTTTTTTGTCTGTGGGTATTTTGATTTCCTCTGACTTTTCCAAAAACAGGCATGTTAAATTGTCCCGGCATACATAACGGAGTCATACAGGCATTCTTCTGAGATCTAACTCCTGATACTGCATTTATAGGGCTACAATATTATATTTGACTAAGCCAGTTTGGAGAATAAATGCATTTGAATGGAAGATTGAACAATTGGCCTTCTAGTTTTTTTCTTCTCTGTAATGCATACTTGTTAAGCAAAAATTTCTTGGCAAACTTCCATCACCTCATTTCTCTTCCTTCCTTTCTATCTATCTCACTACACTGCACCCTGCTTTTCTAAAAAGCCCTAAATGGTATTTGTATTCTACTTTTTCTCTTAATGCATTACTAATAGCCTTCTAACAGGCAATTTCATATTATTTAATTTCTTTCACTCTCTACAGCCATAGTTTGTGGACAGTGGTATGTCACAATATTAATTAATAAATATATATAATATTTAAAATAAATATCTCTCTCTATATATATATATATATATTAAAAATGATGTCAGCTAATGCATTGCATTGCAAGATAATCAAAAGCAAATATCCTATGATTAACTTCTTCACTTTAGAATTAGATTAGCAATCAGTCTGAACATAAAGAATCTATCAAATGATCATCCATTTTCAGTTTGCAAGCAATTAATCTAGGCTGATGTCACAAGACAAATAATGGAGTGCTATCAAAATAATGCTTATGAATCAATACACAAATCTAGAATAAAATGAGATTTTCAGTCACTTGCAGTACAGATAATTATTATTTTATTGCCAAGAGCTGATTTAGCTTTTCATGACAGATAGTAGTTGCATTTGGAGTTACGCTAGTTCATTTTAGCATCTACAGTGATTCACGTTTGCTTTACGGTATTCTGCTTTTCTGTATTCAGTTTCATTTTTAGGTTAGTTACAATCAAAGAATGCACTGATTTTAAAGATTCATCTTTTCACTTAAAAATGTACTCATAATAATACTACTAATACTAATAGTAACACTAGAACTTTGTTTTTGAAGAGTGTCCAACTATAGGCAAAGTTTAACTAATAAAATGAAAGGTTTATTGTAAATTTGCGTGAATGTTCAGAAATTTGAAAATAGCATGCCACCAACAGACACTGTAAAAGGTATGTGAAATGATCTTCAGCTAATGCTGGAGTCTTTCAGTCTCAGAATCAACCAAATAATTTTGTCACTCTTTGCAATTATCTCAACAGAAAAATCCTGATCGTATCTCTACAGTTTGGATATAGAAATATTTTACCATGATATTAACGTATCCTTTTTGGAATATGCAGGATGGCACACTGGTTTGCACTGCTGCCACACAAGGTTTAGTTTATTTTAGTTTAAACCCTACATTTTTTTCAGTGTGTTTGGAGTTTGAATAATTCCTTCCTTATAGTTTGGTTTTCCTTTCACATGCCAAAACGTGTGTTAGATTCATTTAGAAATGGCACTGGCTAGCACTGCTCTAGAGTCTTTAAATCCCAAGCTGGGTACTGTGCTTGTAGGGTTTGCACATTCTCTACTTATCCTCCGTTGTATTTGTTGTGGACAGAATACTGCCCGGAAAGTCCCTGGCTGTTTGAGCTCTTTATAGTAAAATGCACTTATTCAAAAATTGAAAAATTGATTATTTTATCACAAATTCTCTTTAAATAAGGGTTATACATAAAATGTAGATTCCATATAAGGTCTGTATTTGTTTAAATTAAAAAAATAAAAGATTTCATCACATTTTAATATTACTTTGTCAAGATCATTTACACCTTGACCTTGAATTTGTCTCTCTTAATTAAAAACCATGTTTTCCAGTATGTGTTTACGCATAATAGCAATTATATATGTTCTTTGTTTTAGTTAAAACAGAAAGCATTGTTCAAACAGTATATGTTTGTTGAACATATATAGGATTTCTAATCATTTTGTGCTGTAAGCCAACATTATTATAATTGTGTTTTTTTCAGAAGTCAGCAAAGATTAGAATAAAAGAGCCACTGTATATAAAACCACTTAAGTGCAAGAAGGCTCATGTGTAGAAGTGGGCAGTTGAAGAAATGAAATAAGAAACATGAGTAACATGCTTTGAAGTACAAGATTGACCCCCCTTTACCTAAAAGGGTCCATGTTTGTGTGTGTGTGTGTTCCTGCACTATAAAACTTCATTTTCTTATCATTAAACTGCAACTGGTACATGTCATCATCTGCAAGAAACTGTTGGATGTTCAAACTTCCACCAAGTTATTATAACTTAGACTGCTTACATAATCAATTAGATTACTCATATAAAAATATAAAAGTTTTTTCTTTAATTTTCATCAGTTTATATGAGAGTTAAATGATTGCATCTGGCCCTGTTCACTGTAAACAATAAACCTTCCAGGAAATCCTATGAACTTCAACAAGGAGCATTGTGTAAGCAATATAACATTATTTTGCAGTTGAGTGTTCTAATATATCATTATCTTCATCATTTTCATTTTACTTTTTCCTGGTACGGATTGAGTTAGCAGCACATTGAGCTGGTCTTAGCAAGCCTTCGTATCCCATTCTCCAGTACTTCCTAGTGAATACCTAGACTTTTCCAGGATAGTTCCTTTAGCATATCCTGTATCTGTTCCCAGTGAGTTGTGTCTGGTACATCTATTTTGGGGTGCCCCAAGGGGTCAATCTAATTATGTGCCCAAACCAAAACAGTTGGCTACTATTGATTAAGAGAAGCAGTAGCTCCATTCCAAGGTACCCCAATGAGTGAGCCCAGAAGCCATGTTCAAAATACTCATTTTGGCTGTTTACACTTGTGATCTCATTTTTTTTTCAATCATTAACTAGAATTCATGATCATAGGTGAGGATGCATACTGACCAACACTGCTATTGCACCAATTTAATGGTCAATCTCATGATCTTCTTTACCCTCACTTATGAACAAGACCCAGAAGTAAGAAGACCCTGAAGTAATTGAGCTTCTGCACCTGGGGAAGGTGCTTATCCTTTATCTGTAATGAGCAAGCCACAGTTTTCCTGTTGAAGACCAAGAAATTAGATTTGGATGTGCTAATTTTTATCCCAGCCATATCACACTCAGCTCTGAACCATTCCGGTGCACAAATGAAGATTACACTCTGATGAGGCTAGAAAATAGCAGAGACTTAACACATTGTTTCCTAAACTAACTACCCCTCAAAGCATAAGTGCCATTGATGTCTTGTCCATGAAAATCAGAAATGGAAGGTAGTTTTTGTAGAAGACAAGTTGCCCTTTAGGGAGTTCAGCTCTGCATCAGTCTTAACTAAATACCAAATTTATAAACAGAATTTTATATTTGCTTATGTCAGCTGTACTTGAAACCCTACCTTGTACAGACTGAAGAACAAAGTCTGTAACAGTATCAATGTATACAATAACAAGACTGCCTTTATCAGCATGGAGTATTGTTTTTTTATCTCCTTACCATCAACTTTTTTTTTTATTTCTGTCAATGCACAATCTCATGTTTTCTCAGAAAGTGGTGAATGCTTCTTCAACAGAAGACACTTCTTGCTCAATAAATACTGGGGCTGAATGGTGCAAATGGAATCCCATACTCTTTTAACACCACTCATAGGTTTCAAAGAGAACAAAAACATGCTTTTTGCAAGTTTATAAAATACATGTAAACAGGATTAGCAAAATCCCACAACCCCTCAAATACAAGGAAATGTTTCCACTCTACTTCTAAAATATTTTAATAATATTTTTCTTAAACTTGAAATGTTTCTAATGATGCTTGATACATAATACGCAATGTGAGAGGCATTTAGTTTCAGTATTTTAATAAAATTATCAGGTATTATGTTGTACATTGATGGAACAAAGTTACTATAATGCCAATACAAGCAGGCATTTTCTTCTGCAAATAAAATTCTTTTGATAGCAATCTGTTCAGGAATAAGTAAACACCAACAAGCTCAACCATCTGATCTGACCATCGCCTTTGAGACAGCTGGAAAGTGACTATTTGCAAAGAAAAAACAAAGCACTGGGATTCTGGCATTCATATATGACTGGTAACTCTTGACTGATTTGTAGAAAGAACTAAAATCCCAAGAGAACATACCTGAGATTAACTTGAAACTTGACATCATCCTGGTCTCAGAGTCAAAAAACATAGAATCATGCTGGAGTTGAAGTGCCATGGGAAGAGCTTTTGGAGGAGGCCATGTGAGGATGCTAGATAAATACCAAGGACTGGTTAGTGATTGCTGAAGGAAGAGCTGGAAAACAAAGTGTATACCCATAGAAATGGGCTTCAAGGGCTTTACTAAGCAATCTCTTTACAGAGCTTTCAGTGAATTGAGTGTCATGGCACAAACAATTGGAAAATCTTCAGGAATTCACTGACATAGCAGAGAGAGCCTTAAGTTAGCTCTGAATAAGGAGAACAAGTTCATAGGGATCTGCACAACATGCATTTTGCCTATAGGAGGGTGTCTGATGTTGAAGGACCAGAAACACCCCAGGTCACATTACTGAGAATGTGATCAACTACATCAATTCAATTTAATTTAGTTTAATTTGTTTCTGTATAGCACTCTTTACAGAGTGCAGACTCAGAGCGCTATAGCAAGTTAACAGGTAATTGCAATTACAAACTTTTACAAATTCCTAATTACATATGAATAAAGGCACACACAGCAAAGCAAAGCAGTTCCAAGCTGATTAACATAAATGGAGCCTAATTTAATCAGTGAATTAACATAATTGTTGAGCTATGGCCAGTTGAAAATAGATGAGAGGAAAACAAAACTCCATTCAGCAGCATTACTGGAAAAAATAAATGTCTACAAGGTCCATGGTCAGTTATTAAAGAGAAACTGAAAAACAAAATCAGACACAGTTACAGTCCTGGAGACCTTGGCCAACTGGCCGCCAATCTCCACCTAGGCATTCTACAGTAAAGTCTGTGTTTGGTAATTTAATATAATGAGAGAATCTTTCAATTATTTAATCTCAAACATCCCAGAGTTTCAGGTGTCTTTCCATGGGCAGGAAAACAGCAGAGGCACCAAGTGTCATAGCAAGACATTGAGAATTGATATAGAACAGAGGAGGGTTAGTAATAGTTCAGAATTACTGTATGACTTGTATTTTTGTACAAATCACCAACAAACAGAGGTTTAATATGCAAAGCTGTACAGGAGCTCTAGTCAGAGTATACTAGAATAAAGGAGTGAGTCTGTTATATCTCATATATAACTTATACAGTATATATATAATATAAGCAGGCAGATTGTTCCACAACTTTTGGGCCTTGTACCTGAAAGCTCTACCTACTATTGTTATTTTGTTAATCCTTGTAATCGTTAGGAGGCTGGAATCTTGAGATTTTAAGACAAGCTCCTGTTTGTAGGATATGGATTCCAGAAAAATGAAAATAAAGAGAGAGAGAGCGAGAGAGACAGTCACATGCACATGTATGGATATAAAATATGCAATTGTAAAATTAAAAATACAACCTTTATATACTTTGCAGGGGGTGTACTAGAGCAGGCCAAAACCCCAAAAGAATAAACAGACACCAAAAAAAGACAAAAAACAAGAAGGAGATTTACTGAGTTTGGACAAGGTAACCACTTACAAATAAACAGAAACAGGGAAACACAGAACAAATAAAAACTAGCTTCACTTAGGTAAACTCCTTCCTTACACACTGTTCTTTTTAAATCCTACTTTGACTCTTGAATCCTGCTTTATCTTGGACTTTGTCCAGGTGAGCCCTTTTCACTGCTTCACTTCCAACTCCAAAGTCATCTTCCTGAGCATAGTAGGTCCTTTTTGAAGGGCATTGTAGGACCAGTTTTAGGGTCATGGCCAATTGATTGGCTAATGAATGGAGTTCAGCCATCTCCTTAATGGGCCAGGAGCCCATACATATGGTAAGAGCATGGCTGAAACCATCTGCATCTTCCAAGTTGCCCAGAGGACAAAGGATTGGCATCTTTTCCTCCTCCAAACTCCTTTACTGCCCTGCCTAGATCAAGATTTTTTTGAAGTTCCAGACAGCTGCTTGATCTCCCATGGCCCAGGCCAACTACCAGAAGGTAAAAAGCCCCTGCAGTACAACAGTAGTTATACAGATAGCTATAATCAACGAATGATTGATGACTTTAAGCCCCGCCCCCAAATTTGATTTAGGACCTTTAAGCCCCGCCCCTTTTTGATGGATGCCTTAAAGCCCCGCCCCAAACATGATTTATGAAAATATAAAAATATGAAAATATAAAAATATAAAAAAATATATTAAAATATGATTTATGAAAATATAAAAAAATATAATTTATGTAACTATAAAAACATGAAAATTTATGAAACTATAAAAATATGGATTACGTTAATATGATTTATAAGCTATAAGATATTGACTCATCGCTCTAAGTTATAAACTAATAGTAAGAAAATAAATATACAATTTTCTAAAATCGATATAAGATATTGACTCCCTGCTCTAAGTTATAAACTAATAGTAAGAAAATAAAATTTTCTAAAAACGATATAAGATATTGACTCCCTGCTCTAAGTTATAAGTTCACGACACGCGTCTTTATTTTATAAGCACTTCTCTTTCCTGCATAGCCATAGCTAAAACGATATTCACTCCCCCGCTCTAAGTTATAAACTAATAGTAAGAAAATAAATATACAATTTTCTACAATCGATATTGACTCCCTGCTCTAAGTTCACGACATGCGTCTTTCCTGCTTAGCCTTAGCTAAAACAATATTCACTCCCCCGCTCTAAGTTATAAACTAATAGTAAGAAAATAAATATACAATTTTCTAAAATCGATATAAGATATTGACTCCCTGCTCTAAGTTCACGACACGCGTCTTTCCTGCTTAGCCATAACTAAAACGATATAAGATATACAATTATCTAGCCGAACCTTTCTAAAAACGATATTCACTCCCCGCTCTAAGTTATAAGCTCAAGACACGCCGCTTCATTTTATAAACACTAAATTCAAAACTAATATTAAGAAATAAACACTTATCTTCCCAGCACTTTCTAAAACGTGGCTTCATATTAAGAAATATACACGGATCTTGCTTGCATGCCCACGCATGGACGTGACTTTCTAAAAATGAAATATACACTTTGCGTAATCGTAAGACCAAACTGCTCGAGTGTGCCTCTTTCTAAAAACCTCGGGACCTTTAGTGTAAAATTTTCAGCTGTTGAAACAGTCTATAGGTAAATCGAGACCCAGGAAGCCCCCACCACCAAGCAGCCCCTGCTAGCAAATGGTAGGGAAAAGATACCGTAGTGTTAAAGGAAGCACCCCGCCACACGGCACTTTGCTGGGACAAATGTCTTTAACACCAATTTTAAAAGGAAGCCCCCCTGCCAAGCCGCCCTTGCTGGCAAATTGTGGGAAAAGATACTGTAGTGTTAAAACCAAGCATCCCGCCATGCGGCACTTTGCTGGTACAGGTGTCTTTAACATAGTGTCACCAATTTTAAAAGGAAGCCCCCCTGCCAAGCCGCCCTTGCTGGCAAATTGTGGGAAAAGATACTGTAGTGTTAAAACCAAGCATCCCGCCATGCGGCACTTTGCTGGTACAGGTGTCTTTAACATAGTGTCACCAATTTTAAAAGGAAGCCCCCCTGCCAAGCTGCCCTTGCTGGCAAATTGTGGGAAAAGATACTGTAGTGTTAAAACCAAGCATCCCGCCATGCGGCACTTTGCTGGTACAGGTGTCTTTAACATAGTGTCACCAATTTTAAAAGGAAGCCCCCTGCCAAGCATCAGACGGCGGTCAATTTTAAACCGTGGGAAAAGGAAGCACCCCGCCATGCGGCACTTTGCTGGGACATGTGTCGTTAGCATAGGGTCACCAATTTTAAAAGGAAGCCCCCTGCCAAGCATCAGACGGCGGTCAATTTTAATCCGTGGGAAAAGACCCTGCCAAACAGCAAATGGCGGTCAATTTTAAACCGTGGGGAAAAGACCCCGCCAAACAGCAAATGGCCTTTAATGCTAAATTCTTTTATATTTAATGAAATCGGAAAATCATACGATTATTAAAGAAGCCCCCGCTATTCAGAGGGTTGAAAGCTCACTAAACACTAAGCTTCTTTCCCATGTGTTCCATTTTAAATGTCAGACGTTTTCACATTCGGCTAATCTGTGAACAAAGTTATTAAATGAAATATTTTCCACTAACGACTCTCTCTCTTATATACACAATGATCTTTAAAAGCTCGCAAGAAAAGTTATTAAAAGTGGTCTTGCTGTCGTATGGTACTTGATAAAAAAAAAGTTGTTTATATTCCGAGTACAAATGCGGATCTTTCCGATACTGTATTTTAGCCTTGTTAATCGGGTAAATGTCAAATTGACCTCGTTTCACATTTACAGTATATCAACTTTAAAATACACGTGGCGTTTAGCACAACGATCTCTCGGTAAAACATAAAAGGCTAATCTTTTTCCTATTTGCTTAGATGTGAACCTTATAGCGGCGAGTGTTTGAATGAAGCTTATTCCCGCTACAGGGTCTCCCCGCCCCTTAGAGGCAGAACATCAACAACTCTGAACCTATGAGCTCTCTCCCAAACGTCCGAAGTGTTTCGCTCCGCCCTTCCAAGGCAGTACAGAGACCGTTGTGCGGCATAAAGTGTCCCGCTTTGCGTCTATTAACACAATAACTGTTCCAGCAATCCAAGTTTCTCTGCGAGCTTTTTTAAAAGGTAGGTTTTTCGCTTTTTTCTTCCGCAATGGCTGGCATGGTAAAAATACTTTTGTGATTGAGGTTAAGTGTAGATTATCGATCGTCTCTTCAAACTGTTGAAATGATATTCTTTAATAAATCAGATAGTTCCAGCAATGAGTTGGGGATTTTCTGCTTTTTAAATGAAAAAACTGTACCTAGTCATAACGCACAGAGTTTATAAATGTGGTATTTTTTCTTATTTCAGAAGGCTGTAGTTTCTGGCCGGTTGGCTGTTCAAAAAGTGAGTCAGACCTTCTTTCGGCTGTACTTTTAAATCGAAATGTTGCTTATAAGACCGCCGATTTAATAGTTTTAATGTCTTTAAGTATTTACAAACTTATTACTTTTTAATGGTAATGTACATTTCATGCTAATTATAATAGTGATACAGACTACCCTTTTAATGTTTTTTAGTAGTTATACAGACTACCCTTTTAAAAATCGAAATGCTGCTTATAAGACAGCGCCGATTTAATGTCTTTAAGTATGTACGTTTCATGCTAATTACTTTTAATGAAAATGCACAAACTTATAAGAACGTTCTGGCTGATTACTTTTTAATGTAATTGTCTTTAAGTACGTACAAACCTAGTCTTTTATATTTTAGAATCGGAGGCTGAACTGTTTGCTTCTTTAAATCTAACTAGTTCGCAATTGGAGGATTTAATAGCGGCCACAGATTGTCTTTTTGAGAATAAAAATCCTGCCTCAGAGTGGTAATTTTTCCGAAGTTTCCAGTCAGCCTCTAGAATCGGCGCAAAGGCCCTCGGACAGTCTACTATTGAACATCTCATTCACGCAGCCCGGTAAGTTGAACTATTTGTGCGAGTGCGCGGCAAATGTTTATTTTTAAAGAAAACTTAGTCTTGCTTGTTTTTTTTCAGAATCCGCCTCTCCAGGCTTACTTACTCAGATACTCGGGGGGATCACCGCCGTTTGTATCATCACATGGACTTCTCACCCAAATAATCGGTGAACCTGAAAGATTTGATCCCGCTGCTAAGGCTGCTGAATTGAAGGCTGAAATCGAACGAGTGCTGTTGATTTTTCAAAACTCTTAATCCCTGTCTCCAGATATACGTGAAAAGGTTATTTTATTGTATGCAATTTTAGAAAACTTGTTCCCCAAATAATGTCTGACAAAAGGCGTGCAAGTGAGGACTTGGACGCTGGGAGCGGTTCTCAAAATGCTGGGTTATTGTATTACATGGTGAATGAAGTTAGTTATTCTATTCGGCCCCCAAAAATGCCTACTCCACCACCCCGATATTTTAATGAATTGGAATATATTAATTGGCAAAATCAAAACATGTTCCAAATGAATAATATAATAGTGACCATGAGAGTTCCTTCACCTGTTACCACTCCCATCGACTTTGACCAGCTTGATAGCCTTTTAGAAGCCCTACGTCCAGTAGCCACCCCCGATGAAATGCAAACATTAAAAAACTTGTTAGAAAGGGTTCAGCGGTCTTTGAACAAAAATGTGAATGCTCAAACGGGTCATGGTTTAACAAACACGTTGGGTTCTGTAAATGCTGCTGGCTCTGCTACAGTCTTGACCCCTTCTGCTTCAGCACCAGTTGCCAACACCTCTGCTCCAGTCTTGCCCTCTGTTTCTTTTATTTCAGCTATCCCTTCTGCCCCCTCTGTTCCAGTCTTGCCCCCTGTTTCTACCCCTTCTGCACCCTCTGTCTCTTTTATTTCAGCTATCCCTTCTGCCCCCTCTGCTCCAGTCTTGCCCCCTGTTTCTACCCCTTCTGCACCCTCTGTCTCTTTTATTTCAGTTATCCCTTCTGCATCCTCTGCTCCAGTCTTGCCCTCTGTTGCCATGCCGTCTGCTCCAGTCTTGCTCCCTGTTTCTACCCCTTCTGTACCCTCTGTCTCTTTCATTTCAGCTATCCCTTCTGCCCCCTCTGCTCCAGTCTTGCCCCCTGTTTCTACCCCTTCTGCACCCTCTGTCTCTTTTATTTCAGCTATCCCTTCTGCATCCTCTGCTCCAGTCTTGCCCTCTGATGCCATGCCGTCTGCTCCAGTCTTGCCCCCTGTTTCTACCCCTTCTGCACCCTCTGTCTCTTTTATTTCAGCTACCCCTTCTGCATCCTCTGCTCCAGTCTTGCCCCCCGCTTCAATCATGCCATCTGCTTCAGTCTCCTCTGCCCCCTCGGCTTCAATCTCGCCCTCTGTTTTAGTCACTGCTTCCTCAGCCCCTATTGCCCCGCCATTTGTGGTTACCCCTTCAGTCGTGCCAGTTATGTCCGGTGGTTCTGTGGTATCTAAACCTTCAACCTCGTCTACTTTAGGCATTGCCGGGCCCTCTGTTGTCTCTGGTAACGACGGTCAGTGCTCATAATTGGCGATTCCATAGTGCGGAATGTTAGAATTCCAAACTATGTTAAACCAGCAGTTCATGTTAAGTGCCTCGCAGGGGCCAAGATTTCTGGCATAGAGGCCGCATTTGACCGTGTCGCCGACGATGAAGTATCTACCTTATTGCTGCATGTCGGCACTAATGATATTTATTCACAGCAATCTGAGGTATTAAAGAGGAACTTCATCTCTCTTTGCATCAAAGCTAAAAGAAAATGTCAGAATTTAGTTGTATCTGGCCCCTTACCAAGATTATATAGAGGGGATGTGATTTATAGCAGATTGCATTCCCTTCACTGCTGGCTAGAAACCTGGTGTGCAAACAAAAGCATAGCGTTTGTGAACAATTGGGATGATTTTTGGGAAAGGCCTGGATTTTTCAGAAGAGATGGTCTTCATCCTAACTGGAGGGGATCTTATGTATTATCCCAAAATATGGCAGCAAAACTGCCTGGTTGACTGATTAGAGCACCATCCAGGCCGCAGTCATGTGATCTTAAATCACAGGCTGTTGTTTATCCCACCTGTTACTTTCCTGAAGCTGTTACCCATAATCCTTGTCTTGGGGCATCCAGTAAATTTAGTCTTGATACAAACCTTAAATTAATTGATAACAAAAAAATAAGGTGTATAATTAGACCAAGGGATAAAACCAGACCCTCCACCAGGGGCATCTGTAATAGAAATTTACTACAAATTAAAACAAAAAGTATATCACCAATTCAGAAAGAAGCATACAGTTTTAAATGCTGCTTATTGAACATTCGCTCTCTTGGCACTAAAGCTGTTTTGGTAAATGATATTATATTAAGTACAAAATCTGATCTGTGTCTTCTCACCGAAACCTGGCTTAGTAAATGTGACACTGTACCCCTAGCTGAGGCGTCACCAGATGGATACTCGTTCCTTCATAAGTCTAGAGATTCAGGTCGAGGAGGGGGCCTTGGAATAATTCATTGTAACAAAATGCAAATCACTTCTAAAAATTTAGGCAACTTTACATCCTTTGAAGCATTCATTTTAAATATTAAAACAGATTCCAACACAATTATAGTGCTAGTCTATAGACCACCAGGGCCGTATTCATTGTTCATGTCTGAATTTAGCAACCTTTTATCTGACTTGGCTATAAATTATGATCACGTAGTACTGATGGGAGATTTTAATGTACACATTGATGTGGAAACTGACACTTTTAGCAAATGTTTTACTTATTTGTTAAATTCAGTAGGATTTTGTCAGAATGTCAAAGGTCCAACTCATAATCATAACCACACATTAGATTTAATTATAACTTACAAAGTTGAAATTCAAAATTTAATTATTACTCCATTAAATGAAGTTATTTCTGATCACTACTTAATTACATTTGATTTGGTCCTGCCCTTGCGAACACACTCCCAGATTAAAACAAAGACAGTGCGGCATCTAGATTGTAATTCTGCTTCAAAATTTATAGATACTTTGAGTAAGTCGAGTGTAATTGTGGAAAACCATTTAGATCAGTTAACATCAAATGTAAACACAGAAAACAATTTAGATGAGCTAACATCACATTATAATGTGACCTTGAGAGATGCTCTGGACACAGTGGCTCCCCTTAAAACCAAAGTGATCAAAGCACATAGAAACTCTCCCTGGTTTAATGAAAACACTCGAGCTCTTAAATTAGAGTGTCGAAAACTGGAACGCAGATGGAGAACAACAAAGCTACAGGTCTTTCAAATTGCATGGACAGAGAGTGTTAATAAATATAAAAAAGCCCTCTTTAAAGCTCGGTCAGAATATTATTCTACATTAATAGATAGCAATAATAAAAATCCTCGGGCACTGTTTAGAACAGTGGCTAAATTAACAAATGGAAATTCAGATCAACAGTGCAAAATACCAACAGACATTAGCAGTACAGACTTTATTAACTTCTTCAATGAGAAAATTAAAAATATAAGATCCCAGATCTCTGCATCACAGTACAAACCAAATACTAGCTTAGCAGACCCTGTCTCACATTGCACTCAGCACTTTAGTAATTTTAATCCTGTAACTGAGCAGGAAGTCTTAAGTTTAATTTCTAAAATGAAGCCCACTACTTGTTCCCTAGATCCAGTGCCAACAAAACTAGTAAAAAGTGCAATGGATGTTCTTGCAGCGCCTATCCTAAACATTATCAATAGTTCATTATTGCATGGCACAGTACCAGATGCACTAAAAGTGTCAGTCATTAAACCATTACTTAAAAAGTCAGACCTTGACCCACATATACTAAATAATTATAGGCCTATTTCAAATTTACCGTTTCTCTCTAAAATACTAGAAAAAGTAGTCGCCAGTCAGCTTCAGACACACCTTATGCATTACAATTTATTTGAGAAATTCCAGTCTGGTTTTCGCACTGGTCATAGTACAGAAACGGCACTAACACGGGTTGTAAATGACATTCTGATATCCTCTGATGAAGGAAACTCATCTGTAATTATGTTGTTGGACTTAAGTGCAGCATTTGACACCATCGACCATTCTATTTTACTGCACAGGCTAGAAAATGATGTTGGGCTTACAGGCACCGTGCTCGCTTGGTTTAGTTCTTACTTATCAAATCGATTCCAATATGTACAGAAATGTGCTGACAGTACTCCATCATTATACACAGAAGTTCAATATGGTGTCCCGCAGGGCTCAGTACTGGGACCTTTACTGTTTTCACTGTACATGCTTCCACTGGGATCTATCATTAGGAAACATAATGTTAATTTTCACTCGTATGCAGATGACACCCAGTTATACCTTTCATTTAAATCAAATGAAGTTTCTCCAATGTGGTCTTTAATTAGTTGTGTTAGTGAATTAAAGGAGTGGATGAATAAGAACTACTTGTCTTTAAATACAGATAAAACAGAGATGTTAATTGTTGGAGGGAATGATGCTGATCACAATAATATTTTGTCATCATTTAACTCAATGGGAATCCCAGTCAATTTTACTGAATCAGCCCGCAATCTAGGAGTTATCTTTGACTCTAGCATGTCATTTAAAGCGCATATTACAAAGTTGTCCAAAACATGTTTCTTCCATCTTAAAAATGTTAGGAAATTAAAGCGCTTTTTAAATAAACAGGATTCTGAGAAACTAATTCATGCATTTATCTCTAGTAGGATTGACTACTGCAATGCGGTGTTCACTGGATGTTCAAACTGTTCT
Source organism: Erpetoichthys calabaricus (assembly GCF_900747795.2). Taxonomy (NCBI): domain Eukaryota; kingdom Metazoa; phylum Chordata; class Cladistia; order Polypteriformes; family Polypteridae; genus Erpetoichthys; species Erpetoichthys calabaricus. Next base: position 166,001,296 of record NC_041397.2, read on the forward strand.
TTATACAGCCTCCAGTTAATCCAAAATGCGGCTGTGAGAATTATTACAAGAACAAGAAAATACGAACACATAACTCCAGTTCTTAAATCCTTACACTGGCTCCCGGTTAAGTTCAGGGCAGATTTCAAAATCCTTCTTTTAACATATAAATCATTAAATGGTCGAGGTCCGGCTTACTTGTCTGAACTTATCATGACTTACAAACCAGAGCGCACATTAAGATCTCAAGATGCCGGTCTGCTTATGATTCCAAGGATTAATAAAATAACAGTGGGGGGTCGAGCTTTTAGTTACAGGGCCCCTAAACTGTGGAATGGTCTGCCTGCTACTATAAGAGATGCCCCTTCGGTCTCAGCTTTTAAATCCCGGCTGAAGACTCACTACTTCAGTTTAGCATATCCTGACTAGAGCTGCTGGTTAACTGTTCAGACTGCATCTCTGTTGTTAGTCATTAGCACTTAAACATAAGTAACATGACAGTTATAATTGTATACTAACCCTCACTTATTCTGTTTTTCTTCTCGGTACTCAAATGTGGCACTTGGTGCCACGGCCCACCTGCCAAGTTGTTTTGCCTGCCTAAGGAAAAGTCATCCCAGATGGAGGATCGCAGGAATCGTGGGAGAGAGGGGTCCTTTCATCGGATTGGCTGGCCCAGCACTGTTTCAGCTGTGGAATGGCCAAATGGGGGAGGCAGCTTGAAGGATGAGGTCTCCATGACTCTATACAAATACAAATCTTATTATGGGATATATCATCTACTGTTAAATTCTGCTCTGTACTTCTAAAATTTATATATTTTTTTTTTTTATTTCTTACTATATTGAGAAATTGTTCTGTGTACTGTACTGTATTGTATTGACCCCCTTCTTTTGACACCCACTGCACGCCCAATCTACCTGGAAAGGGGTCTCTCTCTGAACTGCCTTTCCCAAGGTTTCTTCCATTTTTCCCTACTAGGTTTTTTTGGGAGTTTTTCCTTGTCTTCTTAGAGAGTCAAGGCTGGGGGGCTGTCAAGAGGCAGGGCCTGTTAAAGCCCATTGCGGCACTTCCTGTGTGATTTTGGGCTATACAAAAATAAACTGTATTGTATTGTATTGTATTTTCAGCAGATCGATAGACCTGCCTTTAATCACACTGAAATAAGACACCCCTTAAATTTCTCCGATGCCTATGAACTAGAGTCTTATGAGGAGGTGTTTAACAGTATTCATGAGACGCTGCAAAGAATTCTGGATAGTTTTTCAGGTACTTTAAATCCGCAAGATGTTGTACAGCTAGAATTGCGTGCTGATTCATTACCTATCAGCGTTTTTATACAGATGAATGGCTCTAATATTAATGTAGACGATTTTCTTCATCAGATAGAGAATCTTCTTCAGAGTCATGCGAGTGTGCTAGCGGATGAGTCTCTGATGCTAGTCACCCAGATTGTTCGGTCACCTAGCGGGGACGCTCGTGGCTCTCGCAAGGTCTCATCTCTACTCAATCATGAAATAGTTAGAACGAAAATGAGGCATTTAATTATTTCTTATAATTACGGGAATCAGCTCTGTTTTGCCTTTTGTCTGCTTAGCCTATTGGAGGACCGGTACATGCAAAACCCACAGTTATGCATGCGTGAAGTGTATAACCTTCAGAGCAGGGCTGGATTATCTGAGGATGAAAAAGTGTCCTTTGCGGACGTTCATAAATTTGAAAACTTGCTAGGTATTCAAATTGTTGTCTGGTACAGGTGTCTAAGAAATGAGAAATTTTTAAAATTTGAAAGCTCCCGAGGTAGAAACCCCAAAACCTATTTTATGTTTTTACACGATAACCATTACTACAGTATTTTGAATTTAAAGGGGTTTCTAGGGGTGAAATACTTGTGCGACTACTGTTACACAAGCTACCACTCCATCCTTAGTCATCGTTGTGAAGGTCACTGCAACGTCTGTTTCTCCCCAGATTGCCGTCCGATCCCTGAAGAGCTTGTCAAGTGTGGTGATTGCAACCGTTACTGCTGGTCCCAATTTTGTTTTATTCAGCATACGATTCCTAAATTTAACGATAAGACCAACGATGTGGAAGCGGCCTGTGACACGGCAAAAATGTGTCCCCTGTGTTACAAAACTTACACAGTGAATGCCGCCTCAAAACCCCATAAATGTCGGCCCAAGGAATGCCGTGTTTGTAAAGCAAAAATTGAAAATGATGCAGAAAACCATCAGTGCTTTATAGAAACCTTGAAGTCTGAGGATCGTTGTGAGAAATACGTATTTTATGATTTTGAAAGTCGGCAAGAAACGGGTGTGCACATTCCTAATTACATATACTGTAAGTCCTTGCGGGGTAAATCCTGGTTCTGGGCGGGTGAGGGATGAGACAAAGAGCGGTTAAACAAAACCTCCTATGATGGAAAACAATTTTGGACGGCGTTTTCCCTTGCCCGGACGCGGGTCACCGGGGCCCCACTCTGGAGCCAGGCCTGGAGGTGGGGCTCGATGGCGAGCGCCTGGTGGCCGGGCCTGCACCCATGGGGCTTGGCCGGGCACAGCCCGAAGAGGCAACGTGGGTCCCCCTTCCCATGGGCTCACCACCTATGGGAGGGGCCAAGGAGGTCGGGTGCAGTGTGAGTTGGGTGGTGGCCGAAGGCGGGGACCTTGGCGGTCCGATCCTCGGCTACAGAAGCTGGCTCTTGGGACGTGGAATGTCACCTCTCTGAAGGGGAAGGAGCCTGAGCTAGTGCGCGAAGTTGAGAGGTTCCGGCTAGATATAGTCGGACTCACCTCGACGCACAGCTTGGACTCTGGAACCAATCTCCTTGAGAGGGGCTGGACTCTCTACCACTCTGGAGCTGCCCCCGGTGAGAGGCGCCGAGCGGGTGTGGGTATACTTATTGCCCCCCGACTTGGAGCCTGTACATTGGGGTTTACCCCGGTGGACGAGAGGGTAGCCTCCCTTCGCCTTCGGGTGGGGGGACGGGTCCTAACTGTTGTTTGTGCGTATGCACCGAACAGCAGTTCAGAGTACCCACCCTTTTTGGAGTCCCTGGATGGGGTGCTAGAGGGCATACCTTCTGGGGACTCGCTCGTTCTGCTGGGAGACTTCAATGCTCACGTGGGCAATGACAGTGAGACCTGGAAGGGCGTGATTGGGAGGAATGGCCCCCCCCGATCTGAACCCGAGCGGTGTTTTGTTATTGGACTCTGGAACCAATCTCCTTGAGAGGGGCTGGACTCTCTACCACTCTGGAGCTGCCCCCGGTGAGAGGCGCCGAGCGGGTGTGGGTATACTTATTGCCCCCCGACTTGGAGCCTGTACATTGGGGTTTACCCCGGTGGACGAGAGGGTAGCCTCCCTTCGCCTTCGGGTGGGGGGACGGGTCCTAACTGTTGTTTGTGCGTATGCACCGAACAGCAGTTCAGAGTACCCACCCTTTTTGGAGTCCCTGGATGGGGTGCTAGAGGGCATACCTTCTGGGGACTCCCTCGTTCTGCTGGGAGACTTCAATGCTCACGTGGGCAATGACAGTGAGACCTGGAAGGGCGTGATTGGGAGGAATGGCCCCCCCGATCTGAACCCGAGCGGTGTTTTGTTATTGGACTCTGGAACCAATCTCCTTGAGAGGGGCTGGACTCTCTACCACTCTGGAGCTGCCCCCGGTGAGAGGCGCCGAGCGGGTGTGGGTATACTTATTGCCCCCCGACTTGGAGCCTGTACATTGGGGTTTACCCCAGTGGACGAGAGGGTAGCCTCCCTTCGCCTTCGGGTGGGGGGACGGGTCCTAACTGTTGTTTGTGCGTATGCACCGAACAGCAGTTCAGAGTACCCACCCTTTTTGGAGTCCCTGGATGGGGTGCTAGAGGGCATACCTTCTGGGGACTCCCTCGTTCTGCTGGGAGACTTCAATGCTCACGTGGGCAATGACAGTGAGACCTGGAAGGGCGTGATTGGGAGGAATGGCCCCCCCGATCTGAACCCGAGCGGTGTTTTGTTATTGGACTTCTGTGCTCGTCAAGGATTGTCCATAACGAACACCATGTTCAAGCATAGGGGTGTTCATATGTGCACTTGGCACCAGGACACCCTAGGCCTCAGTTCGATGATCGACTTTGTGGTCGTGTCGTCGGACTTGCGGCCACATGTCTTGGACACTCGTGTGAAGAGAGGGGCGGAGCTGTCAACTGATCACCACCTGGTGGTGAGTTGGCTTCAATGGTGGGGGAGGATGCCGGTCAGGCATGGTAGGCCCAAACGTGTTGTGAGAAGTAGCTTCAACTCCCACCTCCGGCAGAACTTCGACCACATCCCGAGGGAGGTGGGGGACATTGAGTCCGAATGGGCCATGTTCCGTGCCTCTATTGTTGAGGCAGCTGACCGGAGCTGTGGCCGTAAGGTGGTCGGTGCCTGTCGTGGCGGCAATCCCCGAACCCATTGGTGGACACCAGCGGTGAAGGATGCCGTCAAGCTGAAGAAGGAGTCCTACAGGACCCTTTTGTCCTGTGGGACCCTGGAGGCAGCTGATAGGTACCGGCAGGCCAAGCGGAATGCGGCTTTGGTGGTTGCTGAGGCAAAAACTCGGGCGTGGGAGGAGTTTGGGGAGGCCATGGAGAACGACTTTCGGACGGCTTCGAAGAGATTCTGGTCCACCATCCGGCATCTCAGGAAGGGGAAGCAGTGCAGTGTCAACACTGTATATGGTGGGGATGGTGCGCTGCTGACCTCGACTCGGGACGTTGTGGGTCGGTGGGGGGAGTACTTCGAAGACCTCCTCAATCCCATTAACATGCCTTCCAATGAGGAAGCAGAGCCTGGGGACTCAGAGGTGGGCTCCCCCATCTCTGGGACTGAGGTCACCAAGGTGGTCAAAAAACTCCTTGGTGGCAGGGCCCCGGGGGTGGATGAGATACGCCCGGAGTTCCTCAAGGCTCTGGATGTTGTAGGACTGTCTTGGTTGACACGCCTCTGCAACATCGCATGGACATCAGGGACAGTGCCTCTGGATTGGCAGACCGGGATGGTAGTCCCCCTCTTTAAGAAGGGGGATCGGAGGGTGTGTTCCAACTACAGAGGGATCACACTCCTCAGCCTCCCTGGAAAAGTCTATTCAGGGGTCCTGGAGAGGAGGGTCCGTCGGATAGTCGAGCCTCGGATTCAGGAGGAACAGTGTGGTTTTCGTCCTGGTCGCGGAACAGTGGACCAGCTCTATACCCTTAGCAGGGTCCTGGAGGGTGCATGGGAGTTTGCCCAACCAGTCTACATGTGTTTTGTGGACTTGGAAAAGGTATTCGACCGTGTCCCTCGGGGAATCCTGTGGGAGGTACTCCGAGAGTATGGGGTACCGGCCCCCCTGATAATGGCTGTTCGGTCCCTGTACGATCGGTGCCAGAGCCTGGTCCGCATTGCCGGCAGTAAGTCGAACCCGTTTCCAGTGAGAGTTGGACTCCGCCAGGCCTGCCCTTTGTCACCGATTCTGTTCATAACTTTTATGGACAGAATTTCTAGGCGCAGCCAGGGCGTTGAGGGGGTCCGGTTTGGTGGGCTCAGGATTGGGTCACTGCTTTTTGCAGATGATGTTGTCCTGTTTGCTTCATCAGGCCGTGATCTTCAGCTCTCTCTGGATCGAGTGTGAAGCGGCTGGGATGAGAATCAGCACCTCCAAATCCGAGACCATGGTCCTCAGCCGGAAAAGGGTGGAGTGCCTTCTCAGGGTTGGTAGCGAGATCCTGCCCCAAGTGGAGGAGTTCAAGTATCTCGGGGTCTTGTTCACGAGTGAGGGAAGAATGAAGTGTGAGATCGACAGGCGGATCGGTGCGGCATCCGCAGTAATGCGGGCTCTGCATCGGTCTGTCGTGGTGAATAAGGAGCTGAGCCGCAAGGCGAAGCTCTCAATTTACCAGTCGATCTATGTTCCTACCCTCACCTATGGTCATGAACTATGGGTAGTGACCGAAAGAACGAGATCGCGAATACAAGCGGCTGAAATGAGTTTCCTCCGCAGGGTGTCTGGGCTTTCCCTTAAAGATAGGGTGAGAAGCTCAGTCATCCGGGAGGGGCTCAGAGTAGAGCCGCTGCTCCTCCGCATCGAGAGGAGTCAGATGAGGTGGCTCGGGCATCTGATCAGGATGCCTCCTGGACACCTCCCTGGTGAGGTGTTCCGGGCACGTCTAACCGGGTGGAGGCCCCAGGGAAGACCAAGGACACGTTGGAGGGACTATGTCTCTCGACTGGCCTGGGAACGCCTTGGGATTCTCCCGGAAGAGCTAGAAGAAGTGGCCGGGGAGAGGGAAGTCTGGGCATCTCTGCTCAAGCTGCTGCCCCCGCGAACCCGACCTCGGATAAGCGGGAGACAATGGATGGATGGATGGATGGATGGGCGGGTGAAGATTGTGTACACCAGTTCTTTGCCAGATACCGTCGCCCCAAGTATCAAGGCTATACCTTCATAGCTCACAATTCAAAAGGTTACGATGGGTACTTTTTAATGAAGTATTTGCTTGAAAATGGTGTGAACCCTAATGTTACTACTCAAGGAAATAAGCTGATGTGTTTCACAGATGATGGTTATCAATTACGTTTTATAGATTCTTTGAATTTTTTAACAATGAAATTGAGTGCCATGCCTAAAGCCATGGGGTTTGAAGCCGCAAAAGGTTATTTCCCCCATTTCTTCAATCTGGCTGAAAATCAGAATTATATCGGCCCCTACCCTGAACCTGAATGCTACGGTGTTCAGAGCATGATGACCAAAGAAAAAGAAGAATTTTTTACCTGGTACGACAGTGTCAAGCATGGTGTTTTTAATTTTAAAGAGGAGATGGCTTTTTATTGTAAAAATGACGTTGAAATTCTTAGAACAGCGTGCATTAAATTCAGAGACGAGGTCATCAAAATTGGCAATATTGACCCGTTTCAATGCATGACCCTGGCATCTCTATGTATGGCCATGTACAGGCAAAACTGTATGCCTCCAAAGTCTGTCGGCATAATTCCTTCTGACCATTACAGTAGTAGTCAGAAAAACTATTCGAACGCATCTATTCAATGGTTACTGTATCTCTGTGAAACAGAAAAATTGAACATTCGACACGCTCTAAACCTTGGGGAAGTAAAGAAGGGTTCCTTTTATCTTGACGGCTATGCCGTAGTTAAAGGTATTCCGACTGCCTTTGAATTTGCCGGTTGTTTTTATCACGGCTGTCCAGAATGTTATGATTTTAACAGTACCCATCCTTTAACCGGTATGACTTGTGCGGTTATGTACCAAAAGTTTATGAGAAAATTGGAAATACTTAGGACTAAATTTAATTTAGATGTGCACGTGCTCTGGGAGCATGATTGGGAGACGATGAAAAAACAAGACCTCAGGCTACAAACTTTCTTAAAACACTGTGATTTCCCTCAGCGTATACAACCGAGGGACTCGTTGTTTGGCGGACGTACCAATGCCATAATATTGTACCACAAGGCGGTGGGACCCGAACAGATTCACTATTATGATTTCACTAGCTTGTACCCGTTTGTGAATAAAACAAAAATGTACCCGGTCGGTCACCCCACTATCATTTTTCAGCAGTTTGACGATCTCAGGCAGTATTTTGGATTAATTAAAGCCACCGTCCAGCCTCCACGTGGTCTCAATTTTCCAGTCCTGTCTCTCAGGTTTTGTGGGAAATTAATGTTCACCCTCTGTCGCACCTGCGCGGAGATAGAAGCTCAGACTGTGGACTGTCGTCACACAGAGGATGAGAGAGCTTTAACCGGTACTTGGTGCAGTGTGGAAATAGCAAAGGCCATTGACAAAGGGTATAAAGTTTCAAAAGTAAACGAGATTTGGCATTACCCCGAACGTACTTCTGAGTTATTCTCAGACTATATCAAGCTTCATCTAAAAGGCAAGCAGGAGGCCTCGGGCTACCCTGCCTGGTGTACGGATGAGGCTTCCCGAGACCGTTATATTTTAGATTATTATCAGAAGGAAGGTGTGCAATTGGACCACGATAACATCGCCGTAAATCCGGCTAAGAGACAAATTTCAAAGTTGTTTTTAAATTCTCTTTGGGGTAAATTTGGGCAAAAACCTCTCCATCTCACTACTAGCTTAGTCAAGGACGGTGAGGAATTCTTGCAATATATTTTCTCCAAACAGTATAATGTTTCTTATTTTGAATTTATCGGCGATGAGATTGCTCAAATACAATGGAAGTACACTGATGAAAAGTATACCCTACCTGGTAGCGTTAATGTTGTCATTGCTGCTTTCACCACGGCCTATGCCCGGTTAGAGTTGTACGATTTACTGGACCGTCTGGGAGAAAGGGTGTTGTACCACGACACCGACTCGGTCATTTTTACTTCTCAGCCTGGTCAGTACAATCCTCCTCTGGGTGACTATTTAGGAGAGCTCACCAGTGAGTTAAATCCTGGTGATTATATTACTGAATTTGCTTCAGGCGGTCCAAAGACGCACGGGTATAAAACGACACAAGGCAAAACATTTATGAAGGTAAAAGGTATCACCATCAATCACGAAACCGGTAAAATTATAAACCTCGAATCATTAACCAATCTAGTTCAGAATTTTGTGACGTCTCATGAAGCCCCTCCTCAAGAGTTACTGGTTCACGGTAAGCGGATCCATCGAAATAAAAAACGTTTCACTTTAGAAAACAGACCACTCAGGAAGAAATTCAGAGTGGTGTATAATAAGAGGGTTCTCCTAAAAGATTACAACACAAGACCTTATGGCTACTAAAAGAGAATTTGACTCATGCCTTCAACACCCCTTCGCTAAAATTATCTCGGGGCCCTATTGTTCCGGTAAATCCTATTATGTGAAAAAATTATTGGAACATTCAAACCACGTTGTGTCTCATCCTTTTCAAAATATAATTTGGTTTTATAGTTGCTGGCAGAAAATGTACGACGAGCTATCGGCTAAATTTCAGCAATTAAAATTTATTGAGGGGCTCCCAAAGTTTTTATGCGACGACGAACTTCTCCCTCCTGAGAAAACAAATTTGGTCATTATAGATGATCTGATGGAATCGGCTAGCGAAAGCCAGGAAATAGAAAAGGCTTTCACAAAATATACTCATCACCGGAATCTGTCTATCATTTACTTGGTTCAAAATTTATTCTTTCAAGGAAAGAAAAGCCGAACGATTAATCTTAACGCCAATTATATTACTCTTTTTAAAAACCCCAGGGACAAATTGCAGATTACTACCTTGGCCCGCCAAATGTATCCGAGGCATGTTAAGTTCTTTTTGGAAGCTTTCGAAGATGCTACAAAACTACCGTACGGCTATCTCTTAGTGGATTTAAAGGCACAGACCCCAGACGAACTGCGTTTAAGAACAGGTCTGTTTCCGCCCGATTGGCCGGTCGTGTACAACGTGAAAAGATAAAAGAAGCTGTTCTGAGTCAAAGTTACATATTCTGTCAGCATGTCGGCCAGAATAAGCAGAAACCTACTGCCTCTCAAGGCCTTACTCCGTTGCTCTTGTCGCCGCCGTAAAATTCTTATAAACGCCTCTTCTGACGATTTAATTAATGCTTTGTCCGAAATAGCCTGTAATACTTTAAAAGGTAATATACCTCTTTCGCCCAAACAGTTTAAGCTACTCAAGAAGCATAAAACATCTGTCAGAAAAATAAGTGACAGAAAACTAACCTTAAAAAAGAAGAAAGCTATTCTGAACCAGAAAGGAGGCTTTTTGGGAGCTCTTTTAAGCGTCGCCGTGCCATTCATATCCAGTTTATTAGCTTCTAGAGCATAAACATGGAATACGCTCAAAAAATGTATTTGGTCCCACAGCAACAGATGTCTCTTTTTTAGCAAAAGAGTGCTAACCCGAACGATCTCTTGAGTGCCACGGAAACTGAACTGGACAAAGAAATGAGAAACGTCCTGCAACGCTGTGATATAGGGGCTGACGAGAAGGTGAAGCTTTACACTTCTATCTTGCAGAGATATCTGACTCTAGTTAAAAAGGCCGATAAAGAAACTAGCAGTCTGACGCTCGTATTACCAAAAGAAGAAAATGGCGAGGGGGGCCCTGGAACAGTCAAGGTGTCTGAGGACAAGGTTTGGCAAGAGGTTTTGAGAAGCGCGCCTGTAAAAGCAAAGAAAAATGTCGAATTTGTTTTACATAAAATGTCCGTTAATCCCCATCATGCGTTTTGGAATAATCGTGGAGAGCTGTTTTTAGAAGGTAAACCTTTGGTCGGATCCAACATGGTGGATTTGGTCCGTAATCTGACCGCTTCTCATACAATACCTGAACATAGGAGACCGCGGGGGTGGAAGGAATTCGTAAACGCCATGGCCGGTTTGAACATTCCATTTTCTGTCGTACCTAATGATGAAACGAGAGAACTCCTTGAAAGTTTTAAGCCACCCGCCCCCTCCCTGCTCATCAAACAGAAGTTACCCCCTACCGACTGAAACCGAGAAAAAAAAGACTGGAATGGATTGCTTATTAATTTGTAAAATTATTTGTTTATTAAATACAATTTTATCTCATTACAGAGTGTAGTCATCCTTTAACCGTCTATTGAAATATTTACAGGTCTCTGATCTTTGCACGCAAGGGTACTGATAAAAACAGAGTCCCGGCGAAGGAAGCCAGGAACGAACAAATTTAGAGACCATAGAGTCATTACTGTTCACGTCCTCCGAATACTTTTTTATTACAGAGGTGTACGGGAGACCTTTTCCTCTCTGATGCAGATAGAAGAGGCAGTGTTGACCGCATTTGTCCGAGAACCAACTTTGAAACTGTCGGTTATTGTAAATGATTTGTTTACAGTTTTTGCTTAAGAAACGGTAAATGTCATTCGGGACGTAGATAAAGTCCGGAGGATTTCCATAGGAATCAAAAAACTCCCCATTTCCGTCTTCTGTGAGGTAAATCCCCAGCCAGTGTTCTCCAGGTTGGGTTTGACGGTGAGTATTCACTACAAACATGGCTGGCAAGACGTTATTTTTTTCCGGTAGTTGATCACACGCCAGCACACCGCGGAAATATCTTTCAGTGTAGGGGTCTTGGGACAGTAGTTGTGTTAATTGTTTTGTATTCATGGTGCTTATTAGTAGTCAAACAGAACATTACGTCTCTGGTTGATTTCGATGATGTTATCAAAGACCGCATATACTATTAGATTGACGGTCCGAGGGAGAGGGACGCGGAAGCGTAATTCAAATCTCATGTTTCCAGTTTTAACTAATGAAAAATGATCACCGCATTCTTGATCGGGGGTTAGATCAAAAGCGAAAAGAGTATATCCTTGCGAGAACTCTGAATGGCTGATAGACAGAGCTTGTTCCTTCAAATGCTTACCAGTGGCCAATACCAGATTATAATATTCTCTGGCACTGTTGCCGCTTACAAAGTCTGGTTGAAAAGGTTTGGCGGGAATCTGTTCACCGTCCATGTACAGATCCAGGAACTCTACATCGTTGTGTTTGAAATTGAACGGGTTCCGTGTATAAGACCCCGAAAAGGCCTCATTATCCACCATGCCAATCACCACATACTTTGGTAGTTGACCCAGAAACAGGTTTTCTTGATTGTATACTCGGATTCCCGCGGGCATACTGAATACTTTCATATTCACCCTTTCCACAGGGTATTTAGCATTGGCTGATGTAAGGGCATGAGCCTGTCCTAATTTCATGGCCGGTGAAACTTTTACTTTTTTTACAAACAGGGAGGCTGCTGTTATGATTACTCTGTAACGTTCGGCATCACTGGACATTAAGCAGAATTCATCTTTGTTCCGAACCATTTTAATCTTCACGTCTAGGCCGTTCAATAGTAGTTTTTCCTGGAAAAAGAGATCTGTATATATGTGCCCCAGAAGTTCGACAGTCCTGCTACCGGCTGTATACGCACTTCTGTTATTAAAACCAATGTTTTCTCCGGCGGGGTCTGTCTCTTCCAATTTGTTAAGTGTATCTTTGTAAAAAAGTCCTGTAGCAAACTGAGAATGAAGAGTCTCTTGGCTGTAATTTAGCAGACCTTCCAAGACCGCTCGGTAAGGATAACAATTTGAACTCTGCGATATTAGGCGGTCCCCCAGGGTGACATCAACTTGAGAAAACAAACTGGCTATAGGGTAGTTGACAAATCCGACCTTTGCCCCGGCAGGTATGTTAGTCCCGTCAGCATTCACTATCTTTCCCCTTAGGTGTAGAAGAGTGTTATTCAAGTCCAGGTAATCTTCCCCATTTCCGGCTATGAGAAATTCTAGCGGAGCTACTTCAGAGAGGGCTGAGAGTCGTGGGACTTCAACGTATATACTTTTATCTACACTCGTTTGAGTGAAAGGCACCGTAAACAGATCCAGTTCAGATTTGACACACTCTTCGGACATTCTATGTACGAAAGCCATCTTCTCTTAAAAAATGTCTCTCTTCTTCTTTTTGCTTGCTTTAGTCTTGTTCCTCTTCTGACGACGTTTAGATAATGCTGTAAAAATAGTGCGCCCAGCCTTTTTAGCTGGCGGGGCCTGACGCAACCCCGGTGGTCTCTTGCGTTTTGTCTTTCTCATGACCATCAAGCCCGCTCCCTCCTGCTTTTCTAGGACTCCACCCGCAGCACTGGATATAGCCCCTGTGATCACATCTTTTACAATATTTTTAGCCGCGGATTTGATATGTGGTTTTGCGATGTCAAAGCCTTTTTTCAGGAGAGGTAAAGCTCTTCTAAACAATCCTCGAAATATACCTCCAATCCCCCCACCATACATTACAGGGGATCCAGAGAACCCCGGTAAGCCGTTACCCGCTTGGGTCTGATAATATTGGATGTAAGGTGTCGGGTCCTGGTAAGACCTCATTGTTTCAGTCGTGCATACAATGCCTGACGGGTCTGAAATGCAACTTCACTATCACCTTACCAAACTGAAATGGCACGTTTTTGTTCTGGTCCGTCTTTATTTCAATAGTCACTGTGTCAAAATGATTCTTGCTGGCTGGGGCATAATGCGGTTTGTCATATGTGATGGTTGTAATTTTATTAGCCTGATCCTCTATATGAACACACCTCAAAAGGGGTACGTAGCTGTCTCCGACTCTCTGATGAGATACCATATCCCCGTACACGTACAAATAATATTCGACCCAGCTGTCCTTTTAAGTATATAGTTTCATCCTTTTCACCCGGTACCACGTAGACTCTTCTTTCCACAGCATTATAACTGAATTTCGCAGAGCTCTCGGAAGGGACAAATCCAGCTGCAACATCTGTCAAAGTGGGCAGGCTTAAGGTTGTCGAATTCATAAAAGACAGTAGGTCGTGAATACCTTCGTAATATCCGCATGGAATGTAGTAATGTTTTTTTACCCCTGGAGCTGAAACGTAGAATTCGTTATCCGGTTTGTCTATGGTATTCCACGTATGTGGGTACTGAATTTCGGCTAGACCCACTTCCCAAGAACCTTCTAATTCTATGGGTTTAGCAAGCTTCGTCGTGAAATTGGAAATTGTGTTGTTAGGGAAAATGTCTGAGGAAGCGTTGCTCGGTAGAGTCACAAAAAAACTTTTGCGCTCCATGGTATACCGCTAGAGAATGAAGAGTCGATTAGGAGCGTTCTGGATTTTATTGAACATCTTGGGCTTGGCTCTCCGGTATCCAGCTGTTAAATTTTTCTGGCCAGCCGAGCTATTTGACTAAAATGAGTCGTTTTTTATTCTTAACTTTCCTAGCCAGTATTTTTTCAATCCTGTAAACGTCTGTGGATCCGACTTTAATTTTCTGTAATTCAGGGTCGTAAAAGGATCCTACAATCTCTTCACCATCGTAGTCTTTCAGTTTGTACACCGCCGGTTCCCTAGGTACAAGTTCAGACACGGTAAAGATTTCATCTGAAAATGTTTGTTCATAACCTTTCTCAAAAGGATGTCTGGTTTTAGACACCCTAACTGTGTCTCCTACTTTGAACTTAAACAACAGCGGACCCGGGGGGCTGGCTACGCCGTATAAGTTTTTGAAACTTAACGTGTTAACAGCGGAAGGAGCCATTTTTATGCTTCGATGATAACTTTTGTTGTAAGAGTATACTAGATCCGGCAATTTATCGATGTAGGTTCTCGTGTTTTAAGCGCTGAAATATTTCCACATTTTAGATTTTAGTGTGCGGTTAAATCTCTCCACCACAGTGGCCTTTAATTCGTTTCCTGTGGTGAAATGTTTTATTCCGATCTTCTTTAACAGCTTTTGAAAATCTCGGTTGAAAAACTCTTTGCCCTTATCGGTCTGGAGCGTCTTTGGAGTTCGACCGGCGCTCAGAATGTCTTGGAAGGCTCTTGTCACTTCCTTACCCGTTTTGTTCTTCAAGGGTTGTACCCACGCGTACTTAGAAAGTACGTCGATACAGGTTAACAAATATTTATAACCCAGATTATGCTCGGACACATTTGTCATGTCCGCTAAATCCATCTGCCATTGCGAGTCTATATCGGATACATAAACCTTATTTCTCCTAAAATGCCTTCTAGCGGGTTTGTGAATTGTATAAGCATATTGACCGGATAACCAATCCGACACCTGTTGGTCATTACTTTTCTGACCCGAAACCTCAAGAGCTCTTTTCAAAGAGTCTTTTCCCCCAAAGCTACCAGGATTTGCCGGGTTATAATAAACTTTTTTCAAGTAACCATCCATCGCCGACGGTGAAAGAAAAATGTCAATGGTTTAAAAATCAAATGAGTCTTTATTGTTAATTTTCAAAACAACATTGTTTAAATTTCAAAACAGCATGATTAAAAACATTATTAAAATTTCAAAACGGCAGTATTAAAAAACATGATTAAAACATTTCATAGAACAGGAACATTGAGTTTAGACACTTCGTCTGATTTTTCTAAGTCGTACTCCCCGTAAAACCCCAAAGGTGCATCGGTCGTGTTCGGTTCAGAAAAATGTCTTTTAGAAAAGGCATTGGCTATTTCACGTATTTTCGAGTAAGAGGGATCGTCCATGTTGTGAAAGGCTTGTACAATAGCTTCGCTAATAGAATGTTCTTTTTCCAGTTAATCGACGGCATTTTGAACAAATGAATGAACCTTGTGAAAAGGCAGAAAGATGTTGAAGCAACCCAGAGTCTTTATGACCAGGCTCCTGAGCCACAGTTTGCGGAAAACAGTCAGAACATCTTGAAAGCGGCCAACCCGATAAACAGAGTCAGGCTCAAACAGACACGTATGCTGCGTCTGGCTGGGGTGATCTATGAAACAGCCATGATAGGTGCTTTTTAGGTCCCGATCGACTATTATGTCCAGCAGAGCCGCAATCAAACTCTTGACCAGTTTCAGAGTCTTTCGAAGTGTTTGACCCAGGGGCCCGTCAGTTTGTTCAAGGTCCATACCCTCATAATCAGCATCTACCAGTTCGTCCATGGCCTCTTCTTGCCGCATGGCCTGCACAGCTATCTCCTCAGCGCCCGTTAGGCTCCCCCGAGCATCCTCAGCAGGGACAAAAAGGTCAGGTGCTGTACGGTTCTCCAGGAGACTGTCCAGCCAATACATATCATCAGGGGCGGGTAACTGAGGTTCGGGCCAATAGATCTGATCATTTGAGGGCATCAGAAGGTCCGGCCAAGACGGTGGGTCTGAAGGAGAGTTGTTAGGAGCAGAGTACCCGGAGTTAGGTACGATGTCGTCGGGCCAAAACAGGCCGTCGCGGAGCGCCGTCTGTTCCATAGACCAACAGGTCTGATCAGGAGCGTAGCCGACGTGGTGTTGGTTGTCACCCGACCAAAACACATCGTTGTCTGTCAGCATCTGGTCTGCAGCCGAGTAGCGGGGCTGTAGGTTAGTGTCGATCATCTCATCTGGAGTAGAGTAGGCGGTGTTGGCTCGAAGGTTAGCCGGCCAAAACAGGTAGTCAGCGGCGGACGTATGTTCCATACCTCCGGAGCTTGGTTCTTCGGAGCGCATCAAAATGTCGAGGACTTCTGCCACTTCAGAGGCCGAGAGAACAGGGAGACGACCGGACCAGCTAGCACCGGCTTCGGTAGGGTAAGGCTTTTATTTGAGTCTCGGGTGTAAAACAACATGGAGATATCCTTGCACTGAATCAGAGTGAATAAATTGACATACTGTAACATAGCATTCTCAGAAACACTTAATCTGCAGTCAAAGGCATATCAATGAAGATATAGGAAAAAGGAAGAAGTCAGATTTGGACTTGGAGCTACTCCATCACAAGGCCCACGCATGCACTCTCAATAACTTAACATATACATCTTTGGGTCATAGAAGAAAAATAGAGATACCTGACAAAAACTAACACAGACATAGGGAGAAAATGCAAACTCCACACAGACCATCCACTTTCCTTTTCTCCATTCAATCTTGCAGCTGGGAATTCTTCAGTGGTCCCAGCTAGAGGAAAATGTGGGATAGCATTGTGGACATAGGAGTGCTACTTACAATGCTCTTACCATGAAGAAAGTGCATTATTTTAGTCTAATTGTTGATATTCTTATCGTCTTTATCTTCTGATGCCCCTTCTGTCTCCCCGGAAATATCCATTATAAAACCCCATATTTTCATTTTCACTTACAAAAATAATTTATCTTAACTTCAGTTAAATCTTGCCCACCTATTGTAAGAGTATTGGTTTAGCTGTACTGTTTGCATTAATCATTTTGTTTGCTTGACTGCACTGTATGATTGTTTTGCCAATGTGTACAAGTAATTTTTATTCAGCTGGAAACTTTAAATGAAATACTTGATGATCGACAACAGATAAATATTTGATACATATTTCTCATGGCCAAAGAATTGCACATGAAACTTAAACAATATTTTGTGATTTGGATTGTCTTTTGTAAAAATGTCTGTCACCATAATGACATTCCCTGAGTTGGTAGCTAATATGCAAAAACTTGTGCCATCTTTCCTAGATGGAATGCTGAACAGGGCACATCTCCTAAACAGTAAATAGTCAGAGTAGGGTAGGGCAAGGGTGGCAATAAACAAAGATTTTAGAGATGCATTAGATTATGTTAGATTTTAGAGAGCAATAATTCCATGCAGCAACAAAACATTATACAGCATTTTACAATAACTCAATAGTGGTAGTCCCTGCACTGGAGACATTTACTTTTACTGTCTTTATTGCCAGTGCCATCCATGCCACCTGACCCATTCTCCACTAATCATGCATCACTTTGGTCTTTCCAAGGGTCTGCACACTTATATGAATGAGAGAAGAGATTTCAGTTTTTGATTTTTAACAAATTTGCAAAGCTTTTCTGAAACTATCGGATTTTTAGTTTATATATATATATATATATATATATATAATTGTTTACAATGTATTATAAGTAGATATACTGTATATATAGTGTACTGTTAGGATTTTAAATTTTACATTTTATTTTTTGCTCACACATCTCTGCACTTTTCATAAGCATGACATCTCTTTCATAAGCTTTATCTAAAGACTATATAAATCCTAATTTTGATACCTACATTTTCTTTTATACTTTCCTCTACTGGCATTGTTGTTCTTTAATAAATACCAAGTTGCTTTTAGCTTTCTATACTTTGTCTTTATATCTACAGTGACTAAAATAATAAGGTAAATATTTAGAGCACCTGGAGCAGTAAGGAAGTGCCACATGATTTGAACTGCTAGGTTTATTGGCTGAGGACAAAGAGCTCTATTCTCTAAAGAACAGTGCATTAAAGTATGACATCAGTGGTTGATAAATGGCCTATAACAAAGGATATTGAGCCTTTGTATGGTTGAATATATTCCTGGAGACCAAAAGTAATATTTAGGTCTGAGGTATATCTAAGACATTGTACATTGTTTGTGCCTATGATACAGTATGTAAATCTCTTGAAGTATAAGGGAATAGATGGACTATGCATGTGTTATTCATACAGCACTTGTGTGTGTTAAAGTGCTGGAGAATAAAGGGCTGTGTATACGTCATTCATACAATACTTTTGGGGTTAGGGTCCATGAGTATATGCATATCTATGTGTGTGTCTGTTAATCTTAAGGTGCAAGAGAAGACTAAACCAGTAATGAACCTGATGAGTACCCATAACCCTGAAAAAAATAAGAAAATAGTAAGCACAGGGGAATTCCATGATAATACATAAACACACACACATTTTGTGTGTATACTGCATATACAGTATGAGGCTTTGGAAAAAATCTTGCATCACCCCAGTCCCAAAGGTATCACGTCCTAGTGAGCTGAATGACTTCCGGCCTGTTGCTCTGACATCACATGTGATGAAGACCATGGAGAGGCTGCTGCTTCACCACCTGAGGCCACAGGTTCAACACACCCTAGACCCTCTGCAGTTTGCATATCAGGAGAAGGTGTGAGCAGAGGATGCCATCATCTATATGCTACATCAATTATAACTCACTTGGACAGGGGCAGTGGTGCTGTAAGAATTATGTTTCTAGACTTCTCAAGCGCCTTCAACACAATCCAACCTCTGCTCCTTAGGGACAAGCTGACAGAGATGGGAGTAGATTCATACCTGGTGGCATGGATCGTGGACTATCTTAAAGACAGACCTCAGTATGTGCGTCTTGGGAACTGCACGTCTGACATTGTGGTCAGCAATACAGGAGCGCCACAAGGGACTGTACTTTCTCCGATCCTGTTCAGCCTATATACATCGGACTTCCAATACATCTCGGAGTCCTGCCACATGCAAAAGTTCGCTGATGACACTGCTATCGTGGGCTGCATCAGGAGTGGGCAGGAGGAGGAGTATAAGGACCTAATCAATGAATTTGTTAAATGGTGCGACTCAAACCACCTACACCTGAACAGCAGCAAAACCAAGGAGCTGGTGGTGGATTTTAGGAGGCCCAGACCCCTCATGGACCCCATGATCATCAGAGGTGACTGTGTGCAGATGGTGCAGACCTATAAATACCTGGGAGTGAAGCTGGATGATAAATTAGACTGGACTGCCAATACTGATGCTCTGTGTAAGAAAGGACAGAGCCGGTTATACTTTCTTAGAAGGCTGCCGTCCTTCAACATCTGCAATAAGATGCTGCAGATGTTCTATCAGACAGTTGTGGCGAGCACCCTCTTCTACGCTGTGGTGTGCTCGGGAGACAGCATTAAGAAGAAAGACGCCTCACGCCTGGACAAACTGGTGCGGAAGGCAGGCTCTGTTGTTGGCATGGAGCTGGACAGTTTGACATCTGTGGCAGAGCAACGGGCGCTCAGCAGGCTCCTATCAATTATGAAAAATCCACTGCATCCACTAAACAGGGTCATCTCTAGACAGAAGAGCAGCTTCAGCGATAGACTGCTGTCACTGTCCTGCTCCACTGACAGACTGAGAAGATCGTTCCTCCCCCAAACTATGCGACTCTTCAATTCCACCCGGGGAGTAAATGTTAACATTATATAAAGTTATTGTCTGTTTTTACCTGCATTATTATCAATCTTTAATTTAATATTGCTTTTTTTTGTATCAGTAAGGTGCTGCTGGAGTATTTGAATTTCCCCCTTGGGATTAATAAAGTATCTATCTATCTATCTATCTATCTATCTATCTATCTATCTATCTATCTATCTATCTATCTATCTATCTATCTATCTATCTATCTATCTGTATTACTGTATCTATATAATATTTATATATACAGTAGAGTCTCGCTTATCCGACATAAACGGGCCGGCAGAACTTGGGACAAGCGAAAATGTCGGATAATGGGAGGTGTTAAGAAAAAGCCTATTAAACGTCAAATTATATTATAATTTTACACATTACGAACCAAATAATCATGTTTTACAACAAAACAACAGAAAAAATTAACTGAAAAAATGAACTTAGCAACAAAAAATAGACTATGCTCACGCTCGCAACCTACAGTTTTTGTTGCTGCCGATTGATGCGTTTTTTTTTTTTGTGGTGGGACGTTGGAAAATACGGAATGTCGGATAAGCGAAGGTCGGATAAGCAAAACTCTACTGTATATACATTATATATATGTATGTGTATATATATATATATATATATATATATATATATATATATATATATATATATATATATATATATATACTGTATATGAAGCTGTAACAGAGCACATGAAATCTCTGCCTCATCTTAAAGAAGATACCAGGATAATTTTCCAAGGTTAAAATGAAGTAAATTAATAATGAAAACCCCTCCAGAAAGCGGGGATAAACAAACGAGGAAGCCCATAGACCCCTCTATGAAACAGTGCTAAAATCAATAGGACAATCCACAAAACACTCCTTTTAACGAAGTGGTGTTCAGAATAATGGGAGAATCGACATGAGTGGCGTTAGTTGATTGGAGTAGGAAATAAAGTTAATTAAGTTAACTTTAGTTAAGTTAAAGTTAATTAAGAGTCAGAGAATGTGATGTATTAAATAAGGTGATGTAATTAGAAGTAGGTATAAGAGCAGATGAACTGCTTAATTAATTGCCTACTCCATGGACTGAGATGTTTGTGCATAACTCTGTGCAAATAAAGAAATGTTCTTCATCCTCATTTGTCATGCTTGGGTCACAGATTTGCGCAGAAACACAGGAGGTTGTAGAAAGACAGGAACGTTATTCAAACACTGCAAACAAACATTTGTCTCTTTTTCAAAAGTTTAAACTGTGCTCCATGACAAGACAGAGATGACAGTTCCATCTCACAATTAAAAGAATGCAAACATATCTTCCTCTTCAAAGGAGTGCGTGTCAGGAGCACAGAAGATAGCACATAGATAGAGAAAACAATCTCTAGCAAACAAATCAATAGGGCTGTTTGGCTTTTAAGTATGCGAAGCACCGCGGCACAAAGCTGTTGAAGGCGGCAGCTCACACCCCCTCCGTCAGGAGCAGGGAGAGAGAGAGAGAGAGATAGAGAGAGACAGAGTTTGTTTTTCAGTCAAAAATCAATACGTGCCCTTCAAGCTTTTAAGTATGCGAAGCACCGTGCAGCATGTTGCTTCAGGAAGCAGCTGCACAAAAGATAGCAACGTGAAGGTAATCTTTCAGCATTTTTAGACGAGCGTCCGTATCGTCTAGGTGTGCGAACAGCCCCCCTGCTCAATCCCCCTACGTCAGGATCAGAGAAAGTCAGCGCAAGAGAGACAGAGAAAAGTAAGTTGGGTAGCTTCTCAGCCATCTGCCAATAGCGTCCCTTGTATGAAATCAACTGGGCAAACCAACTGAGGAAGCATGTAAATTAAAAGACCCATTGTCCGCAGAAATCCGCGAACCAGCAAAAAATCCGCGATATATATTTAAATATGCTTACATATAAAATCCGCGATGGAGTGAAGCCGCGAAAGGCGAAGCGCGATATAGCGAGGGATCACTGCACTGGGATTAACAACACTAAAGCAGTGATGGATTTAGAATAGTTTGGCCATTCGGTGCACCAGTATATGGTTATGGGTTGATTACAATGAGATACCTTAAACTAATAAACAATATGCGGTTAATTTCAGTGTATTTGATAAATCTGCGTCAGGGATGTGAATCTAAAAACTAAAGGGAAACCACACAGGAACAGCAGCACTGCTTTGACGCTAGGTGCCACCAGTTTGCAAAACCAAGCAGAGAACTTGTGCGTGAAAATGTGCGTGGCTTTACGCCAAGTTTAGTTTTTATACATCATGATGTGAGCGTGGAAATGGGCGTGCGCAACATTTTTGTGTGTACACACCGTTTATACAGTGCATCCGGAAAGTATTCACAGTGCATCACTTTTTTCACATTTTGTTGTTACAGCGTTATTCCAAAATTGATTAAATTCATTTTTTTTCTCAGAATTCTACACACAACACCACATAATGACAACGTGAAAAAAGTTTACTTGAGGTTTTTGCAAATTTATTAAAAATAAAAAAATTGAGAAAGCACATGTACATAAGTATTCACAGCCTTTGCCATGAAGCTCAAAACTGAGCTCAGGTGCATCCTGTTTCCCCTGATCATCCTTGAGATGTTTCTGCAGCTTAACTGGAGTCCACTTGTGGTAAATTCAGTTGATTGGACATGATTTGGAAAGGCACACACCTGTCTATTGTGATGGATGGCCGGCTAAATATTCCGGCCCACACCTCCAGGCCGCCAGGTGGACCTCTCCCAACAGCATGAAGGTTCCCCAAATTCCAGCAGGGCCTTATGGACCTTGCAGTTTGTATACACAGCCCTGCTGGATACCTTTGGGACCACTGGGAGTCGCTGTAGGGAGGCTGTCAGACTCTTACGTGCCCTATAACCCGGAAGTGCGCCATGATCACATGATAAGAAGAAACAATGTGCTTCCAGGTTGAAGAAAAGGACTTTTACCCTGACCCGGAAGTAATGAGGACTTGTGGATTGTTGGACAGGAACACCTCCGGGTCAGGGGGTATAAAAGGACTCTGGGAAAGCCCAGACATTGAGCTGAGCTGGGAGGAAGGGTGGCAAAGTGTCTGGGAGAGGAGGAGTGATTATTGTACTTGATTATTGATTATTGGTATTTGAATGTGTAGTGTGGAGTGGAGGGTGCTTAGTGCACATTATTATCATAAAAATAAAAAGTCTGGGACTTTTACCTGGTGTTTGGCGTGGTACCTGAGGGTTCGAGAGGTCGATAACTACCTCAACTGTTACACTGGCGTAGTCAGCAGGATTCTCTGGCCGTCCATTGGCAGAGGACCTGATATTAAATCATTTGTGCAAAAAGTGAACCCTAAGACAGTAACGTCGAAGCACCCGAAGGTCGAAACGCCACACTTTTACAAGAGCGCTGTGACTGTGAGCCTTATTTTACTTCGAACCGTGATGGGGAAGAAATCCAGCAAAAAGATTGGGAGTCGCCCAAAGGTACAGGCCCTAACTGACACCAAGTGACTCTGGACATACCTGACGGGCAGTGAGGAAGACAGGGCGCTGATTGAAGCCGAGGAAGCCCGAGCGGCGAGACAGCAGGAGCGCTCTCGGAAATCAGACACGCCGGACTGCCTAAAGGACCTTAAAAAACGCCATTCAAAGCTAGAGGTATTTGCCAAGAAAACACCCGTTATGCCAGGACCTTTCTTTACTTGTTTTTCAGAGGTCTGTCGGCACGAATCGGACTGTAAGTCGGACACCTACCTTATATTTGGGCAAGATGGCCGCGATTTGGAGAAGGCAAACCAGTCTAGGAGTCTCCAGGGATGCCTATTTGATGATATCGGTCATGTGGACTATCCTGGGGCAGGCTGGGTAGGCCGAAACCAAAACATGGGGTCACCTGACCAGGAAGCGACCGAACGATTCACCGAAATGGAGCACGTGATCCTGCCTGATGGATTTTGGGAAGGAGAAGGTCAGCGTCGGTCCATAGGTGAGGTCAGCATTTCCCAGACGGAACCGAGCTCCCCGAAAGGGAAGGGGGAGGTGAGCGAAGCAGCGCCACAAATAACTAAAGAGAAAGAGGAATGGGAAGTGACTGAACGGTCCACCGATAACTTAGAAATGGTGGATTGCAGTCGGCCGGCGGTGACCACCCGATCCTCTAAAGACTCAAATTCCCAAGAACCTTTGCGCAATCCAACCGAGGACGTGCCCATTGGCTCCCGGCTGGAAGGTAAGGCAACTGAATATTTTAGCCTGCCTCCAGCCGACTTAAATAACTTTTCCTGGGCTGCAGGGGAGGTGGAAACCGTCATCCTGGCCCTGCAGTCCTTATTTAAAGTGTTCCAGGTCCTGCAGGAATCGAAGGAGGGGCTTGAGAAGAAGCTCGGCGGGCCGTGCGGAGCCCTGGTCGAATGGCTGCGTACACACGGAGCGTCATCCTCCTACCGGCAGGACAAAGCGGTACAGGTAAGTGAAATCTGTGCCATACAACATACAGAGACGCAGTGTGATCCGGCGCCGCAGTTAATAAGTAGTGGGTGCCAAAGCACTGCGTGCCCAACAAAAGAGAGCGGAACGATAACCGAGTGGTCGGGGGAAGGACCGATCGAGCCGGGGCAGCTGCATGAGACGACTCTTCGGAGCGATGCAGACCTCAAGACCCCGACCCGCGCGATAAGGGTGTTGTCGGTGGTAACAGAAGGGGCGGGGGAAGTGGCAATCAAACTGGAGCAGTTGGAAGGTACTATCTCTCGGGGCGATGTGGTGCTGAAGACGCCGCCTCCGAATAAAAGAAGGTCAACGGGCGTGCAAACAGCAAAGGGGCTCTCTGCTTCCAATAGAGAGACCCAAGCTGTGCACAAGCCCCAGAGTAAGCAGGAAATCCCCAAAATAAAACGCGGGTCTCCTGACAAGATAGAGAAGCGGGCAGAGAGCACTGAGGCGGCCATAAAACCTCCCTTGGCGGAGAAAAGGGCAGAGACGGGACTAACGGAGTTCCCGAGGTGTTTCCGGTCTCGCGTAGGAAGACAACCAGGAGAACGACGACTCTGTTATAACTGTCGTCGGCCGGGCCACGTTTGGCGAAGCTGTCCTCGGAGGACAGGGGATCGGAGGGACAGCCGATACACCGTTCCCCTTAGGTTCTCTGGGGGGTCTAGACAGCACCGCCAAGGCCCAACTAACGAGTTCTCGTGGAGGAAGACGTCCCTCGCAGGGCTGGACGCTCCGCCCTAGTGGACTTCGCTAAGGGGAGGGAACTGTGATGGATGGCCGGCTAAATATTCCGGCCCACACCTCCAGGCCGCCAGGTGGAGCCCTCCCAACAGCATGGAGGTTCCCCGAATTCCAGCAGGGCCTTATGGACCTTGTAGTTTGTATACACAGCCCTGCTGGATACCTTGGGGACCACTGGGAGTCACTGTAGGGAGGCTGTCAGACTCTTATGTGCCCTATAACCCGGAAGTGCATCATGATCACATGACAAGAACAAACAATGTGCTTCCGGGTTGAAGAAAAGGACTTTTACCCTGACCCGGAAGTAATGAGGACTTGTGGATTGTTGGACAGGAACACCTCCGGGTCAGGGGGTATAAAAGGACTCTGGGAAAGCCCAGACATTGAGCTGAGCTGGGAGGAAGGGTGGCGAAGTGTCTGGGAGAGGAGAAGTGATTATTGTGCTTGATTATTGATTATTGGTATTTGTATGTGTAGTGTGGGCGGCACGGTGGTGCAGTGGGTAGCGCTGCTGCCTCGCAGTTGGGACACCTGGGGGACCTGGGTTCGATTCCCGGGTCCTCCCTGCGTGGAGTTTGCATGTTCTCCCCGTGTCTGCGTGGGTTTCCTCCGGGCGCTCCGGTTTCCTCCCACAGTCCAAAGACATGCTGATTAGGTGGATTGGCGATTCTAAATTGGCCCTAGTGTGTGCTTGGTGTGTGGGTGTGTTTGTGTGTGTCCTGCGGTGGGTTGGCACCCTGCCCGGGATTGGTTCCTGCCTTGTGCCCTGTGTTGGCTGGGATTGGCTCCAGCAGACCCCCGTGACCCTGTGTTCGGATTCAGCGGGTTGGAAAATGGATGGATGGATGGATGTATGTGTAGTGTGGAGTGGAGGGTGCTTAGTGCACATTATTATCATAAAAATAAAAAGTCTGGGACTTTTACCTGGTGTTTGGCGTGGTACCTGAGGGTTTGAGAGGTCGATAACTACCTCAACTGTTACACTATATAAGGTCCCACAGTTGACAGTTCATGTCAGAGCACAAACCAAGCATGAAGTCAAAGGAATTGTCTATAGACCTCCGAGACAGGATTGTCTCAAGGCACAGATCTGGGGAAGGTTACAGAAAAATTTCTCCTGCGTTGAAGGTCCCAATGAGCACAATGGCCTCCATCATCCATAAGTGGAAGAAGTTCGAAACCACCAGGACTCTTCCTAAAGCTGGCTGGCCATTTAAACTGAGTGATCGGGGGAGAAGGGCCTTAGTCAGGGAGGTGACTAAGAACCCGATGGTCACTCTGTCCTCTGTGGAGAGAGGAGAACCTTCCAGAAGGACAACCATCTCTGCAGTAATCCACCAATCAGGCCTGTATGGTAGAGTGGCCAGACGAAAGCCACTCCTTAGTAAAAGGCACATGGAAGCCCGCCTGGAGTTTGCCAAAAGGCACCTGAAGGACTCTCAGACCATGAGAAAGAGAATTCTCTGGTCTGATGAGACAAAGATTGAACTCTTTGGTGTGAATGCCAGGTGTCACGTTTGGAGGAAACCTGGCACCATCCCTACAGTGAAGCATGGTGGTGGCAGCATCATGCTGTGGGGATGTTTTTCAGCGGCAGGAACTGGGAGACTAGTCAGGATAAAGGGAAAGATGACTGCAGCAATGTACAGAGACATCCTGGATGAAAACCTGCTCCAGAGCACTCTTAACCTCAGACTGGTGGCGACGGTTCATCTTTCAGCAGGACAATGACCCTAAGCATACAGCCAAGATATCAAAGGAGTGGCTTCAGGACAACTCTGTGAATGTCCTTGAGTGGCCCAGCCAGAGCCCAGACTTGAATCTGATAGAACATCTCTGGAGAGATCTTAAAATGGCTGTGCACCGACACTTCCCATCCAACTTGATGGAGCTTGAGAGGTGCTGCAAAGAGGAATGGGCAAAACTGGCCAAGGATAGGTGTGCCAAGCTTGTGGCATCATATTCAAAAAGACTTGAGGCTGTAATTGCTGCCAAAGGTGCATCAACAAAGTATTGAGCAAAGGCTGTAGATACTTATGTACATGTGATTTCTCCGTTTTTTTATTTTTAATAAATTTGCAAAAACCTCAAGTAAACTTTTTTCATGTTGTCATTATGGGGTGTTGTGTGTAGAATTCTGAGGAAAAAAATGAATTTAATCCATTTTGGAATAAGGCTGTAACATAACAAAATGTGGAAAAAGTGATGCACTGTGAATACTTTCCGGATGCACTGTACATGAGGCCCCCGATGATCCATTGAGGACTGTTTCTCATTTTCCACTTGGTATTGCCAAATTCAGAGCTCTATGAAAATCAGAATCCCTTTATTTGGTTTGCCATTGTTGGGGCTGTAATTGTTTTGCATGCTGGTGAATTGGACAAAGCGGTTACCAAAGGTTCATGTAGATCTATTATACACTCACACGATTCTTGTATCCACAGTCAGTCAGTCAATCATTTTCTAACCTGCTTAGTCCTGAACAGGGTCACAGAGTTTGCTGGAGCCTATCCCAGCTAGCATTGTGTACAAGGCAGGGAACAAACCCTGGACAGAGCATCAATCCATCACAGTGCAAACACACACACCCCAAGTACACATTAGGGCCTATTTAGTAGCGCCAATTCTACTAACCTGGATGTCTTTGGACGCTGGAAGGAAATCAGAGCACCAGGAGGAAACCTACACAGACACAGGGAGAACATGCAAGCTCACTTTGTAATTAATGCAGTCAGCATCTTGTACTTCTGTAAAACAGAACATATGAATTATGTATTTAAACATAATTACATTACCAACACACTTTCTGTCTGAGGCACTCGCTCCTTTAAACATTCCTTGGTTCATATGGAAAAGTGAGAAATTACCTTAATATCAAAATGCTATAATATCAAGGAATCTGTTGTTGTTGTTGTTTTCATTTATTTACTTTTCTGATCCTCTGTTGAGGCTGCAACTGAGTGTAATTTAAGGTTACTTCTGTGTGGAACTGGTTAAAAATATATCTTGTTTAAGAATGAATATAAAAAATTAACAGAAATATTTGTTGACAAATTTTTATTGTCAACATTATCGATTATGTTGAATAATTGTTTTAGCTCTCATATATTACTTTGCTACAATTCAATTAATAAATTGAATTCAATTCAGCTTTATTGTCCCAAGAGAGAAATATATTTTCTCAGCAGGTTTTATAGAGAAACCATGACATAAGATTAAAAAACACATCACAAAGAACACAAACAACAAGCATTAACTTAGTACAAATAAATATAAAACAGCAGTGAACATGACACTTGTGGGGAAAAACTACAGACATATGACACATAAAAATTAAAGCAAAAATTAGAGTTGACTGATGAATGATGCAAATGATAGTTGTTATTCCTAAGATTTAAACCTATGAATATTTGTTAAAATTGAACTTATTTAGAAGATTAATAGCAGTTTAAAATGAAAGGAGATTTGATCTGGTAGCTTTATATCCTTAAAAATTTGAACCTCTGACTTGTCAGGAACAACTGAAATTGAGAATATAGTGGCTGAGTCCTGTCTGACAGAACACACTCTGCTTTACATAATACTTGCTTATTAAATAGCTCTGTCAGATTTGACTGTTAAAACCTTGTTATTTTACCATTTCATTTATTCTGTGTGTGTTTTTTTTTGCTGACATTAAAATTTCCAAACCAGGCTAGTGGAAAATAAGTAAAGACAGACTCAACTCAAGATTTATAAAAAAGTGACATAATGGTTGGGCTCACACTAAAAAGACTCAGCTTCCTTAAAGAGTAGAGACACTGCTGCTGTCACTTTTTGCAGATGGCTTCTGTATTTTCATTAAAAGTCAGTTTTGAGTCTATGATTGTCCCCAGAAATTTATAACTGTCAACAATCTCCACTACCTGGTATTTGATGAATGTTTCTTATGAGTGATTGGTGTTTCTTGTAAAATCAATTGTTGGTTTTTAAAATTCTTAGGTGTAAAAATGAATTGTTACAACAGTTAACAAAATTATCTACTCATACACCATGACTGGTTTCATTTTCATTCAGTAGGCTTAAGTCATCAGCAAATTTTAAGGTGAACCTGTTTTCAGGTTTACTGTGCCAATCATTAGCGTACAGAATGTTCAAAATAGGTGAAAGAACACACACACACCAGGGCAACGTGTGGATGAGGACAGCATATCAGATAGACAACCATTGACTTTCACTCTTTAAGTCCCATCTCTTAAAAAGTCAATTAGCCACTTGAAATTGAAATCTTTTATAAGTCTCTCTGAAGGTGTCCAAAGTGGGTGAGAAGTCTACAGACAGTAGCATTGTGTGAGTCTTGGTGCCCTCTGTTATACAACAGATGAAGCAAAGTGGAAATAAATCCCCAGTATCTCTATTAGACTGATAGGCAAAATGAAATGGATCAAATAAACACTGAGTCTTCTCTGTTAGCTTTCTTTTTATAAATTTTTCAAATGATTTCATAATCAGTGTTGTCAGAGACCACCCTGGTGTGAAATCATTTCAAGTTTTAGGTTTTTATTTTTACCTACAGGAATTGCTGTTTCATGTGTCCATAGCTTTGGAACCTTCTGCTGATTTACTAAAAAAAATAAAAATGGAGCTGAGATGCTCTGTCCAAGATTTCAAGAGCCTTCCACTAGGATGGTCTGGTCCAGGACTTTTATTTGTTTTTAATTTTTTCATAATGTTCTCTGCATCCTTTAAAGCCAAACAAACCTCTACCTTATCCAAAAAAATCTGCTTAAAGCTTTGCATTTGCTCAGTAAAATCAAACTGCTCATATTTCAAGTAGTTTTTATTAAACTCATTAGCTAAGTCTGAGTTGGAGTTAGAACCAGAGACCCCTACATAATTATTATTTTTTTGATTGACAACGACCAGCTAAGGTATTAGCAGATGGCCACACTGAAATCAAATTTTGTGTGGACAATTCCTGTTCAGCTTCATCCTTATAATCAAGTTTAGCTTTTTTAATATCAAGTTTTAATTTCCTCTGTGCAGTACGTATCTCATTAGTATTGCCTTGTCTAAAAAGTAGGTTTCTTTTTATACAATAATGATATTAGAGGTTTGTTGACCCAGGGTTTGTTGTTGGGATAGTCCTTTACGCTTTTAGTTGGGATAAGCATGTCTTCACAAAACGTAATACAGCTGCTGATAACATCAGAAAGGTAATCTGAAACAGAGCTTGTGTTGTGTCTTTAAACAGATCCCAATCTGTACAATGAAAGCATTATTGTAGACTTTGAATACAATTTTCACTCTGGAGTTTAACTGATTTTTGTAAACTTTTTCTCTTTTCAATGGCTTTCAATCTGTAAGGTCCCTTAACAGTCCTATAACAAAAATCACGAGTTATTGTTATTTCCTTGGCAGGTTACTGATAGACATTTCTTAGAGATGTCTTCAGGTTGCAAAGATTAAGGTCTCCAAGAAAAAAAATGTGGTACATCCGGGGAGACTGACTGAAAACTTTGCACCACATTAATAATCGTCTCTGTTGCAATACATAGGTTAGCTTTAGGATGAATATATACAATGGTAACAAAATGTGGAAATTAACAAGGCAAATCAAACAGTCTGACAGAAACAGAGAGTAGCTCAATTTCCATAGAGTAGACCACTTTGTAACTATTATTGATTTACACCAGCATTCGTTTACATATAGCCAGTCTACACTACCATGTCTTTTACTTGGGGTAACGTTGCCTCAGTCCTTTCTCCCAGAAGCCCCACATCCACCAGTCTTGAGCTCTGCATTACTGGTCAACTCAGAAAGTCACATCTCCAAAAAAGCCACACTACAGGATTCTCTGTACTCCTGCTGAAAACGAACATTAACTTGTAACTTATCAAGTTTATTACATAAAGTTTGCACATTTGCTTCTCAAACTTGTGGCCTCATTCAGTGTCAGTGTACTTTTTCGGCCTGTACTCTTGGGATTTTACACAAATATTGTGCACACGTAGTGACACTGTTGGTACAGTTTGTTCACCTTATTTAAAGACTTGGATGTAACAGGTAAACTGTCAGCTTTTCCGAGTGTTTCAAATTGCGTGAATCCATCTATGTGATGTTCCCCTAGTACTTTGCAAGTATTGTTTTTTTTACTGCCATAGTTGGTTAGTTTGTTTTTATTATCATTTTGGTCTCTTTCTTGTGCTATGTTTTTTGATCTCTTTAGCCTCTTAGAGCTTTAGAGATTAAGAAAATCCTTGCATTTACTTCACAGTAGTAGTTGTTCTTCTTTTAGTTTTAGTATTGAACTGTTATGGTTCTTACCATTTTAGTGGATCTCACCATCATAAAGAAACTACAAACAGCAGCACAATCTTTCATACTCATTGTAAATGTGACAATTACAGAGCATACGGAGTCACCAATCAAACAATCATGCATGTTTTTGGAACATAGGAAAAAAGAAAGTAGAGTTCCCACAAAGGTGGAGAATGTTCATATAGGTTGTTTTTAAGCTGAGAATCAAATACAGGTCAGCTGTAGCAGTAATAGTATAACACCATATCACCAAGGAATGAACAAAGCAAAACATAAAATGATGGAAGTAAACTTAAAAATGAAAAGAATGGGATCAAATTTAGTGAACATATAGTAATAATATATCAATGCAATCTTATATTCTCTATATACATCAGAGTGTAATAAAGTAGATGCACATGATATTACTCTTCTCAATAAATTTGCAGGAATGTATGTATAATAACAAATGAAATGAAGTTGACCAGGCAAAACATGAAATATCTTGGGTTGATACTGTCTGCAGTGAAGTAAATGTCAATGTAAAAATAAGAATCACTGTGTTTTTTTGTTTTTGTTTTAATTTGCATTTTCCATACCGCCCAAACTTTTTCTGAATTGTGGTTGTAGAATGTGGAACCCAACAAGGTTGTCCACTGTTCTTTTGTTTATGTTTTTGATTTTGATATACTTTATTAATCCCCACAGGAAACGTATCTTTTTACATAACCCTTGGGGGTCACAGCACAGTTTCGGCCATTATACAATACCCCTGAAGCAATTTTTGACTTAAGGGCCCAACGTAGGATCCCTTACCATTGTTCTTTGCAAACCACTGACCATTTGTTTTGGAATACTCAAAAGTAAAGGGAATTACACAGGAAGGAATAGAACAAAAAATATCCCTTTAGGTCGATGATATGGTTCTGTTTATCAATGATCCACATGTATCATTGTCGATCTTGTTAAACTTACCAGATTACATCTGCAGAATTTGCGGGTTTGAAATTAATTTGGATAAAAATATGCGTTTCATAGTCAACTCACTAGAATACCATACTATATTGCGATGAGCAGAAGTCCTGAACATGAACATATTTTCAAGCCAGGATTTATAAATTTCCTACATTTTTGTGGATTTTGTTTTGTTCTTTACTCAGACAGTGTAGGCCTACATATTTTATTTTTTCCATATAATACTGGTAAATGTTTTGATCGTGCATGCAGAATTACTTGGTACCATGCATACTGTGTAGTAGAACTTTTAAAACACTGAATAGCTTGTTTAGTGTGCATGACATTTTGGCTCACTTGACAGCTGGGAGAGGGTGTTGAGCCCTAAATTTTAAGTATAAAAGATACTGAAACAAAGGTGTAAATTTACAAAAGAATTATAAATGAAAATGAAGGTCCATGTTTTCAACCTAGAATCAAATGTACTAGCTGGCATATATGTCTGCACCCTACAAACCATAACCCTGTTTGTAGGGAGAAAACTTATCAGCAAAGGTGACTGACTATTTTGGAAGGACATGTAATACACAGGATGCTGTAATTGCTGCTGTGGGTGTTTAACATTTGACAGAGTTAGGCATCACAAACAGAGGTTAATGGCATCAACAGTTAACATTCAGTCAGAAAACAGTTCATAATGTTGATCATTATTTATACAATGTATTTACTGTACAAAACTATTTAAAACTAGCTGTGCTATCTGTCTAAGACAGGTTGAAATTCAAGCAACCTGTGTTAAGATTGGACGGCACAGTGGCACAGTGGGTAGCGCTGCTGCCTCGCAGTTAGGAGACCCGGGTTCTCCTGGTGTGGAGATTGCATGTTCTCCCCATGTCTGCGAGGGTTTCCTCCAGGTCCCACAGTCCAAACACATACAGGTTAGGTGCATTGGTGATTCTAAATTGTCCCTAGTGTGTGTGTGTGCGTGTGTGCACGTGCCCTGCCCAGGGTTTGTTTCCTGTGTTGGCTGGGATTGGCTCCAGCAGACCCCATGTGCACGTATAACATGTTGGATAATGGATGGATGAATGGATGTGTTGCACCATGCAATACATATGTCTCTGTTGTGTGCCATTAGGTATGGGATTTGTAATAGCAGTGTTAATGTCTGTGATGTGCAGTCTTCTGAAATGGCAAATGTGATGCAATTTATTACTAAAAATGTTTGGGAAATGTATGGGAAATGTTTTGGAATGATGTAGCAACTGGATAGACACACACACATTTATCCATTTACCATGGTGGATGTTTAATAAGATGTCTAAAGTCGATTATTTTAATTAGAAAAAGTAACAAATATTTATTTTTTTGGAGTCATGTGGATTACAAGCAGCCCACCCCCCAAGTGAAAACCCCACTCCACCAAACCTACCCCACTCTTCGTCACCCTACAGTCACTCTATACTATATTAGATCATTTTCACTTATTTTCTCAGAACAGTTCAGTTATTTGGGAATTACAGTGACAAAGAAACTTAAAGATTGTTGTTGTAAAGAAAATTTTTGGTATTTTATTGAAAACATTAACAACATGCAAATTTGAGCAGGAAGGTCTTTTGACCCTCTTGGATTGTCAAGCACGCTTATAAACAATATATTTCTAAGCACTGGGAGGGTTAAGGTAGGCCCTTGGTAAAATACATACAGTATTGCAGAAAACTTGGGTGACCCTTTTGTGGTTGGACATAATGCCCTAATATTGGTTCCTAAGGAAAGAAAATTCGATTTCATCTATTTCTAATAATAGTAAGAGAAATCTTTACTTTTAGAGATCAGAAAGTAAGCTGGAATGAATGGTTATGGAAGGTCAGTTATATTTTCTGGGACTAGACAAAACTGTATTATAAAATAGCAAACCTTTAATTTCAATACAAATTGGAACCCAAAGGAGACCTTCTAACACAGCTGCTGTATGAAATCTTTTCTTTTGGATCTTTATGGCTGGCTGGTTTTGTGCAAACTGGATAAGTGACAAGCCATTACCGCTCAGTCATGTGCACATGGGATTTCAGCAGTCAAGATGAAATAAAATGAAAACACACCTGATCTTCTCAGAAGTACTTAGAAATAAGTGTCTTAGTTCATAAAGACACAGCATCAAGATTTTATCAAAAATCATGTTTGAGTTAAAATACAAGTCATTATTCTGGGATATCATCAACAGAAGCATTATGTGTAGCCCAAAAAGAGACTGTTTATTCAGGAAGATAAGTACTGTGTGATTATAGTTCACGTAAGAAATCAGCATACTGTTTTTGAATATAGCCTAGTGAAAATACTCATAGATATCTGGCCCGTGACAACATTTGTTTAATTGCTAATATGAGTTAAAGGCATTAATACGCCTAGTAGTAGATGTTGCTGTCTGGATACTTAGCAGTTTTCAAAGTCTTGGGGAATTGCTGAAGGACAGAGACTGTGAGGGCAGGTTAATCCCAAAAGGTTTTCTAATGTCTGAACGTAGGTAAATGGGATGACTGGGACAAGAGGGATGCTGAATACATTGTCTGGCATATTTTGCTTGTTGTGAGATGAAACTATAGTCAAGTAGGAAGAGGCTCACCAAGCCCATCCTGCTCAGAACTATGACCAGTGGGCTTTTGCATTGCAGGTCCCAAGCATGGGGACCTGGCAAATTAACATAAATGTTAATATGTTTTATGTTAAAATGTTTAATGTTAATATGTTTTACTAGCCAACCCGCGGCGTAACATACGCCGCATAATTATGTATTGATGGGTGAACACTTGCTGAACGACACAGTTGTCCAAATGGGGTGGGTTTGTGGATACCACTGTGAGTGAATGAAAAGATGGACCTCTGGAGAGAGCAACATACAATTGTCCGTGACTGAAAGCGGGATCGTCTGTGACGATGGAGGCCACGCTGGTGAAAGTTACTTCGTCGGTAGGGATAAGTTTCAGCACTTGTTCATTAAGGTGTAGCGAGTCTTCGTTGTTGACGCTTAATATAGCTTGCGTACTGAGTTGTTCCGGAGTCACAGTTGAGAAACACTTTTTTAATGTCTTTTAAGCACAGGGAAAAAAATTAACATGTGAAACATCCGTAATGTAATAAGCCACCAAGAAAAGTAACATTGCAACAATGCACGCTACGATCCGATCTCTGTAAACAGAAGTGAAAACAAAATCGAGGCCGGTGCATTCTTTAACTGCCTTGTAGTGCAATGGTAGTGCTGCTGTTTTGCAGTAAGGAGACTGTGGAAGATTTTGGGTTCGCTTCCCGGTTTCTCCCTGTGTGGATAGCGCTTTGAATACTGAAAACACCGGTATATCAATGTAATGAAGTATTATTATTCTTATGCGTCCAGCGCTCTCTCTCTCTCCCGCGCCTGTATACGTGTGTGTGTCGCTCGCTCTCTGTCGCTCGCTGCACGTGTTCCTGCAGGCATACCAGTAAGTGAATGAAAAGATGGAACTCTGGAGAGAGCAACATACAACTGTCCGTGACTGAAAACTGGTTTTGGCAGATACATGCACATCTTTTTGAAAGTTTGGCCCTGTGCCTTATCAATTGTCATCGCAAAGGCAAATCTAACAGGAAATTGTCTTCGTTTTAAAGTAAAAGGCAAATTATCCGCGACAAACTGTTTTACACGCTGCATACCAACCCGCGGCGTAATATACGCCGCATAATCACGCCGCTTTTTTAATGTTTTTTAAGCAGAGGGAAAAAATGAACATTTGCAAAATCCGTAACGCCGCTTTCAGTAAGTACAATGCACACGCGTTTAATTTGTCAGCCACTTTTTGCCATCAGTCTTTTCTGGTTTGGGCTGCTTTTGCAGTGTTACCGCTTGTGCGTATTAAATCTTGAAATCCTTCGAGTAACTAATTAACTAACTAACACCCACCCAGCTTGTGAGAAAAAAATGTGCCCATTCTTTCATCATTTTGTTGCAGCCTATCAAAGACTTGCTGATCATGTTTTCTAGACTCAATATACAGTGGAACCTCGGTTCACAACCATAATTCGTTCCAAACCTTTGGTCGTAAACCGATTTGGTCGTGAACCGAAGCAATTTCCCCCATAGGATTGCATGTAAATACAATTAATCCATTCCAGACCATACGAACTGTATGTAAATATATTTTTTTAAAGATTTTTAAGCACAAATATAGTTAATTATTACACCATAGAATGCACAGTGTAATAAAAAAAAAAAATTGAATAACACTGACATAAACACCCAGGCTCCCTGCTCAGCTGCATGGCATGTGCAGTGCATGCGCAGGCTCTCTCTCTCAGCAGCACACGAGCCCCCCCCCCCCTCTCTCAGCAGCACACGAGCCTCCCCAGCCCCCCCTCTCTCTCTCAGCAGCACGCGAGCCTCCCCAGCCCCCCCCTCTCTCTCTCAGCAGCACGTGAGCCTCCCCAGCCCCCCCTCTCTCTCTCTCTATCTCAGCAGCACGCAAGCCTCCCCAGCCCCCCCTCTCTCTCAGCAGCACGTGAGCCTCCCCAGCCCCCCCTCTCTCTCTCTCTCAGCAGCACGCGAGCCTCCCCAGCCCCCCCTCGCTCTCTCTCTCTCTCTCTCAGCAGCACGCGAGCCTCCCCAGCCCCCCCCCTCTCTCTCTCAGCAGCACGCGAGCCTCCCCAGCCCCCCCCTCTCTCTCTCTCTCTCAGCAGCACGCGAGCCTCCCCAGCCCCCCCTCTCTCTCAGCAGCACGTGAGCCTCCTCAGCCCCCCTCCCTCTCAGCAGCACGCAGCCTCCCCAGCCCCCCTCTCTCTCTCAGCAGCACGCGAGCCTCCCCAGCCCCCCTCTCTCTCTCAGCAGCACGCGAGCCTCCCCAGCCCCCCTCTCTCTCTCTCTCTCTCTCAGCAGCACGCGAGCCTCCCCAGCCCCCCCCCCTCTCTCTCTCTCTCTCAGCAGCACTCGAGCCTCCCCAGCCCCCCCTCTCTCCCTCCCTCTCTCTCTCTCTCAGCAGCACGCAGCCACCCCAGCCCCCCCTCTCTCTCAGCAGCACGTGAGCCCCCTCCCCCTCTCTCAGCAGCACGCGAGCCTCCCCAGCCCCCCCCTCTCTCTCTCTCTCTCTCAGCAGCACGCAGCCTCCCCAGCCCCCCCTCTCTCTCTCTCTCAGCAGCACGCAGCCTCCCCAGCCCCCCCCTCTCTCTCTCTCTCTCAGCAGCACGCGAGCCCCCTCCCCCTCTGTCTCTCAGAAGCAAGTGAGCCCTCCCTCTCTCTCTCTCTCTCTCTCAGCAGCACGCGAGCCCCCACCCTCTCTGTCTCTCTGCTTCGGGCATTTCTCCCCTGTGCAGTGTGTGAGCGAGTGAGGAGAGAGAGAAAGCCGGTACATTACAGTGAGCAAGAGCAGGCTCGAAGGCAATGTGTTCCTGTGGCATAGCGGGTCCATAGCTCCCCTTCAAAAGGCCATTTTTAATCAGGCAACTGACAGTAGTGGAGTCAGGCACAGAGAAGGTCAGCTGCAGAGAGAGCGTCTCGACTGTTGCAGGGCCTGAAGCAGGTGAGACGCTAATGAAAAAGAGGCACAGGGCTTATTCGTTTTTAAAGACTGTTTTCTTCATTGTGTTTTAACTTCAGTTTTAAAGGATTGCGCGGCTCTCTCTTGCCCTGCCTGTGTGTGCCTCTGTCTCTCTCTGACGTTGCATCTCTGTGTGTGTGTGCGCGCGCCCCTCTGTCTCTCTGGCGCTGACTGTGTGTGCGCGGCTCTCTCTATCGCGCTGCCTGTGTGTGCCTCTGTCTCTCTCTGGCACTGCCTCTGTGTGAACCAAGGTTCCACTGAGGTTGACTAATGAAAAGTCAACGTGGCTCAGAGCTGCAAGTGTACTGTGGCACAGACAAACAGAAATGACGGCATGTTGCCTTGGCTTCGCGTCCGAGTTGGTGGGCGTGGCTCTGTGATTCTTTCGTCGTATCCAATGGTCTAAGAGTTGGTGGGCGTGGCTCCTTCCTGCGTGCGCCATTGGCGTCTTACTTGTCAGCAGTTTAGTGAATCCATGCCCCTTCCGGCGTGCTTTCCATGGTCGGCTACTTGTCTTCAGTGAATCCACGCCCCTTCCGGCGTGCTTTCCATGGTCGGCTACTTGTCTTCTGGCTTAGTGAATTATATATATAGATGTTAAAGTTAATATAAAAACACAAAATATAGTAAAAAGTATAATGTAGTAAAAAGCCCCACAAAAGGAAATGATCCTAAACCCTTGCGCTTGTGCACAAAAACGGAAAATGAAGAATCTTTATAAATTAAACTAAGGGGTTACCCTCTGCTCGCTTTGCTCGCCAACCGCCCCGGCCAGCACTGTATAGCCAGCCACTTTGCATCTCTGACACTTGTGTTGTGAAGAGGGGGACTGAATGCACCCCAAGTAGACGCAGTCGCTCCTCCAAAACCCCCTCTTAAACAGTGATACAATGGGAAACAAATACAGTTTTTTTTTACCTCCTCTTTGCTCGATCAGCTGCTGGATTGCTGCTGGCGCTGCTGCTGCTGCTGCCGCTGCCGCCATGCTGCATGATCTGCATCTCACGTGGCATTTTGAACATTTAAAAGCCTGTACAGAAGCTGCCCTACTCTTTGTCTTTTATTTCTGGCCCCAAGTGTGGTTAAATCTTTTAGCACAAAGTCTTGTCTCACGGGACCTGAGTTCTTGATATTTTTTAGTTTATAATTTAAAAGCAGAATAAGAATCTGATAATCTAACAACATCTCATTAAAGTTCGATAAATTCTGAAAAGAATGATACCACACATATACAGTGCATCCAGAAAGTATTCACAGCGCATCACTTTTTCACATTTTGTTATGTTACAGCCTTATTCCTA
The DNA here is from genome assembly GCF_900747795.2 of Erpetoichthys calabaricus. Classification (NCBI taxonomy): domain Eukaryota; kingdom Metazoa; phylum Chordata; class Cladistia; order Polypteriformes; family Polypteridae; genus Erpetoichthys; species Erpetoichthys calabaricus. Next base: position 166,039,976 of record NC_041397.2, read on the forward strand.
AATTGATTAAATTCATTTTTTTCCTCAGAATTCTGCACACAACACCCCATAATGACAACATGAAAAAAGTTTACTTGAGGTTTTTGCAAATTAATTAAAAATAAAAAAACTGAGAAATCACATGTACATAAGTATTCACAGCCTTTGCTCAATACTTTGTCAATGCACCTCTGGCAGCAATTACAGCCTCACGTCTTGTTGAATATGATGCCACAAGCTTGGCACACCTATCCTTGGCCATTTTCACCCATTCCTCTTTGCAGCACCTCTCAAGCTCCATCAGGTTGGATGGGAAGCATTGGTGCACAGCCATTTTAAGATCTCTCCAGAGATGTTCAATCGGATTCAAGTCTGGGGCAACGGTTGAGTGGCTGGGCCACTCAAGGACATTCACAGAGTTGTCCTGAAGCCACTCCTTTGATATCTTGGCTGTGTGCTTAGGGTCGTTGTCCTGCTGAAAGATGAACCGTCGCCCCAGTCTGAGGTCAAGAGAGCTCTGGAGCAGGTTTTCATCCAGGATGTCTCTGTACATTGCTGCAGTCATCTTTCCCTTTATCCTGACTAGTCTCCCAGTTCCTGCCGCTGAAAAACATCCCCACAGCATGATACTGCCACCACCATGCTTCACTGTAGGGATGGTGCCAGGTTTCCTCCAAACGAGACACCTGGCATTCACACCAAAGAGTTCAATCTTTGTCTCATCAGACCAGAGAATTCTCTTTCTCATGGTCTGAGAGTCCTTCAGGTGCCTTTTGGCAAACTCCAGGTGGGCTGCCATGTGCCTTTTACTAAGGAGTGGGTTCCGTCTGGCCACTCTACCATACAGGCCTGATTGGTGGATTGCTGCAGATGATGTTGTCCTGTTTGCTTCATCAGGCCGTAATCTTCAGCTCTCTCTGGATCGGTTCACAGCCGAGTGTGAAGCGGCTGGGATGAGAATCAGCACCTCCAAATCCAAGACCATGGTCCTCAGCCGGAAAAGGGTGGAGTGCCCTCTCAGGGTTGGTAGCGAGATCCTGCCCCAAGTGGAGGAGTTCAAGTATCTCGGGGTCTTGTTCACGAGTGAGGGAAGAATGGAGCGTGAGATCGACAGGCGGATCGGTAATGCGGGCGCTGCATCAGTCTGTCATGGTGAAAAAGGAGCTGAGCCGCAAGGCGAAGCTCTCAATTTACCAGTCGATCTATGTTCCTACCCTCACCTATGGTCATGAACTATGGGTAGTGACCGAAAGAACGAGATCGCAAATACAAGCGGCTGAAATGAGTTTCCTCCGCAGGGTGTCTGGGCTTTCCCTTAAAGATAGGGTGAGAAGCTCAGTCATCCGGGAGGGGCTCAGAGTAGAGCCGCTGCTCCTCCGCATCGAGAGGAGTCAGATGAGGTGGCTCGGGCATCTGATCAGGATGCCTCCTGGACGCCTCCCTGGTGAGGTGTTCCGGGCACGTCTAACGGGGAGGAGACCCCGGGGAAGACCCAGGACACGCTGGAGGGACTATGTCTCCCGGCTGGCCTGGGAACGCCTTGGGATTCTCCCGGAAGAGCTAGAAGAAGTGGCTGGGGAGAGGGAAGTCTGGGCATCTCTGCTCAAGCTGCTGCCCCCACGACCCGACCTCGGATAAGCGGGAGACAATGGATGGATGGATGGATGGATGGTTGTCCTTCTGGAAGGTTTTCCTCTCTCCACAGAGAACCTCTGGAGCTCTGACAGAGTGACCATCGGGTTCTTGGTCACCTCCCTGACTAAGGCCCTTCTCCCCCGATCGCTTAGTTTAGATGGCCAGCCAGCTCTAGGAAGAGTCCTGGTGGTTTCAAACTTCTTCCACTTACGGGTGATGGAGGCCACTGTGCTCATTGGGACCTTCAATGCAGCAGAAATTTTTCTGTAACCTTCCCCAGATTTGTGCCTCGAGACAATCCTGACTCGGAGGTCTACAGACAATTCCTTTGACTTCATGCTTGGTTTGTGCTCTGACATGAACTGTCAACTGTGGGACCTTATATAGACAGATGTGTGCCTTTCCAAATCATGTCCAATCAACTGAATTTACCACAGTTGGACTCCAATTAAGCTGGAGAAACATCTCAAGGATGATCAGGGGAAACAGGATGCACCTGAGCTCAATTTCGAGCTTCATGGCAAAGGCTGTGAAAACTTATGTACATGTGCTTTCTCAGTTTTTTTATTTTTAATAAATTTGCAAAAATCTCAAGTAAACTTTTTTCACGTTGTCATTATGGGGTGTTGTGTGTAGAATTCTGAGGAAAAAAATGAATTTAATCAATTTTGGAATAAGGCTGTAACATAACAAAATATGGAAAAAGTGATGCGCTGTGAATACTTTCCGGATGCACTGTATATGTAGGTTTTAAAATAAGCCCGATTTAAAGCGTGACAAAAAAGTGACGTAAAAACATCAAATAAAATCATTGCACTTTTAGGCTTAGGATTTTATATACAGTATACAGTAATCCCTCCTCCATTGCGGGGGTTGCGTTCCAGAGCCACCCGCGAAATAAGAAAATCCGCGAAGTAGAAACCATATGTTTATATGGTTATTTTTATATTGTCATGCTTGGGTCACAGATTTGCGCAGAAAACACAGGAGGTTGTAGAGAGACAGGAACGTTATTCAAACACTGCAAACAAACATTTGTCTCTTTTTCAAAAGTTTAAACTGTGCTCCATGACAAGACAGAGATGACAGTTCCATCTCACAATTAAAAGAATGCAAACATATCTTCCTCTTCAAAGGAGTGCGTGTCAGGAGCACAGAATGTCACATAGATAGAGAAAACAATCTCTAGCAAACAAATCAATAGGGCTGTTTGGCTTTTAAGTATGCGAAGCACCGCGGCACAAAGCTGTTGAATGCGGCAGCTCACACCCCCTCCGTCAGGAGCAGGGAGAGAGAGAGAGAGAGAGATAGAGAGAGACAGAGTTTGTTTTTCAGTCAAAAATCAATACGTGCCCTTCGAGCTTTTAAGTATGCGAAGCACCGTGCAGCATGTCGTTTCAGGAAGCAGCTGCACAAAAGATAGCAACGTGAAGATAATCTTTCAGCATTTTTAGGCGAGCGTCCGTATCGTCTAGGTGTGCGAACAGCCTCCCTGCTCAATCCCCATACGTCAGGATCAGAGAAAGTCAGCGCAAGAGAGAGAGAAAAGTAAGCAATCTAGCTTCTCAGCCATCTGCCAATAGCGTCCCTTGTATGAAATCAACTGGGCAAACCAACTGAGGAAGCATGTACCAGAAATTAAAAGACCCATTGTCCGCAGAAATCCGCGAACCAGCAAAAAATCCGCGATATATATTTAAATATGCTTACATATAAAATCCGCGATGGAGTGAAGCCGCGAAAGGCGAAGCGCAATATAGCGAGGGATCACTGTATAGAGTACATAACAGAATTACATACAAAACTCCAAGCAAATACAATGATATCCTAAACTGAGCTTACTTAACTCTGGCCTTAAGTAGCCAGAAGAAGAGCTCAAAACGAGTGATATCAAGGTGGCCTTGACTCGTGGAAATCCACACACAAAACACAGTTTGAGCAATTATGTACATACCATAAAATACAAAAATATCTGAAATATTATCATTTAAAAAACACATAAATGCAGATAATTACATAAAAATATTGATTTTTATTTTGGTATAAATAGTATGCAACATTCTTTCCTATAGTAAATTAAAAAAATATTTTTCTGCCAGTTTCATGTAATATTAACAATATTTTGTACCCACTATTAATTACCTTTAATTTCTATTTAATATGAAAAAATGCATTTAATTTAACACAGCATTTTTTTTCACTCCATCGTTTTGTATTATTCCAACAGAGCCCTAACTGAATAACATGACATGCCACATCACTCACTAGCATCTCCAATGGGAAAAAAAAAGAAACAGATTGTTAGTGATAATTATTTCTCTGGGGGCTTTATTCCAGCAATAAACTGACCTTCAAATAGTTATACAAGAAAAGATTAAGAAGATACAAGAATAAACTGTACTGCCTGTCTTTAATTATTGTTTAAATCATTAAACTCTGACTTACAGAAAAGCTGCAGTACAGTAATTTCAAATATCATAAACCAACAAGACTAAGAAGTGATTTAGAGTTTTTGGATATTCATGAAGCAGCTATTTTTTTAATTAAAATTCCAAATATTAAGACAGTAGTTAAGACAATAAAAGGTCATCAGTCAGTCAGTCATTATCCAACCCACTATATCCTAACACAGGGTCACGGGGGTCTGCTGGAGCCAATCCCAGCCAACAAAGGGTGCAAGGCAGGAACAAATCCCGGGCAGGGCGCCAGCCCACCACAGGGCACACACACACACAGCCCACACACCAAGGACATTTTAGGATGGCCAATGCACCTAACCTGCATGTCTTTGGACAGTGGGAGGAAACTGGAGCACCCAGAGGAAACCCACACAGACACGGAGAGAACATGCAAACTCCATACAGGGAAGACCCTGGAAGCGAACCTAAGTCTCCGTACTGCAAGGCAGCAGCACTACCACTGCACCACCGTGCCGCCCCACAATAAAAAGTTTATTTCTTCAAACAATAAAAAGTGACTTAGTTTCTTCCTTTTATTTCTTCTAATGTTATTCTTTTATAAAAGCGGCTATATAGCACCCTATAAAACAAAAGTGTTATAATCTAGCATCTCAGACATACCTAATTTGGGGGATTGTACCAACATTGACCAAAGCATAATCCCAAGATCTCATCTTGATATTTGTTTAAAATGAATTATCTTTAAAGGATCTACACAATTAAACTCACCTTTATTTAACAGGCTATAAAAAATTACATACCTACATAAACTAAGTTAAATAATACAAAAGTTCAACACAAGACAGGAAAACCAATACTTAAACTTAACCTAGACATCCTAAAACACTTAGAGCAAGAGATTATTTTATTTAAGAGATTATTTTATTATTTTCATAGCAGCATTGTTTCTTACACGTTTTATATTTCTCTTATTTTTGATTAGAGGCTAAAGCTTACTTCAGCATTTTAATTGGAATTCTCATATTCTGTGTTACAGACAATTTTATTCACCTTTTCAGGTGTGTTGTACATATGGGTATAACCTTAAATGATGACTTTTATGGTAGCTAGAGAAAGTAGGTAGTACCTTGTGTCTGCAGCTCACATTCATTACCTAATAAAATTATATGGAGCCTTTCTTCAGTGGTTGTCATTGTTGTTGTTATTATCAAAGAGAATCTCACCCTTCTCACTAGCACAGAATAACACATTTGCTTTTATCCCAAAGGTTGTCAATTTCAATGACAAAAGTCCTTGGAGAGTCATTACCCTGTAGGTGATATGCTCTTTTAATGTCTGAAATGGCATATATCTGCAACAAACCTGTGTTTAAATCCAGGTCTAGACTCAGTGACAATTTTTCTTAAATTAGGAAATTTAAGCTGAACACTATTTAGAATTTATTGGTTTTAAGCTATTATTATGCTGTAGTGTGAACATGATATATGCTTTCCAGGCTTACATCTCCAAAGAGAAACTCAAAGTAAATTTATTTTGTCGAATATGCAAACAGTAATAATACATTTTTATTTAATTGTGCCTTTTAAGCCATTCAAGGGCACAGTATAAGATAAACCCATGCAATGGAATCAATACTGTAAACAAATCTTTTTTGTATTTATTTTATTTGTCAAAGGTACGAACATAAATTCCTGGTAATAATAAAGAAAGACACTCATAGTAATAATATAAAATCACACTTCTAAGCAACATAATATTTCACAAGTGGCTGTTTCCCAAAACATTTTGACATTCTTTTTTCTTTTTTAAGAACTTTGTTGTCCTTACAGAAGTCATGGCTAATAGACTAAGACATTACACCCATGGGCTTCAAAGGCTGATCATACTTGCAAATCATCTACACACAGCAGACACAATGGAACTTGACATACATATTCACTTCTAAACTAAAGGATTATTGGCTTCCACCATCTGCAAATCAATTTAATTTTTTTTTATTTAATTTTTTTTTGTCTGCATTGCAAAAGGGTGATGTAATTCAAAGTGGAAGCAAAGGTCTATGATATTTGTAGATGGAAATTCACAAATGAATCACGTGGTCATCATTCTAGATTTTATGACCAACACCCTCTGAACCCCATCTCATTAATCCCCTCCCTTCTCCCTACATCCACCTACCCTCCCCTCCTTATTTGCTATATGTTGCCTTGGATTCCTGTATGTCTAATCATTTTCCTCTGATGATGATACCCAATAGGATTCGAAAACCTAGGAATAAAAAAATATTTTAAAACATGTGATTCATTTTCTTCCTTTGTGGATTTCCAGCTACAAATAATTCAAAGTATACTGTTCATTGATTGAATGGAACGTTTACCTTATTTGCATACTCTTGTGAAGTTAAGGCAAATCTTGGTTAACTGTTAAATTCATCATTTTAGTTCTATTCCATATACTGTTGTAATTATATTGGGCTAGTCAGTATATTTCAGGGACCTATGTTATGGTGGGCTGCATGGAAAGTTTATGATTATATTATCACCATTACTGTAAGTTATCTATTATCTATAGCTGTGAGTTAAATAGAAAGTAATTTAGAAATGGCTTGTATTTTTAAGTAGAAGAAATTATTTTTCATTATTTCTGGCACAGATTACATCACATTATATAGGATCATCTTACTGTATGTTCTCATTCCCCAGAACTAAAAAATGCATCCAGATTTTACTGCAGTGTTTCTACCAATTGCAGAACCATGGCCCAATGAAAATATTCTGTGATTATTCATCATTTTTTTAATTTTTAGAACAATGGTGCACAATGTAAATTAATAAAATTTAAAACACACCAAATATGACAGCTAATGATGATTGTGCAATACATAAAAAAGCTTTATTTCAACTTTATTAACTATATTAATGAGGAATATTTAAATAGTTAAACCGATATGGTCTATAATGGCATTTGTTATTAATCCATCCAGAACAGGTTTGCAGGGCAGATGAAGCCCATCCAAGCAAGTACCAAACACAAGGCAGAAACAATCCCTGGACAGGGCACCAGTCCATCACAAGGTGAACAAACATATATGTCTGGTGGCCATTTTAGTACTGTCAATTCACCTAACCTAACTCACATACACATGGAGAGGACATTAAAGCATATTACAATGTGGCATGGCATTGGAGACATTTGCAACCTATCTATCCTACACTCACTATCATAAATACATATTGCCAAGGCATCTCCACTTACTTAAACCTCCTAGCCCCAACCTCCTACACACTGTGGGCACCAGCCTTTCCTTGTGTCACCCACTGCCCCAGTTATCTTCTTTTTTGAAAATTAAAATATTTTAGAGAAATATGAAAAGGAAAAAAAGCTATTACTGCCTAGTCGCTGCACATTTTCTGAGATGTTGTGCCTCAAATGTATATTTTTCTGAAACAGTCTTGCAGTTTTTCCTCTTTTTTGTCCACATGTACACGGGACCAGTAAAAGCTTGCCTTGCCTAATGGTCCAGTCAATAATGTCAAAAAGTGTAGTGGTGGGGACAATATTCCCCCTTCAGGTTTTGAGCACACTGCAGTACATAACTGGAATTGAACAGCGAGTCCGCAACAGTTAGAATAATTCCACTGACTTGCCACTGTAAGCTGATGATTTTGTAATTGGGCTTCACTGTAAATAATGTGAAGTCAGCATTTACCTAATTATCCATCTTCCATACCTGCTTATACAGATCAAGGTTCTGGGGAACTGGGGGCCTATCCCTAGCAAGCATCAGGCTGGAATAATCCATAGATGGGGTGGCAGCCCATCACAGGTTCTCCACACACACACCCACACACACACAATTTAGCATCTCCAGCCCACCTAATGAACATGTCTTAGAATTGTGGGAGGACACCTGAGCTCACAGATGAAACCCATGCAAACACTGGGAGAATATGCTGTTCTTGTGCATTGACTTTGACATTACATTTTCTGTGGTTCTCTCAAAGGCCCCTTCCCTAAGTCAGCTTTCCACCAGCATTTGTGAAATATTACTATTAACACTCTGAAGTCAACAGAATTAGCCTAAAGCTTCTCCATCCCCCAAACCTTCACATACACACACATTCACAGTTGAACAATCCTAATCCAATCAAGATTTAGAAAGAGCTGAGCTTACATCTATTACACTGGATGAACGGTAGAAATGAGAAAAGAATAGTACTGCTGGGGCAAGATGTAAAGGGGTTTGATATAAAGCAGTGCTTTGACAATTTCAGAAATTCAAGGTGGAGGTTCAATCATTTATGATAATGTGTGTCTTTTTAAAAAATGTGCTTGTGAGGAGATACACTTCAGAAAAAACATAGAAACTGAGCAACTGAGCTGTCAGCAGTCAACAGTAGTAGAATACCACAAGTATTTGAACAGGCAATCCTGCAGGATATTTTTTTTTGTAATAGATACTTTTAATTTACAAAGCACAAATGAGACACAAAACACAAAAACATTACCCTTTAAAATAATCTGGATAAAAAAAACTAACTTTTATGCAAACTAGATTTCATTTAGACTTATAGATTATGATGTAGTTTACAGTTATTTATTGATACAATGTTATGTGTATTTTATGTTTTATTGTTGTTTTTGTTTATTTTGAGATATTATTTTTATGTCTTTGTTATTTTTATTGGTTTCATATGTGATTATGTATTAGTGTACTGTCTCTTTAAATGTAAGTATCTTCCATTTTCCTTGTGTATGGATCCACAAGGGGCTGGGCCACCTGTCCGTCTCTGTTTGGGAACAGCCCATGCCCTATAAAGACTGTGGATTCAGTTTAATGAAAACTACTGTTTTGTGCTTCTGTTTGTAAGTATCTCTGTTCATGATTGAATTTATTGACTATTGTTGATCACTGGCTTTCATATTAAGGATCCTGATTACTGGACTGTAATTTAGAACTTGCTTTGGATTGCATTTTAGGCAACTGCTTTATGCCTCTTTTGTGTTGTTCTTTGTATTTTTTGATATTTTTCTGAATAAATCTTATTTTTATAAAGATTCTTTGCTTGCTCTATTTTTGCCCAAGCCAAAATTTATTGTTACCCTCCTAATGTAGGCCTCTTGTGATATTTTGTGAACATTACCAGCATTACCACCTCCTTCTTTTTGGGCCTGCTCTGATTGAGGCCAGGATGTTGTCTTTGGGCCTGGCTTAAATCTAGTGAGTCTCTGCTACTTAGACCAGGCAGGAGGCTGGCCTGCTCCTTAGCTTTTTTTGAAGGCCACTTTTATGTTTCCCTTGGAGAAACGTCCTAATCATAACAACAGTGATGGCAATACAATTATAATTATAGAACACTCTAAACATAAACATATGAGATTAATTTAGGTTGCTGAAATTAACTAACTGACCTAATACAATTGCAAAATTCAATGGAATTAAAATTTAAAAATTACCTTTAAACATTTAATGTTTCCTGTCTACTGTGTAATCTGGGATTCATACAAATGAACCAATGTCACTATCCAATCAGAGTGTGGCTATGGAGATCCTTAAAGCAATCCAGGAACACGTGTGAAGGGTACTGTTAATCAAGTCTTAGATATAAGAAAATATTGTAACAGATTGCTGACAGCGCTTCACATGAAGAATTGAAACTGAAAGGCAGCTGTCTTTGAACACTTCACGCAAGATATTTGAGTGCCAGATGTTTAATTGCTGAGTAAATGACATGTACAGTAATTTGTTGGTGAGCGAATATGGAGTGTAGCAGTTTACAATAAAATGTAAGAAGGTGCAGTGTCATGCAAAATACATACTGAGTAGTATTTAATCATTTTTTGATAGGCTGCATGGCCCTGAATGCTTTAATCTTTCATTCATCCATCCACTTCCTGACTCTATATTAAGTTTGGGGGGCATAAGTAGATCTTATCTTAAAACAAGGATAAGGACATTTTACAAATTAAAGAAAAATTAGAGCAACTGTTTCAAAGAAGTTTAAGCAGAATACAAATATTTCATTTTTGATTTTATTTTTTAAAAAAATTGCTTATTTATTTTATCTAAAAAATACTTACATGCTCAAGATAAAAAAGCCAGTGGTGCCTAACACTGAAATCGAATCCTGCTTCCCATAACGTACACCAGGGATTTAGACCACCATGCTGTCAAGTATATGTAACTCAGTGCATGTTGTTAACATATAGCAACTGCATGTGTCAAATTAAAAGTGATGTTTGCAAAGAAGCAGAATATAACAGTGCTTTTAGCAAATATTTTGGATAAACATATACAAAATGCATATCCTTGTGGATATTAATCTCTTTAGATTGACAATGTCATCTTTCCCATTATGCGGTTTGTAAAAGAGAATTGTTTTTTACTGTGATAACAAGTGGAAATATTCAGAAAAAGTGTAAAAATATTACAACTGTTTTTAAAAGTATAAAAGCTTAATGTAGTCAGAACTTAACATAGCAAAACATTTTCCAAAACATAGCAAATAACCTAGTAGCTGTAAAATTCAGTGTTAAGTGGATTTAAATGTAAACAGTACAGAAAGTAAATAATATGATCGTATCTGTGACTCTGGCACACCCCAACAGCGCTCAAAAAAACCCTAACTGCACTGTGCATCGAAACTCCATTAAAACAGACAGAAAACAGAAAATTTCTCTATATGCAGATGATATGGTTTTATATATATGTCAGACCCAGAAAACACTGTCCCTGCAGTTTTAACAGCACTAACAAAATTTCAAAAGTTATCTGGTCTTAGAATTAATCTGAATAAAAGTATACTCTTTCCAGTGAATTCACAAGCATATAATATTAGATTGGACACCCTACCTTTTACCATAGCACATCAGTTTAAATACCTAGGGGTAAATATCACAAGTAAACATAAAGCTCTTTATCAACAAAATTTTGCCGTCTGTATGGAAAAAATTAAGCAAGACTTGTATAGATGGTCAACCCTTCATCTCACGCTAGCCGGAAGAATAAACGTTGTTAAGATGAATATCCTTCCTAAACTTCTTGTTTTATTTCAAAACATTCCAATATATATCAATAAATCATTTTTTAAACAGTTAGATTCAACAATAACCTCATTCATTTGGAACTCAAAACACCCACGTATCCGAAGAGCGACCCTACAAAGACCTCAGGCAGAAGGTGGCATAGCTTTACCTAATTTTCAGTTTTATTACTGGCCAGCAAACATACAAGCCATAAAAACCTGGACACAAATATATGAACATACGCAGGCTTGGTCCACAATAAATGCAAGTTATCGCAAATATACTAATAATCCAATTGTGCTTTACTCACTCAGAATATGGAACCAACTTAGAAAGCATTTTAAGATGGAAAAGCTTTTATCCGTGGCACCTCTGCAAGAGGGCCACCTCTTTCAACCCTCGCAAACATATCCAGTTTTTAATACTTGGAAAAGTTTTGGGATTAAAATGCTCAGAGATCTTTATATAGAAAACATATTTGCATCTTTTGAACAATTACGTTCAAAATTCAACCTTCCAGCTACACATTTCTTTCACTATCTTCAAATTAGAAATTTTGTTAAACAGAAATTGCCTGATTTTCTCCACCTCGTACCCTCCACAATGCTGGAAAAAATACTGCTCAATTTTGAGGAATTAAACACCATTTCCGCATTATATAAAATCCTATTAGAGTCCCTACCTTTCAAAGATCCAAGAGGACATTGGGAAGAAGATCCCTTAATCAATATATCAGAAAAGGAGTGGAAGATAGCAAAGCAGAGAATTCACTCGAGCTCCATATGTGCAAAGCATAGAATTATTCAACTAAAAATTATATAGTGAGCTCATCTGTCCAAAATGTTTCCAGGGCAAGATCCAACCTGCGAACGCTGCAACCAAGCTCCTGCCTCACTGGGTCACATGTTCTGGGCCTGCACCAAACTAACATCATTTTGGACCAAAATTTTTAAGTGCCTTTCAGACAGCCTTGGTATCACAATTCCTCCTAACCCATTAACAGCTGTGTTTGGTGTTCTTCCAGATGGACTTAAAATGGTGAAGGACAAGCAAACGGTGATTGCATTCACTACACTTTTGGCACGTAGACTTATTCTATTAAATTGGAAGAATCCTAACTCTCCTCTAATAAGCCAGTGGGAAACCGATGTTTTATATTATTTGAATTTGTAACGTGTCTTTCGCCCAGTGGTTAATGTGGGGAACAATTAAAACCAGCTACTACTGGGCTCTGCTCTCTTTTCTGTCTTCTCTCATCCAGAATGAGCATTCTCAGCTGCTTATCCACAGCTGCTGTACCTTGCTGATGAGGAAGGCTATCTGTTCTTTTAAAATGAAGAAGGGAGTGTGACATCCCGTGTAGTGGAAAGTGGTCTCAACCTACACTCTGGACATCTGATAGTTCATGAGCTGAATGGGATCAGAGAAGAGACACAGATCCAAAATTGAAGGGTGAAAGGTGCAAGTTTATTTACAAGAGTGCTGTACAACAAAAACACAGCAATGTCAGGCAGGCTTTGTTTCACAGTCCTTTAGCACTGACACTCTATCAAAAAGAAAACAGAAGCAAAAAAGAAAAAAAAACAATTGGTGCATTTACAGAAAGTAGAGTGCACTCCTACAAAAACTACACACACACATCAAAAATAAAGGCAGTCTTCCTTCTTTATCCCTAGCTCAGAGAGCTCCTCAAAAGGGGAAAAATAGAAGAAAAACATGTACAAGAAAAATCAAGGGTGTGTATTATAAAAAGAAAAATTATTCCAATACCAAATATGTATATATACCTCCACCAAAACTATCACTTGGAGATATATATATTGTCATGCACATGCGCATATGGAGCCGCGTAAGCACCCGAACTGCAGCGCGAAAACTCATGCCAAAAGGGAAAAGCGGGGCACTAACCTCTTTGTTCCTACAGAAAGAAAGAAACAGCGCCACCATGAATCTAATCCAACTCCCTGACCACATACTACCATGTTCTTTCCCTTCCTTCTGTCTACCTCTGATAACGTCATGACTCCCATCATCCATCTCAGTTCCTTCCCAGCATTCCTCTCTGTCAATTCCGGTCCCACTCCATAAATGTTCCCCACTTCGCCATCTTGACTGTCTGATATGTTTTGAAAAAATTATCTGACTATATTTTGCAAAATCTGTACAGTATACGGGGCCGGAAAAACCCCAAACCTTTATGGTGTTTTGTGCTTTATTTCCACAGTGGCATAGCCGGCAGGATAGTGAGTGTCCGAAATGATGGAAGGACAGGGCCTGAACGCCGTATTAACCAGTATGGCAACTCAGCTCCAGACCCTGCAGCTTGAGCAAGCCACAACGAAGCACAAGTTGAAGGAGACTATAGCTCGCCTGGCTGCAGCTGAAGCGGTAAAACCGGAGCCCGCGTGGCTTCTGCGTCCTCCGATCGTCCCGCTCTCGGAGGCGGATGATATTGAATCTTATCTGGGGATATTCGAGAGGAAAGCCTCTTAGAATAAATGGCCGCGGATGGAATGGGCGTCCATACTGGCGCCGTATTTGAAAGGCATCGCGCAGCAGGCCTATCACAACCTCCCCGAGGAGGAAGCCGTAAGTTATGACCTCCTAAAAATGGAGATTCTTAGTCGCTACGGCATCACGTTGGACCAGCAGGCGAGTGAATGGAGGCACTAGCAGTTCAATCTTGATTGCCCTGCCCGAGCCCAGGCTTTTGATTTCTGGGGTAAGATGGGCCACTGGCTAAGGCCAGAAGGTACCCAAGTGTGCCAAGTGGTCGAACAGGTGGTGTGCGAAGGTTTAGTCAATGCCATGCCGGATTATCTTGCCCAGCAGGTCCAGCAACACCCCTACAAGGACATGAAGGGTCTCCTCGAGGTCTTGGAGCGTCAGCTCACGGTACACCAAACTGGGGGGCTGGAGAGGCCGGCTCGAGGACCCCAACAGGGACATGTTGCCAACCCCGAGCCCACCCGTCGCGCTGCAGAAGCTCCGGTGAAACCTAGAGAGAAGCCGGCCCTGCCGGGCATATTCTACCAGCCTGTCCACTAAACATGGAGCCAATGGACTGCAGTTGGACAACAGTTGAGAGGTATTGTGCTCTGTCTAATCCCTTGGCAGTCCTGAATATGGGAGTGGTACTGGTAAATGGACACTCCGTGATTGCCTTATTTGATACCGAGAGCAACATAACCATTGTGGCTCGCCGTTATATTCTACCGCAACAGTGGTTGAACAAACATATGAAGGTTACTTGTGTGCATGGGGAGACCAGGTCATACCGGTCCGCGAAGTGTTATATTACCTGGAAGGGGGAACTAAGTCAACTGTCTGTGGCCTTGTTACCCGAACCTCTCTTTCCTGTAATTCTGGGACATGACTGGTCGAAAACTAAAAGCAGTAGAACAAAAACCACTCCTGTAGCCAAGTTGCGTCTTATTATGGGTGGACGGGGCACCCTTCCCGCGGCTCCCTGACCACCACCCGGAGGCGAAATGTGCAGAGGTGGTACTAGAAATCCAGTGGATGTTGGACATGGACATAATCGAGGAAAGTCACAGTCCTTGGTCCAGTCCTATCGTCCTTGTTTCCAAGCCAGACGGCTCCTGGAGATTCTGCAACGACTTTAGATGTCTTAACCAGGTCTCCAAATTCGATGCCTACCCTATGCCCCGGGTGGACGACCTCATTGAACGTTTGGGTATGGCTCAGTAACTGACTACTCTTGACATGACCAAGGGATACTGGCAGATTCCCTTAACGGCATCCGTGAAAGGGAAAACTGCCTTTAGTACCCCCAGTGGACATTGGCAATATAAGGTTCTCCCATTCGGACTGCATGGGGCGCCAGCAACCTTCCAGCGTCTGGTAGACAGAGTGCTTCGGCCCCACCAGTCCTAATGTGCTGCCTACCTGGATGACGTAGTCAACTATTCCGGCACCTGGGAGGAACATATCTTGCAGGTGTACACCGTCCTCTTAACACTAGCAAAGGCCGGTCTCCGTATCAATCCCCGCAAGTGTTTCTTTGGCTTGAAGGAGGCCAAATATTTATGCTACTTAGTGGGGCGAGGACAGGTGAAACCCCAATGTTCTAAAATTAAAGACATCATCGAATGGCCCTGTTCGAGTACTAAGAGACAGGTGCAAGCCTTCTTGGGGTACTACTGCCAGTTTGTGCCTCGTTTCTCCGAGAGAGCAGCACCCTTGACTAATTTAACAAAGAAATGGGCTCCTTTGTATGTGGTATGGGACAATGAAACAGAACAAGCATTCAGTGACCTTAAGACGGCCCTGACAACGGCACCAATATTGAAAACTCCTGATTTTTCTCTTCCCTTTATCCTCCAGACCGATACTTCGGACACAGGCCTGGGCACTGTGCTAAGCCAAAGTATCGATGGTGTCGAACACCCCGTAATTTACATGAGCCAGAAACTGTTGGATCAGGAAACCAGGTATGCGGCAGTGGAGAGGGAAGCCTTGGCTATTAAGTGGGCGGTGACTCACCTGAGGTACTACCTGTTGGGTCGCGAGTTCACACTAGTGACGGACCATGCCGCTCTCCAGTGGATAGCGCTTCACAAGGAGTCGAATCCCCAAGTCACCAGGTGGTTTTTGGACCTTCAGCCGTTCAAGTTTACCGTCACTTGTCGCCAGGGCAACCTTCAAGCCAATGCCGATGCCCTCTCCTGGGTTCACGACCTCTCGGTTCGGTGTGCCCGACCCAATGGGTCTGGACTGAGGGGGGGGTCATGTCACGCACGCGGGCGCATAGGGAGCCGCATAAGGACCCTAACTGCAGAGCGTAAACTCATGCCAAAAGGGAAAAGCGGGGCACTAACCTCTCTCTCTTTGTTCCTACAGAAAGAAAGAAGCAGCACCGCCATGAATCTAATCTGACTCCCTGACCACGTACTACCACTTCCGTGTTCTTTCCATTCCTTCTGTCTACCTCTGATGACGTCATGACTCCCATCATCCACCTCGGTTCCTTCCGAGCATTCCTCTCTGTCAATTCCGGTCCCACTCCATAAATCTTCCCCACTTCGCCATCTTGACTGTCTGATATATTTTGGAAAAATTATCTGACTACATTTTGCAAAATCTGTACAGTATACAGGGCCGGAAAAACCCCAAACCTTTATGCTGTTTTTGTGCTTTATTTCCACAATATGTACAATAAATATTTATAAAACCATCAAGAAAAACAACTGCTCCCTCTATAGATCAGCAGTGCTTAACCCTACCTTGCCTTTAGGTCCATTGGCCCCCTGCTGGCCAGCAACTGTTTAAATATAACCAGCAAGATTATCCAGCCAATCTGCCATCACTATCTACCCATGCACCTGTCCAGGCAGATGCTGGCATGTTCATGCCACGCACCATGACACACTCCGGGCAACATTCTATTTAAAATTGAACCCCTGCCGGCCACACGTGCATAAGCCACACGGACGGCCAACGGCTATGCTGAGTTGAAGCACACAGGTTGCCAACGCTCTAGTAAGTAAACCTTACTTACTTAGAGTACAGGGTTCTCATCTCTTACTCAACCTCGGTTACAAAGACAAATGCCGGCCTTTTCTTCCAGGCATGCCACACCTTAAACCACCTCCGATGGGCAGGCTGCGAGGACACCGGCGTGTGAAACTGGCCATTATACTTACTAGCTCCACGTGTGCCTAGACTCACCACACTTTACAGCGTGCACCACTGAGATGGCCCCACATTCCCGCAGCAGTACCTTCAACCCAAAAAGTTGCATACTTTTACTCTTACAAGACAATGTTTGGCGCAGCACTACTTTAATCTTAATTGGTAATGTTCAAGGTTACACATTACCACAGGGAGCTAATGCAGGATGACCAAAAACATCACTGCTTGCTTGATGTGTTTGTCTGTGCTGAAGTGACAGCTCCTGCTGGAATAAATGCTGAGAATGTTCCTGTTTTCACTACAATACAGCTGATTTTCTCTGATACCTGGACACATCTACTTCTGTCTTGTGCAAGTCAGTGACCCACACATCACAACTGGTACAAGAAGTTGATTCTTGCACAGATGGATCCCCAACAACCTCAAAACATTCAGCCTCAAAACTTGCTGGGACGGGGGAGGCTGAGTGGCCCTACAGGTCTTGCAAAACTTTCCTCCCAAGGGTCTTAATAATTAAGTTGATTTCCTGAAGCAGCAAATCCTTCTTTGTACAGCTATTAGCTTCTTGGCCAGGGGGTGCAAGTTCCAGCTGTGGCAAATCGATCCAGATTGCCACAGATCTGGGGTCAGGAGTGGACTTGGTAAACCTTATTGAAAGCTGGTTCCATGAAGACACCTTCAAGTGCATTGTGGGAAAGCTCGCCATTGACGCAGTCTTGTCGGGGATAAGCAATGACCTCTGTGATGAGATGCTCCAGAGCAATGTCCACTTGCTGCTGGATCTGACACGCAGATTGAAGGTCGCCCAATCCACTTGGAGGCAGAGGGGCTATCCTAACTTGGTGCCTACTTCAGTCCAATGGTCCCATTTCCACCTGACGGTCAATTGTTGAAGCTACATTTCACAGTATTCCTACCAGTTCAAGCCCAGGCTAATAGAGTCACTGACTCTGGTGGAGGCAGGTGGTCCATCTTCACGGGTAGAAGACAGTATCGTGAAAACTCCACAGCTCGGATTGAGCTCAGGTGGTTTTGCTGTGATCAACCTGGACATCTGGCTTGGGAGTGTTGGCTGCACAGTCCATGGTGATCAGCTTGGCCGAGGAATGCTGTTCTCAAGTTCCTCCCGAGTTCTTGAAAGAAGACAACTCTAAGGTCTCTGTCAAGTGACCTTTGCGTGGTCCACTAAGACTTGCTCAGACAGATTCCGTGCACAAGGATGGAATGGGTGAAGATTTGCTGCATTCATGAGGACGTTAAGGAGTATGAGAATCTCTTACTCCATCTGAAATTTAAAGAGAGGAACATTAAAGTTTGTACTGCCATTTCAGACAATTCAGTTTAGATTTTGCATTTGTTACTATAAAAAGTGGGAGGACCCTACTCTGCACTTTTTAGTTAAGGACAACTTCTTGTATCGGGTGATTTTGGATTGCATTGAGAGCAGGCTAATTGAACAGATGGTGTTTCCAAGTGGTCATAGAGTGACAGTATTGAAAATTGCTCACACAAATGTCATTCATCTCAGTGCAGAGAATTTGAGGAAATGCATTTCAAAATGGTTTTGCTTACTGAATATAGGTAGAGATGTGGAGTACTTTTGTAACTCTTGCCCCAACTGTCAAGTTTTTTTTCCACTCATAGACCTGCTAGGGCCCCCCCTTTAACCCTTGCCTATTTTGGATGTCCCTTTTGAGAGAGTTGGGTTAGACATTTTTGGTCCGGTTCCCAAGAGTAAGAATGCTTATCAGTATATGCTTGTGTTGGTTGATTATTCAAAAAGATTCCAAGATGTCTTCTTTGTAGAAGGCTAACACACAGGCTGTTGCTAAGACTCTGTCAGAAGTGTTCAATTGTATTAGCATTCTATGCAAAATTTTAACTGACCAGAGTACCCCCTTTACTTCCTGTGTCATGAAAAAGCTATGTCAGAGTCTTGCAGTTAAACAATTGAGCACCACTGTTTATCATCCACAGGCAAATGGCCTGTCTGAAAGATTTAACAAGACTTTAAAACAGATGATTCAGCATGTTGCTCATGACGACCTGACCACTTGGGAATCAGTGTTGCCCTTTCTCATGTTTGCTGTTCATGAATCTCCTTAGGCATCTAATCCATTTGAATTATTATTTCACAGGTGGCCACAAGGGGTGTTGGACATATTTTGGGAAGAAAGGACAGAGGTTCATTCTGACAATCACAGGGTGAAATTTGTTCATCAGGTCATTTTGCTCCTGGAACACATTTTGCAGATTATTATAGGCAGTTCATCCAAGATTTTGCACATAGAGCCACACCTCTAACTGACTTGATGAAGGGCAACAAGAACCGTAGCATTGTCTGGTCCGATGATTGTGACTTGAAGACTGCTTTGTCGCAAGACCTGGTTCTGCAAACAAATGCATGTGAGTTTGGTTGCAGAATAATTTACCATCTTGTAGTGAAACAACTTTAAAGCCCATCTTGGGAACAACTCTAGCAAACCTCCAGAATTACATCAGGGGTTAGAAACAGCACTGCATTTATTCATTAATTTATTCACCCATTCTTAGCATTATCAATAGTTCATTACCAAATGGTAAAAGTGTCATCACTTAAAAACCAAGAGATAAACCCACATACAACTAATTATTACAGATCCATTTCAGTTTTACTCTTTCCCTCTAAAATACTTAACAAAGTAGTTACCAGTCAGCTTCAGTCTCACCTTACATATCACAATTTATTTGAGAAATTCCTGTCTGGCTTCCACACCAGTCATAATACAGAAACAGCACTAACAGGTGTTGTAAATGACATTCTGATATCCTCTGTTGAAGGAAATTCCACATTAATAATGCTGTTAGATTTAAGTACAGCATTTGATACCACTGCCCATTCTGCTTTATTGTAGAAACGGTAAAATTATATGAGGTTTACAGGTGGTTTAGCTCTAATTTATCAAACGGGTACCTGTATGTGCAGAAATGTGCTGACAGTTCCCCATTATTATACTCAGAAGTTAAATATGGTGTCACTGAATAACTTTTTTGCCAGATTTGAAACAAGTGATTTCAGCACCCAAAATACAGAAATAAAGGAGATGCTTTATAAAAACCAGAAATTCTGCTGTGATGGGGTTCAGTTTAACTGAAGTGGAGAAAGGCTTGCGGCAGGCCAAAACAAACAGTGCAGTGGGACCAGACGGCATTTCAGGTTGGCTCTTAAAGTCTTGCTTTAACACTAGAATTACCAGAGTCTACGAAAAAACTCGTAGATCCGGCCCTCCTTAAAACCGTTCTCACCTCTCTTTTGTCTTCTAAATGTGCCGATTAAGAGGAGCAGCGAGCAGCCGGCTTATTCCATCCCCCACCGTCGCAGAACGTTCACTAAGTTTTCCCAGCTCATGTCTTGTTTGATTATCTGGGAGTGACTGAACTGCTGGAGTTTTAGAATGGAAATAATAGATTGCTTTTTGGAATACATGCATTTCATGCGTGTTCCGTTTCTACAGTAATCGGTGTAAACACATTGCTAAAACAGAAACTTTTTCATATTTTAGTAATAAATGTTACAAAATGTAGGCATAATGTAGGCATAAACTATAGAATCTGTGAAGCCTGAAGTCGAAACATCAAATAAACACTTTCACAAAAGGTTTAAGGATGATCCAACAGCTTCTGTGGCTTAACGCTACGGTTTGCTTTCTTGGGGCACAGCATCCTTGCCGTGTACTACAGAGACGTGAGTTCGATTCCCAGCTTTGAAAAAAGTGTTTTTTTTTTTTTCCTCAAACGGACATTAAATTTATAAATTGGTATGCACTGTAAATCGTTAAGTTTAAAATGTCAATCGTGGTTATTTCTGTTGATTAATTCATGCTTTTTCACTTAGAGTCAGAACAGGAGCTTTTTCAGCTTCTGATCTGACTCAAACAGCGCCAGTATAACTTCACACCCGATCTGACGCTGTTCGTTTTCAAATAATATTGCATTACTTCGACGACGTTTTCTGATTGGTACTATTCGCGTCATAAAATGATTTCTTCAAAACGTCACATATATTAGTCTCTTTCTTTTTTTAAAATGTGCGTTGTAGCACGCAGCAACTGGCCACCTGCATGTTCTTGCACACACTGAATAAGACAGCGCTATATGCAATCATCAGATTCAAATGTTAACAGTTATATAGCACAGAATGGAAATCAGCACTTCTTAGCATTCCACCACACAAGCTGTCATATCAACCGCCTACTTGCTTTCTTTAGTCTTGAATAAAAGTTAGGGAAGGATCCTGAACGCGACTGAGACAATGAAAAGTAAATTTAAAAAAAAAAAAAAAAAGCTAACCTTTACAAATATCATAAATTACACTGGCTGTTACAGACTGAAATCAAATGTATCTTTTTATTCTAAAATAGTGAAAATAAGAACACTTCTCAAAAGGGAGTTGTGCAGGAACGAACTCATGACCTTCTGATTCCCAGTCAGCGACTGATACTGTTGTGCCATGGAAACAGTGATAGCTAATGAGTGTCAATGTCTTACACTAAGGCGGCTTTTTTTGGCGGCGGCTTTTTTTTTGTACCTTTTGTGAAAGTGTTTCTTTGATATTTGGACTTCAGGCTTCATACATTATATAGTTTATGCCTACATTTTGTCATTTGCTGCTAGAATATAAAAAATGTTTCTGTTTTAACAATGTGTTTACACAGATTACTGTAGGAATGCAGCACATATGAAATGCGTGTGTTCCAAATAACAATCTATTATTTCCACTCTAAAACTCCACTTCACTCCCAGATAATCAATCAGGCATGAGCTGGGAGAAGTTCGTTTACGTTGTAAGTCGTTGGGGGGATGGAAAAGCCGGCTGCTGGCAGCATGTCTTTATCAGTACATTTAGATGACAAAAGATGCTGGCGGAGAGGTGAGAACTGTTTTAAGAAGCGATTTAAGGTGGGCCGGATCTACGAGTTTTTTCGTAGGCTCTGGTAATTCTAGTGTTAACCTATTGGCTGATTGAGGGCTGGCTGTGCACATCCCAGAGGATACTGTTCAAAGCAGTCGGGTCAGGAGTCATGAAATATGGTCATAGCTGTCAATGTCTCTGCTGGTTGGAAGACCTACTGCAGTGAACTGGGGAAATGTAGAGTGAAGGATGTGCTGGACTGGCTGAGGAAGAACTTAATGCTGATATGGTTTTATGTGGATTTACACGATTGCTTTATCTAGATTTTAAATCTGTTGTTTTCAGCCTCCAGGTTAAACTGGATTCTAAAGTATTATTTATTTATTTATTAATGAACAGCACTTTAGGACATTAATCCTAAATCTTTAGGACTCTAATCCTAAATCACTAATCTTAATCCCTCTGATTTTAATAATCTGAGGCCTATCTCTGAACTCTCATTCCTAGCTAAAATATTAGAGCTGACTGCTTTTCTTAATAAATATCAAATTTTTGATCCATTTCATTCTGGCTTTAGGAAACAACATTACACAGAAGTGGCACTTCTAAAGGTGGCTAATGAGCTTCTTATGGTTGCTGATGTGGAGGAGTGTTCCATTCTTACACTTTTGGATCTTAGTGCTGCATTTAATACTGTAGACCATACACTTCTAATTAATATGTTAAAAAATTGTGTGGGTATTTCTGGGTCTGCCTTAGACTGGTTTACTTTTTTTTTAGCAGAAATTAGCTTCTCTGTTAGCATGGGTGAGTACATGTTAGGCCCAGCATTCTTGTCATGTGGTGTGCCACAGAGATTTGTTCTTGGGCCAGTGTTACTTTCCTTGTACATTCTTCCTTTGTCTCGAATTTTAAGTTTTTTTAAAGATGTTTCATATCACATTTATGCTGATGATATTCAGCTTTCATTCTCTTTTAACACTAGAATCCCTGAAGCCTACGAAAATTTTTGTAATGCTGGGCCACCTTATACTCCCTCGCACCTCCTCATCGGCACCTTTGTTCTGCAAATGTGTTACTCAGAACTGGCAGGAGGCGGCCTGCTCACCCATCCCCCACAGAGGCAGCTGAATTTGGACACAAAATTCTCACAGCTGAAGTCTGTATACCTTGGAGGGAGTCGTCTGGAATTGTACAAGGTAAATAATGTATTGTATTTGGAATACAGGACATTTCATATGTGTTCTATGTCTACAACGATCTTTGTAAATGATAGGAAATGCAAGGCAAGAAATGTTGAATAAATAACTAAAACAGAAACTTTTTTCATATTATAGTAATAATGACAAAATGTTGACATGAAGTGTATAATGTGTGAAGACTGAAGTCAAAAATCAAATAAACAGACATTTCCAGACACCACACTCCCAGATATACAGACTTCAGCTGTGAGAATTTTGTATCCAAGTTCAGCTGCCTCTGTGGGGGATGGGTAAGCAGGCCACCTGCTGCCAGTGTTGATTAACACATTTGCAAAACAAAGGCACTGATGAGGAAGTGCGAGAGAATTTAAGGTGGCCCGGCATTACTAATAGTTTTGTTACTTCAGGGATTCTAGTGTTAAACAACAACACCTCCATAAGTTATCTGGCCTGGTAGAATGCCTTAATGAAATAAATAAATGGCTGGCTGTTAATTTTGTACAGCTCAATTCTAAACAAACTGAAGTTTTAATTATTGCCCCATTGAATTTGCATGCAGATATCAGTATCAGGTTATCAGCTGTTTCACTCAACTTTAAGTCTTATGTCCAGAACCTGGGTGTTAAGTTTGACCAGTCTTACACCTTGATACTCAGGTCCTTATTTCGCTCTTGTTTTATCATCTTAAGATTATATCAAAGCTAACAACAATAGTATAGAAGGCTCAAATGGAGACATTAAAACATGCTTTTATTTTTTCACATCTTGATTATTGTAATTCTTTATTTACATACTGCTGAGAGATTCTTAACCAGCTCCAGTAAGTGGTCTCACATTACTCCGATTTTATCTTTGCTTTATTGGCTTCCAGTGGAATTTAGAATCTGTTTTAAAATTTTAGTAACCACCTACAGAACTCTGTAGGGTCAAACACCACAATATATTTATATTTCAGATTTTATACAACATTACACTACCAGTCTCCCACATGGGTCATCTAACCAGGGCCTTGATATTATTCCAGTACTTGGCTAAACACTTGTGGGGATTGGGCTTTTCAGTCCATTGCACTGAAATGGTGGAATAGCCTTTTTGTGCTTTATAGTCAGAAATGACTTATTCGGTTGATACATTTACAAATAAGTTTAAAAAAAGGAGTACCCTTTTAGGTTAGCTTATGGATAGCCATTTTTTTTCCAATTTCAAGTAGTATATAACATCAGTCTGCGGTGGGTTGGCACCCTGCCCGGGATTGGTTCCTGCCTTGTGCCCTGTGTTGGCTGGGATTGGCTCCAGCGGACCCCCGTGACCCTGTGTTCGGATTCAGCGGGTTGGAAAATGGATGGATGGATGGATATAACATCAGTTACCTACTGACTTAAAAGAGGGGGGCTAGGATTTTTCCTGATTAGGAAGATAAGTCTATATGCTAGTAGTAAAGTAAAAGCAATTACAGTTTGTTTGTCCTCATCCACTTTAAGCCCATCTGGGAGTACACCAGACACCACTGTTAAAGGATTATGAGAGAATGAGACACCAAGGCTCTTTGATAGGCATTTAAAGATTTTGGTCCAGAATGATGTTAATTTGACGCACGCCCAAAACATATGGCCCTGTGAAGCTGGAGGTTGACTGTAACATTCGCAGGTTGGATCTTTCCCTGGATACATTTTGGACAATTTTAAATGAGATAGATGTGCTCGATAAAAGATTTTAAGTTGAATAGTTGTATGCTTTGCTCATATGGAGCTAGACTGAATTCTTTACATTGCTGCCTTCCACTCCTTCTCTGAAATGTTGAGTAAGATGTCCTTTTCCTAGGATACTGTACTCTGGGATCTTTGGAAAGAAGGGACTTTAAAATGTTTTCATATACTATTGAAATGCTGTCTTCAAGACTGATCAATATTTGTTCAGGAATAGAAAGAACTGGGAGGTGAAGAAAATTGGGCACATTTTGTTTAGCAAAGCTTCTAATTTAGAAAGTAATTATTCCTAGAATGCAAATATATTGTCTATATACAAATCTCTAAATGATTTAATCACATACATGTTCCAAACATTAAAAACTGTATAAGTTTGAGAGGGTGGAAAAAGGTGGTTATCATGTAGTGGTGCCACACATAAAAGTTTTTCTCTCTTGAAGTGCTTCCTACATTTGTTCCATATTCTGAGTGAATGAAGGACAATTGGGTTGTTAGTACATTGGCGATAACTTGCATTTATGGGGTACAAAGCAAGGACTATAAAGAAGTACTAACAGGATTCTATTTCTATTGTGGACTAAGCCTGTGTATGTTCATCCATTTGTGCCATTGTCCAGGTTTTTATAGCTTGTATATTTGCCGCCCAGTAATAACTTTGAAAGTTAGGTAGAGCCATGCCGCCTTCTGCTTTAGGTCATTGTAGGGTCACCCTTTGGATATGTGGATATTTTGAATTCCAAATAAATTAGGTCATGATTGAATCCAATTTCTTAAAAAATATTTGTTAATGTATATGGGAATGCTTTGAAGTAGTAACAGAAGGTTAGGAAGGATATCCAACTTGACAGAATTAATTCTGCCTGCTAAATTGAGATGGAGGGTAGGACTCTTATGCACATCTTGTTTAAGTTTTTCCATGCAGACAGCAACATTTTTTGAAAAAGAGCTTTATGTTTACTTGTGATGTTAACCCCTAAGTATTTAAACTGATCTGCGATGATAAAAGCGATGGTGTCCAATCTAATGTTGTGTGCTAGAGAGTTCACTGGAAAAAGCACACTTTTATTCATATTGATTTTGAGTCCAGATATCTTTTTTAAATTCTGTAAATTCGGTTAGGACTGCAGGCACAGAATTTTGTGGGTCTGATGTATATAGTACTATATCCATCTGCATATAGTGATTTTTACTATTCAAGTCCTTAACTGATTATCCCTTTTATCTCCAATGCATTTCAAAAGTGATCAGCCAATGGCTCAATGGTGATTGCAAATAGCAGTGGTGACAGAGGGCATCCTTGTCTAGTACCATGTTCTAGGTTGAAGTAGTCTGAAATAATGTTGTTAATACAAACTGAAGCTTCTGGGCTGGTATACAACAGTTTGATTCATGCACATATGTTTGGGCCAAACCCAAATTTGTGCAATGTAGTGAATAAGTAGTCCCACTCAACCATATCAAATGTTTTTTATGCATACAAAGATAATACGATCTCTGGGGTGTTAGACTTTATGGGTAAATATAATACATTAAACAGGTGTTGAAGAGTGGAAGCTAAGTGTTTAAGCCTTTAATAAATCCAATTTGGTCTTATGATAATACCGAAGGAAGTACTTTCTCAATCTTTCTAGCTAGAATTTTGGAGATTATTTTAACAATTTTATTAAGAAGTGAGATTGGCCTGTATGATGCACACTGTAATAAGTTCATATTTTTCTTAAGAAAGCTTGGCGAAAAGTTTGGAGTAGAATGTTATTGTCTCTGGCTTCTATAAATGTTGCTAATAAAAGGGACCTTTCTTAATTGAAAATGTTTTATAAAATTCAGCAGGGTAGCAATCAGGGCCTGCAGCTTTAATACTCTGTAGTGAGTTTATAGTGTCTAGTAATTCTGAGAGTGTCAGAGGTTTATCCAATTCCCCTGCACTGAGAGAATCTCTGTGGTATCTGTAATGCATCAAAAACACATTAGATTGTGTCTTGTCTTCTTTAAACTGAGAAGAATCTAAGGACTTATAGTAGTCTCTAAATGTCTGCATTATATTTTTATGGTCAATGATTTTATCCCTGTCTGTGTTGGTTATTACCGATATTGCATTGTGAGCATCCTGCTTGTGGAATTGCTTGAGCTAAGAGCTTATTAGCCTTGATAGTAATGATGTCACGATTTAAAAATGAGTTGTTCCGTTTCTTTCGTTGTCAAGAGGTTGAGTTCAGATTGCAAAGCCATTCTTTTCCTATGAAGTGCCTCATTCGGAGACTTGGCATGTAATTTCACTGATTAACTATGATGCCTTCTTGGTTTCCAGTTTATTTTTGAAAGATATGAAATAATCTGTCCTCTTAAAAATGCCTTCAGGGTTTCCAAGAGTATTCCTGCAGAGACCTCTGAGGATGCATTTGTCGTTAAAAAAAAAATCAATTAGCTTGGATGTAAATTCTGCACAGTTCTCGTCAGCTAATAACAGGGCATCAAGACGCCATCTGCGAGATGAGTATGTGAGGCATAGTAATTTGAGCTCCATGATCAGAAGGGCATGGTCAGACATAACAATAGTGTTGTACTTGTAAGATTTGATTGTTGGCAAAAAATTGTTATCTATAAAGAAATAATTAATTCTTGTGTAACAGTGATGTACTGGTGAAAAGAAGGAATATGCTCTTAAGTTTGGATTTAAAAATCTCCATAGGTCTCATACATTATGATACAAACGGTATAATTGTTTTTGTAGTGTTAGATGTTATAGCCCCTGTGGCTGAAGACCTATACAGGTCTGGATTTAAAACACAATTAAAGTCTCCGGCCATTATAATTTTTTGAATGTTAATTAGGAATGGATGCAAATACGAATGAAGTCTCTATAATCCACAATGGGTTTGTAGATATTTATCAAAATCACTTTACAATTAAATAAATTACCCATAATGATCGTATATCGCCCTTCAGAAGCAGAAACTACATCTCATACTACACATGAAATTGGTCTATGTATTAAGATACCTACACTTCTAGTTGTTTTTGTATAGCTAGAGTGGAATATTTCACCAGTCCAGTCTCTTTACAACCAAAACTGATCTTTCCTTAATAAGTGAGTCTCCTGTAAAAATACAATCTTGGTGTTTAGACCTGACAGGTTTGAGAATACTTTCTTCCCCTTTATTTCGTGATTGAAACCTTTGACATTCCAGCTCACAAATTTCACGCTTTGGTCATAGAGAGATTTCTTCTGAAACTTTGTTGACATTTTATACTCTTAAATTAAGGTAGTATATTATTAAAGATAGCTTTAACCTTAATTTCCAATTTTGCCAGGAGTTATGGCTATGAAGCCTATTGTTGTGTTGGCACTTACAATTTTAGGGGTAAAAAGGATAGATTCGAAATAGCTTGCCTCCCGCCCTATTTTACCTCCCCACATGATACTAGACCAGACTTCACAAAGACCCAGTCCTCTAACATGCCTAGAGACAGAGCACATCCAAAACAAAACAAGCCCCCCAGCAGTGGTATAGAAAAATTAAAGTAGAGATATCAATTAGTAATACAGTCCAAATACTATAAACCTAGAATATTAATCTTAAACAGTCCCAAAAGAAAAAACCCAGGAAATGATCTTAAATAGTACCCAAGGAGAAGCAGATAATGTATGAAAGTACAGTTCTAATACAATAAATCAAGGGTATGATGTTAAACAGTCCCCTTTGGGGAAAAACATGTATAGTTACAGTAATCCCTCCTCCATCGCGGGGGTTGCGTTCCAGAGCCACCCGCGAAATGAGAAAATCCGCGAAGTAGAAACCATATGTTTATATGGTTATTTTTAGATTGTCATGCTTGGGTCACAGATTTGCGCAGAAACACAGGAGGTTGTAGAGAGACAGGAACATTATTCAAACACTGCAAACAAACATTTGTCTCTTTTTCAAAAGTTTAAACTGTGCTCCATGACAAGACAGAGATGACAGTTCCATCTCACAATTAAAAGAATGCAAACATATCTTCCTCTTCAAAGGAGTGCGTGTCAGGAGCACAGAATGTCACATAGATAGAGAAAACAATCTCTAGCAAACAAATCAATAGGGCTGTTTGGTTTTTAAGTATGCGAAGCACCGCGGCACAAAGCTGTTGAAGGCGGCAGCTCACACCGCCTCCGTCAGGAGCAGGGAGAGAGAGAGATAGAGAGAGACAGAGTTTGTTTTTCAGTCAAAAATCAATACGTGCCCTTCGAGCTTTTAAGTATGTGAAGCACCGTGCAGCATGTCGTTTCAGGAAGCAGCTGCACAAAAGATAGCAACGTGAAGATAATCTTTCAGCATATTTAGACGAGCGTCCGTATCGTCTAGGTGTGTGAACAGCCCCCCTGCTCAATCCCCCTACATCAGGATCAGGGAAAGTCAGCGCAAGAGAGACAGAGAAAAGTAAGTTGGGTAGCTTCTCAGCCATCTGCCAATAGCGTCCCTTGTATGAAATCAACTGGGCAAACCAACTGAGGAAGCATGTACCAGAAATTAAAAGACCCATTGTCCGCAGAAATCCGCGAACCAGCAAAAATCTGCGATATATATTTAAATATGCTTACATATAAAATCCGCGATGGAGTGAAGCCGCGAAAGGCGAAGCGCGATATAGCGAGGGATCACTGTATTTATAATTAAATTGTAATTAAAACATAAAAAGTAGCTGAGAAGGAAATAGAATGTACAATTATGGCAAAAGACTCATTGTGAATGGATCAAACTGCAGGTAAAATTTTCTTTGCCTTGCCAGGACACAATATGACTCATGATTGTATTTCAAAAAGTGACAGGATTAATTTTCTTAGCTGTGTATGTAGAACTTGCCTTGAACATCCACTCTCAATTTAGCAGAATACAAGAGGCTGTATCTTCTTTCGGCTTTGCGTAAACACTGTGTAATTCTGTAAAATGTGGCATATATAGCAGCTGTTGAAGGTGAGAAATCAGGTAAAATACAAATATGGTTATTTTCAAATATAATCTCTTGTTTCAGTCTGAGAAGTAACATCAAATTTACTTTAGATTGTAATTTGTCAAAATGTACAATAAGGCTTTTAGGCTTTAACCCTTTTGATCCATGTATGTGGTACGTTGCTGATATCTCAGTGTCTGATTTGAAGTCCTCTCCAATTCAGAGAATAGTTCTGCCATGAATTTCACTGGGCTTGAACTTTCATGGTTTTCAGGGAGATCTTCAATCCTGATCTTATTTTTTCTATAGCCGTTTTCCAGCGCAGTTAGTCTGTTTCTAAGCACTTTGCATTCAAATATTATAGCTGTTGCTTTTTCGACAGTGGTGGATGGCAATTGTTCATCTACTTCAATATGAGTCGTGAACATTTGCTTAACGTCTTCAAGCTGAGAACCAAGTGCCCTAAATTTATTCTCAAACTTACTCGCATTTTACTTTATTTGTTCCTCAATTTTTTCTAGCATACCTTTAAAGGTTTCCTCTGGGCCCAACTCACTTGCAGTTTCACTCCCACTTTTGCCCTTGGCTGAAGCCAATGCTGCAGCATCAGGTCCACGGAGATCTGTTCTTTTGACTATTTGTTCCATGTAAGTCTCTGGCAGGCCATACCTTGAACTTGAATTCAAAGCCTGTTTAGGATAGATGAAGCTTTAGCTGTCTTTTCTTTCTGAGCCCTTTTCCTGCTGTTTATGCTTGTATATACGTGCATATAATGTAATTAAAGCCCCTCGGGTTCAGTAAATACAGAATATCTCGGGATGATAGTTTAAAAAGAAGATAAAATAACACCACAGCTAATGGAGTTCCACCTCAGACGTCTATCTCCCAAAAAGAACAAGACCAGAATCAAAAAACTTGATTTAAACCCCAGTTGTGAAATCTGCATATCTCCCTCTCTTTTAAAAGAAATGGGAAAATGTTTTTTGAATATCTATATATTCATTTGGTTCAAATGTTATACAAACCCATAACCTATGGTTGCAATTATTTCCAATTGGCAAACATTACTGACTTTCATACACAACACTAAAAAAGGAAGCTTAGTTTTAGTTTTGCGCATGTGTCAAACCACTGCCTGCATCAATGACACAAAACAGGAGTATAAAAAGATATCAAACTAATAAATACCATAAAATGCACCTGTATGTTGTTATACATATTATTATATTTCAAAATACATATAAGGACATATGAAATGTGCTAAAAATTAATCAATTTAACCCTAACCCTAATTTTCTGAAATATCAAAACACTCCACTAACAATTCTAAATCCACATTTTCTATATTATCTGCCAATCCATCTAGCTGGTTATATCAGTAGACCTTGCCACTAAAGAACATTACTGTTAAAGAATAAGCTTGGTATTTTTCAAGTGGAATTTATTTCTTCACAATCATAATATATGTTAATTTGATAACAAGGAAACAGTGAAAGGTTTGGGGTAGCCACCCCATACACTTGAAACAAAATACAAAAATCAACAATGAAATAACTTTACAGACTGAGTTCAAGACAACACTAAATTAATGTTAACAAAATATCGTTTTTATACCCAGCTCAGATGAAGTGATGTCATTGGGGCCTGAACCGGAAGTGATATTGTCAGGCTCAGGCAGGATTTACCATGGTTGGTCTGCAGGTGAAAGAGAGAAAGGTTTAGTGAACACTGCTAACCCCCTGCTCTGGCATGTAATTACTATCTGTCAGGCCCCTTGGCTGCCTCCTATTTATATGTGTGTGACCGCATGATCAGATGCTGTTGCTGATGATATAAATAATAAAAGAATGAGCACAATGTTTTTGAGCATATAAATTCATGACACTGACATTAAATCTATAAATTCTTCTTCAAATGGCAGAATCTTACAGCAACATTTCACTTTTTTCCTTTTTAAAACAACATGAATATGTTGTTTTGTGACTTGTGTGTAATCTCAAGATGCAAATCAAAACTTAGTAACATTTCTGGCTTGAAAAATGAACGTATTTGGTAAAAGTTAAAGTTTTTTACTATCTTGGATTCTGGGTTCCATAGAGCCTAATTGTAAGTATTTTGAAAATATATAAAAACTCTTCACTTTAAAAAACAATTTTATGTGTCAAATTAATACCATACCATGGTAACACCATAATTGTAAAGAAATAAACTTTGACTTGAAAAATACTACTTATCCTTTAACATACTGTGACTGAATTCTGATAGGGTTCCTCACACCATAATCCTCTGATTTCTGTGTTTTAGCAAATTCTGCCCCCATCTACAAACTTCACCATGAACTTCCAATCTTTTAGTTTGATGATGAGCTTTGCATGTGGGATCTTATCAAATGCTTTCTGAAAATTAAGACAAATTATATCATATGCAACACTCTAATCATATTTTGTTGTTTCCTCATAAAATTCCACCATGTTAGAAAAACATGACATTCCCTCATTTTAGCCCATCTTGAGTATTCAATAAAACACCTGTTCTTCCCACATGTTGCTCAATCTTTTCATTAATAATTCCTTTTCATTAATTTACCTGTGAAGTATGTTAAATTTAGTGGCCTGTAGTTTCTTGTTCAGCATTTCTTGCTTTGCATTTCCTTTTTCATTCTATATTTACACAGATCTTTGTAGACATGGAACACATATGAAATGTACAGTGCATCCGGAAAGTATTCACAGCGCATCACTTTTTCCACATTTTGTTATGTTACAGCCTTATTCCAAAATGGATTAAATTCATTTCTTTCCTCAGAATTCTACACACAACACCCCATAATGACAACGTGAAAAAAGTTTACTTGAGGTTTTTGCAAATTTATTAAAAATAAAAAAATTGAGAAAGCATATGTACATAAGTATTCACAGCCTTTGCCGTGATGCTCGAAATTGAGCTCAGGTGCATCCTGTTTCCCCTGATCATCCTTGAGATGTTTCTGCAGCTTAATTGGAGTCCACTTGTGGTAAATTCAGTTGATTGGACATGATTTGGAAAGGCACACACCTGTCTATATAAGGTCCCACAGTTGACAGTTCATGTCAGAGCACAAACCAAGCATGAAGTCAAAGGAATTGTCTGTAGACCTCCAAGACAGGATTGTCTCGAGGCACAAATCTGGGGAAGGTTACAGAAAGATTTTTGCTGCTTTGAAGGTCCCAATGAGCACAGTGGCCTCCATCATTCGTAAGTGGAAGAAGTTCGAAACTACCAGGACTCTTCCTAGAGCTGGCCAGCCATCTAAACTGAGCGATCGGGGGAGAAAGGCCTTAGTCAGGGAGGTGACCAAGAACCCGATGGTCACTCTGTCAGAGCTCCAGAGGTCCTCTGTGGAGAGAGGAGAACCTTCCAGAAGGACAACCATCTCTGCAGCAATCCACCAATCAGGCCTGTATGGTAGAGTGGCCAGACGGAAGCCACTCCTTAGTAAAAGGCACATGGCAGCCTGCCTGGAGTTTGCCAAAAGGCACCTGAAGGACTCTCAGACCATGAGAAAGAAAATTCTCTGGTCTGATGAGACAAAGATTGAACTCTTTGGTGTGAATGCCAGGCGTCACGGTTGGAGGAAACTTGGCACCATCCCTACAGTGAAGCATGGTGGTGGCAGCATCATGCTGTGGGGATGTTTTTCAGTAGCAGGAATTGGGAGACTAGTCAGTATAAAGGGAAAGATGACTGCAGCAATGTACAGAGACATCCTGGATGAAAACCTGCTCCAGAGCGCTCTTGACCTCAGACTGGGGTGACAGTTCATCTTTCAGCAGGACAATGACCCTAAGCACACAGCCAAGATATCAAAGGAGTGGCTTCAGGATAACTCTGTGAATGTGCTTGAGTGGCCCAGCCAGAGCCCAGACTTGAATCCGATTGAACATCTCTGGAGAGATCTTAAAATGGCTGTGCACCGACGCTTCCCATCCAACCTGATGGAGCTTGAGAGGTGCTGCAAAGAGGAATGGGCAAAACTGGCCAAGGATAGGTGTGCCAAGCTTGTGGCATCATATTCAAAAAGACTTGAGGCTGTAATTGCTGCCAAAGGTGCATCGACAAAGTATTGAGCAAAGGCTGTGAATACTTATGTACATGTGATTTCTCAGTTTTTTATTTTTAATAAATTTGCAAAAACCTGAAGTAAACTTTTTTCACATTGTCATTATGGGGTGTTGTGTGTAGAATTCTGAGGAAAAAAATGAATTTCATCCATTTTGGAATAAGGCTGTAACATAACAAAATGTGGAAAAAGTGATGCGCTGTGAATACTTTCCGGATGCACTGTATGTATTTCAAAATACGGTATTTCATAACCTATATAATTCCTAACAAACGAATTGCCAGATAAATCCCCCAGCACAGACTTGAACTATGAAGGCTACAGAAGGGCAATGCCTTCATCTGAGTGAATGGGAGTGTGTAGCAAGCTGTGTTCTGCTAATCCACACATTTACAAAATTTAAAGTGTGCTATTAGCGTAGTGATAAGGAATTACGAGCTTCTTGGCATATGTCAGGAAAATTAAAGGAGGTCAGGGACAACGAAAAAAATCGTAAGCTTCAGGGATTCTAGTTTTAATGGTTGCTCTCATGGTCTTGTGTGGTCTATGGTTAACATTGGAGTTACTAGTCTTATACATCTTATACGTCTGTTTTTTCTTTTGCGGCTTCTTTATCTATCTCCTTATTTGCTCACTGCAGTGTTTTTTATTATCCTTACTATTTTTTACTATTCTTACCAATTTTAAAAGTTGGGATGAACTTGTCCTTCATCATGAGTAAAACATTTTTAATCCTGCTCCAGATCTCCTTGACTGTTTCTACACTTAAATGTTTATCTTAGTTTTTGCCCTTTAGGCTTTGATACATCTGTTCAAAATTGGTCCTTCCAATGTTAAACTTAACAGTTTTAGTCCTTCCATTTGTGCTCTGTTAAAACACTAAGAACTGTATTAAATTATGGTCACTTGATTGTATTATTATAACTGTAAAAAAAAAAGATACATATTACAATATTACATTTTTGGATAGAAATGAAAAAAATAAATGCATGAAGAACTTAATAGTTATAAAGCACATAAAATTAAGATCAAATACAGCCTTTATTGAAGTCCTGTTAATATAGTGGTTAATAATAGACATCACAGATAAAACCATTGATCGTAAAAGTATAACCCACACATTTAGAGAGTACTATAATCTCTTATATTCTACTCAGTTTAAAGAAGATAAGAAACAATCTGAGTTTTTATGCATTACAAATACGACAATACCATTTTCGTACTGCAGAGGAACTGGACAAATTGCTGGATGCTATAAATTCCCTCCAAAGTGGGGAAGCAGCAGGCCCTGATGGCTACCCAGTGGAATTTTATAAAATAATTTCAAATAAGTTAGCTCCACTATTATTGTCAACATTTAGAGACACTAGTAGTAACAAAATCCTACCTCAAACTTTTCGCCAAGCGTTAATTACTGTCTTTAGAGAGAAAAATAATGACTTATTACAGTGTGCATCATACAGACCAATTTCCATTTCTGAATAGAGACATTAACATACTCTCCAAGTTCTACTCAGAAGGATTGAGAAAGTGCTTCTCTGTAATATCACAACATCAGACAGGAATAAAGGCAAAGGCTTAGCTTCTAATCATTGGCATTTGTTTAATATAATATACTCACTCATTAAATCTAACACACAAGAGATCTTATTATTGTTGGATGCAGAAAAAAGCATTTCATATGGTTAAATGGGACAACCTATTCACCACATTGCACAAATTTGGTTTTGGCCCAAATGTCTGTGCATGAATTAAAGTACTTTATACCAGTACAGAAGCCTCTGTCTATGTTAACAACATTATTTTTAATTGCTTCAAACTAGAAATGGTACTCGACAAGGATGTTCCCTATCACCATTGCTTTTTGCAATTGCCATTGAGCCATTGATCATTTATGTTCAAAATGTATCACAAATAAAGTGGATTATCAGAGGAGGACTTGAACAGACAATACTGTACTGTACTGTATGTATCAGACCCACAAACTTCCTTACCAGCAGTCCTCACTGCACTAGAGAAAGTTCAAAAGATAGACTCAGTTTAAATAAAAATGTGCTTTTTCCAGTGAACTCTCTAGCACACAATACTAGAATGGACATCTCCCCATTTATTTTATCAGATCAGTTCAAATAACTAGGGGTAAACAGATGGTCTACACACCATCTCACACTACCAGGGAGAATCAGCGCTGTCAAGGTGAACGTCCTCCCCAAGTTTCTTTTTCTATTTCAGAGTATTCCCATATACATTAACAAATCATTCTTTAAGAAATTAGATTCAATTATAACCTATTTAGAATTTTAAAAATCCATGCATTTAAAGGGCGACTCTACAAAAACCTAAAGCAGAAGGTGGCGTGGCACTAACTAACTTTAAATTTTATTACTGGGCAACAAATGCACAAGCTATAAAGACCTGGGGCCTCATGTATAAACGGCGCGTACACAGAAAAATGTTGTGTACACCTGTTTACACGCTCACATCACGATGTATAAAAACTAAACTTGACATAAAGCCAAGCACATTCTCATGGCAGCACCCCCCTCCCTTGGGTATGCACGTTTCTGCTGGGTTTTGCAAACTGCTGGCACTCAGCGTCAAAGCAGTACTGCTTTTCCTTTGTGGTTTCCCTTTCTTTTTTAGATTCACATCCTTGACTCCATTAATACACTGAAATTAACTGCATATTGTTTATAAATTTAAGGCACCTGATTGTATTCAACTTGTAACAATATAATGTTGCACAGAAATGACTCTCAGTGCAATATTCAGAGTATTTGAACCCATTGTATCTGAGTATAGAATCACAGCTCTACGGTAGCTGATGGGAAAGCTGTATGGTGGTTGTGTTGAAAATGCAGAGGATTATCGGGATACAGCTTCTAGCAATAGAGGACATTTATCACACATGCTGCCTCAGAAAAGCCACCAGCATCTGCATGGATCCCACTCAGCCATGTGCACAGTGTAGTTGAACTTCTCCCATCTGGCAAACACTTCA
Organism: Erpetoichthys calabaricus; assembly: GCF_900747795.2. Taxonomy (NCBI): domain Eukaryota; kingdom Metazoa; phylum Chordata; class Cladistia; order Polypteriformes; family Polypteridae; genus Erpetoichthys; species Erpetoichthys calabaricus. Next base: position 166,076,519 of record NC_041397.2, read on the forward strand.
GAGTCTTTCCTGTATGGACCTCGAGGCTCAGAAACAGTTTCATCCTAAGTGATTTAAATGCACCGAGTCAGTCCATCAAGTGCTCCCAGTAGATCTGTTTCTACTTATAATTACAAAAACCTCACTGTAAACTTTCAGTACAACTGTAATATTGCACATTCTGAGCCACTTTATGAACCATTTGCACTATATGCACATGTATATTGTACTCATGCTTTCATATTGTATATTTTTTTTTGTTTCTTATCGTATTATTATTATTTTTATTTGATCATTTTTATGTTGCATATTGAATCTCTTTATACCATACAATGTCAATAGAGAAATTCAGTTAAATTCAATAGAAGACAGCATATATTTACAGATGATGACTGGCTTCTAAGTTGATTTAGGTTTCCAAGAGCTATCCTCCTGGTGCTGTGAGCTGTTAGAATACTAGAATGTATATTTGATATAATATTTAGGATTAAATGCATTACATTATGTGTATTACATTGTAAAGATAAATTGTTAACTTCATTTAAATAATGTAATATTAATTAAACATGTAGGGGCATGGTAGCAGAGCAGAAGCGATGAGCTGGTGCCAATTCCATGGATTGTCCCTGCCTGGCGCTGTATACTTGCTTGGACAGGGGTGACCATGGATGGATAGATCGATGGAATAATTGAAAATTTATTACGACGAATTTTCAATATTCCTTAAAAGTTTTTAAGAATCATCATTCTAAGCTTACAGCTGGTTTGACATTTATTACAGAGCTTATTGTGTGGTGATTTGTTACGTGGAGAAAGAAAACGAAATGACAGGAATTGGGAGTTGGTACTTTTGACAGACACAGTACTGTTGCAATAAATTATTTCATTAATGGCTGCGCTCATCCCAGCAAGCATCTTGCGGGAGGCAGAAACAATCCCTGGATGGGGGAGGCAAGAACAATCCCTACATGGGGAGCCAGCTCATCGCTACCACTGTGCCCCCATGTTTAATACATGCTTTTATGCATTTCATCATGAAAATGATATAAAATATACATCTTAGTATTCTAAAATGTTCAGAGAGCTGTAATATCATGCATGTAATGTATTCTGTGTGGCAATCAGTGCCTGCGTGCTCCTGACAGCGTAAGAGAAAGCCTGTTTAAGGAGCACGCAATGATTCACACCCATAAAATTCATAGAATACGAAGCATTTAACATGCTACTTTTGTTACGATGGGATTTGTGAAACTAGTAAGTTAAACATCAATTTTAAGATGAAGTTTACAAAATTCTACTTTAATGACAAAATAAAAGATTCCACTAGATTAAAGTGGAAATTTCGACATTTAAGTCTACATTTTGACTTTTTTTCTTCACTGTGCCCCTATTTTTTTTTCTTTTCTCTGCACCCTAATACGATTCCATATGACACTCAGACAGTGGACTATGGTTTGCCTTTTCATGGTGAATTTGATTCTGACCATTTCTTTTTTATTTCAGACACTGTGCGACTTTCTGAACTTGAACTTTCGTGTGTCTCTGCCACTCTGTATCACTCAATCCACTTCCTTTTGTTGTTTATACCACTGCTTAAGTCAACAAATAGTATGTTTTTCCTTGCCTCCATTTTGCATTCACTGAAATTCTTTTTTTCTCCATGTTTTTGTCATTGCCTTTTCACAAAACACTGAACATAAGGGGCTATTTATATTGATTTGCATATTCAAAGGGGCGTAATTCTTGGAGGAGTTGGGGTTGGTTGTCAGGTGCATGCACATGCATTACATTTCACACTGACTGGGAGTTTTAGAGCAGAAGTTGCGTAGAAGTTGGCTTATGCATGGTTTTGTGCATCTGAATTTTTTGGAGCAAACTCACATTTCAACTTTAGTCTGTATGCCATGTTTTACTGTGAATTCTATGCGCTGCGATATACATCAGACCCTTGGAAATTGACACAGACTGATGAATATACACAAGCCTGATCTGCAATAGAAATAAAATGCTTCTGTACTTCTTTATATTTCCTGCCTTGTGCCCCAGTAAGTAAAAATTGCTGTCAATACACTAATAATCCAATCCATCAATCACTCAGAATATGGAACCAACCTGTGAACATTGCAATCTAGCTCCAGCCTCACTGGGCCACCTGTTTTGGAAATGCAGCAAATTAATATGATTGTGGACAAAAATCTTTGAAAGCCTATCAGACAGCCTTGGTGTCATAATCATTCTTAACCTGTTAACAGCTGTGTTTGGTGTACTCCCAGTTGGCTTAAAGTGGAGAAGAACAAATTGATTGTAATTGCCTTTACCACACTATTGCTATGTTTGCTTATCTTGCTCAACTGGAATAATCCCTGCCCACCTGTTATGAGTCAGTGGATAACTGATGTCCTACACTATTTAAAATTGGAAAAAAATCAAATTCTCTCTTAGAGGATCCAGTCAATTTTTTTAAAATATGGCAGGATGTAATTAATAACATTTTAGAATAAACATTTACATTGGAAAAAAGGACATTCTCCCTGCTTTGCTGTTTTTAAAGATTCACTCTTCCTGTTGGCTCTCCTCTCTTTCACTTGGATGGGAGTTAAATCTGTTTTGTTGTTTGATTTGATTGTATGTAATGTTATGTTTTTTGCTGTATAAGTTAGACTTGATCATGTGAAATGTTTTTTTCTTCAAATAAAATGAATTAATTAAATAAATAATATGTAGTCTGTTCAGATAAAATGTTTGAAACTTATGAATAGAATATCAGACTCTTGGGGGAAAAAAACAGGGATCTCTCTGTAGTAACATGTGCTATTGAATGTATAAAAAATGCTTTTTATCAATACAAATGTATTAACATTTAACATTATTATTAACTGTATTACTGAAAATTGCATACATTTAAAAAAAACAAATTTGATCTGTTTCAATGAAATGATACAATACAGAATATAATACTCCTGTTTCCACATGATGAAAAAAAACTTTCTAGTAAAAGAAGGCTCTTTTTATCGACAATAACCTTGATAATTATATGCATTTTGAATATGTAACAAATCCTGGAAGGTATGTTTAAACATGACAATCCATATGAATGACAGTAATTTAGAGAATACCTGACTATAGGAGACAAAAATGAAATGTACTGTTCCCTTTGATGGGCTTGTCATTGTTTTAACATGACAGAATTCACTTGGATGATTCAAAAATTATATTCACTACTTCAAAAAAATGTTGCAAAGGACAGAGAGATACCACAAATATAATGGATTTTGTCTCTTGAATGTGCTGTTAAATATAAATGAAAAGGAAAACATTTATTTTAATACCAGGTTCCTGAGGAAACAACTGTGTATGCTCTGCTTTACCCTTCTTAAAAGGCATCGTGATTCATCATTTAGAACCCTTTCATTAGATGAGTGAGTGGCAGTTCTTAAGAAAAGAGCTACACAATGATTTTATTACTGCAATTTAAAGGTCCATAACACCTGATGAAGGTTCTACAGCTTTGTGTTTCTAACTTTCTATATGAAATTAACTTTGAATGATTTTTTGAAGTGCCAGAGAGGAAGAACAGGAATACCTGCTGGGATGGAGGAAAAGTTCTTGCCAGGATGGGAGGCTATAGTGGAAGGATGGCGAGAGTTCACACTCAACCTAGCAAAAACATTCTTCATCCCCGCACGGACATAATGATAATAAATGGACTGGGTGAACATGATTGCCAGGAGCAGTTCATTTTCCCCACACATGTAGTCCTGAAGTATAATCCTGTCATGGTCTTTGTGTGCCACCAAAGAGTACTAATGGGATGGGGTGGGATGGGGTTACTACCCTGGTTTCTTCCTGTTCTTTAATAAGTCCGGATGGCCAATGTCATGACCATAATTATGGAAAGTTAGAATAGCACCATTTCATTGCTGCCACAAACCAAAAATATCAAAACAGATTTCACTAAGATATGGTACACTATCCCAGTGGTTAGCACTCATACTTCCAGAGCACTGGATTTAAGTCCCACCTTGACCCAGTGAAGAATTTGTAAGCTTGCCTATGTGGGTTATTATCTGGGTACTATGGGTGCATCCTTGCAACTCATAGCAAGTATGAGTTATGTTAATTTTGTTATGCATGGGTACAATTGGTGTCTTGTTTTGCATTTACTATAAAACTACTGGGAAGGTTTCTGCTTCCCTGCTACACTAAATTGGTTTATACTAGTTTGTTAAAGAATGGCTGGAAGATGGTTTTATGCGGCCACAAAAAATATTTTATTTGTTGTTTAGACTGAAAACTGCTCTTTCTCAAAAATATATTCATTTTTATAATATCTTGTAATACATAGTATTGTTCAGATCATAAAGGTGAACAGATTTTATTTTCCTAGTCGCTTTCACATTAAATTCCATCCCAAAGAGCTTTACACATCAATTCATAACTTTCCACTATGTGAAAAGAGATGAGTTAAGTGACTTCATGCAGAAATCATTAGAAAAGTGTTTATTGCATTAAGCAGTGGTGTATTTCAGCTCTAGGTGTAGTCATTTCACACTAAATTTAAATACTTTGATACTTTTGTATAAATAACTCTTAAGGGATCAGGGTTTGAATTACTAGTCAATATGCTTGTGTGTTCAATACCCAGCTACTACTACTCTCTGAAATCCTTATTTTAAGTTGTATTTTGGTAATACCCATACCATTTTCCAATTGTGAACCTCAGACTTGGAATTAAATTGGTTTAAAAAAATGTGTGAAATACAATGTAATACTTAATGGCTGAAGTCTAATAAATAGGTTTGCAGAAATGTGATCATCATGTTTACCAATACTAGTTTGAAGGGGGTACAGAAAGGGGTTTTCAGTAAATGTGACATATCAGCCTCTGCCCTACGAAATCTGAAAGTGGCTAACTTGGAATAAGAACTTTGACCCTCCCCTAACTCTACACCTTGGAATTCCTTTAAAAAAGAATGAACTGGCTATAAGAAGACTTAAATGGGAGCAACATGATTCTCCAGCAGTCTCATGTTAAGTGCAGTACGTTGCTGCCAGCATTGGGCTTATGCACACTCAACAATCAATTAGAGTGATAAGTAGAGATTTGCCATCAGCAACTCCAAATCTTTCTCAACTTTCATGTTTTCTCTTTACAAGAAACATAATCAACAATAGGACCACTTTGAAACTGCTTTGAATATATTAAAGTTTCTTCACAATTGATTTTTTTATTGGATACATAATTTACACTTCAATGCACTTATTTTATGTGCAATATGTTCTGTTCCTAGTATGAATTATAGGTCGTTTAGAATGCAGTGACTCATTCCTATACATACTAGACACAGTTTAAGAAGAGAAGAAACTTTTCTTATTTCATTGCTATATAAATCCCATATTCTCAACATTCTTTGGCAATGCAAGTAACTACTTCTACAAAGCCCATCATAAGGCAAACTATAGAATTAATAAAACTGAATTACTTTAAATCCTGTCAGTAATATAATGTTAACAAGACCTAATCATTGACATTCATGGACATTTGAGCTTTAAAATGAGATAAATTAAAATTATTGCTTTGTGATAACTACTCCTCCCCCAAATTGTATTCATAATTTTGCTCCATGCTTCTCTTTAGGCTGTACTTCTCTAGCTGATAATTTCTTAGCTTCAATGAGTTAATTTTCATCCTGCAAGGTTTGAATATCATCATTTTCTATACACAGGTAAGATTACATTTTTCATTCACTATCTAATCAAGAAGCATTGATTAAATCCATCCACTTGCATATATCCATGTTCATACCTATTTAATACAAATTTAGGAACACAATAAGAGAGGAACCAACCTTGGACAAGACACAAGTCCATCATCAGGTTCTGTAACACACAGCTACACTCATTCACATCTGCACTGACTCACAACAAGGGCAATTTATAGTTACCACTTAATAAGTGGGAGGGTTTGGGGGGTAGGCATTAAAAAGGGAAAGAGAGCAAGTTATTGTTTCTCTATTTCCTTTACTCCTACAGTTGTGTTAATGTATTGACTAGCCTACTAATCACAACACCTAGCAATAAAATATGAAATTATTGTTAAGGCCAAAACTTGAAAACACTCACTGATTTTACTTAAAATCACAAAATGTCCACTTTCCCAGAAGCAATATATCTATGATCAGTCACTGGACTTTGTAAGTTAGATTATCAAAAGTTAGAATCACGAACTAAAGAGAAAAGTAATATTCTTCTATCTCACAGACCTAAAGATAAGATAGTATTCTTACAGTGGGCTCACCTAACGAGTAAGGACCAGATTTACATGAAAAAATGCTGAATTAACCAAATATTTAATAGCTATAATATGAAAACAGAGGTATGAAAATTTTAATCCATAAAACAATCACACTTGTAGCAACATTCTGCAAATTTGATCCGAAGGGTGCTGTTTCATGGTAGTAGGGAATTTATTCAAATCTACAGTATTTCTGGTTAAATATGCATGCACCTAATGTGGACAATAGTGAATTTGTGCAAAATGTATTCATATTGGTTCCTAACATGACCACTCATAAAATTAAAATGGCTGGAGATTTTAATTGCATTTCAAATCTAAACTTGGATAGGTCCTCAACTAAAGTAGCTGTAACATCTAAAACAGCAAAGACCGTTATACTTTTTGTTATGGATCACAATCTGTTAGAACCATAGTTCTCACCAGTACATAATGGCTACTCAATAGTTGATTATTTCTTTATTGATAATAATTTTCTGCTCACCATTCAATCTTGTAAATATGATGCTATTGCCATCTCCAACTATAATCCTTATTTTGCAGTGTACATCATTATGTTTTACATACTGAAATCACAATTTGTGTCTTAACCCTGTTAACCCCATGTTTTTGCATAAGAGAACTTTATAGAATTAATCTCCAACAAAATCAATAATTTTTTAGAGAACAATACATGAATGCTATGGGGAACTCTGAAGCCAGTTTTATGAGGACAAATTATTAGTAATAATAATAAAAATAATAATAGTAGTAATATTTCATGTGTCTTATAAAAATAAACTGGAAAATAGGAAGGTGTCAGAACTGATTACTGAGATTTCTAGAATCGACCATCGACCATGAATATGCCAGCTCTCCTAATGAGGTACTCTATAACAGGGTTGTCCAACTGCGGTCCTGGAGGGCCACAGTGCATGCAGGTTTTCACTGTAATCATCTTCCTAATCAGTAACCTGTTTTCACTGCTAATTAACTTCTTTTCCCTTCATTTTAATAGCCCTGTTTTTAAGGATTCAGTCCTCTGAATCAATTCTTTTCTTCATTGAATGAAAGGTGAAATGAGCCAACAGATGACCAGCTAAATCGGGGCTTCAGACTCCTTCCAATTTCACTCCAACCAATTTCATAATGTGAAGCCGATTGTTGCTGTTAATTAAACCTGTTATTTATTTACATGGCTTGTTGCAGACATTTCCAAAACTGTTGATTTTCTGTTTTTTTTTTCTAAAAACACCATAAAAATGTTTTCCTGATCTGAGCAGATTGACCTTATTGAGACCTTCACCTTTCATTATTATAGTGTGGTTAGCTAGTCATGTGGTGACTAGTTTTGTGTCTCATTATTGTATGGCTGATAATTAAGGAAAAAGAAACAACTAAGGGATCTGAGTCAAGTTGATTAAAAATAAGGCAAAAGAAGTTAATTAGCAGCATAATCTGGTCATTAATTAAAGAAATCTTTAGAATGAAAACCTGGAGCCACTGCGGTCTTCCAGGACTGGAGTTGGACATCACTTCAACAGAAAGTGAAAAACTTATTTTTAAATTGTGACATCATTATTATTTTAGTTCAATTAATCTATAAGTAGGAAGTTCAAAAGGCAATAATAGAAATTACCAAAACAATTTGAGGTAAATCAAGGAGTTGAATGAGAGTATATATTTACTACACTGCACTACAGTGGTTTGTACCCCTTTGAACTAGAATACTCAGTCCATTTTAATAACATAGTTTCAGAATACTTCAAACTGGAACGTGGTACTTGACTGTGTTTTTCACAATTGCCATTGATTATTCATCTCTGGAAGAAACCAGAGATAAAGGGGATTATTAGTGAAGGACTCTAGCAGAAAATGTCACAATATATAGATGATATGGTGCTTTACATGTCACCCCCACAATAATCTCTACCATTATTCTTGAATTTGTTAGGAGAATTTCATAAGATCCCCATTCAAAATTAATTTGAAGAGAAGTGTTCTTTCCCAGGCAATTTCTCTAGGACATCATACAATGCGTTCAGTTTTCAAAACAGTTTAAATATTGGGTATAACTAAACTAAAGTAAATATAAAGGTCTTTTCCTATACCATTTTGGAAATTATGCCATGGAAATTAATAATAGAAAGATAGCAGAAGACACAAAATGGTTCTGAGAAAATGTAAATTATTATTTTTGTTGTGATCAAATTTTTATTAACAAAGGATAAATCAAAAACAATTACAACAGCTCACAGAAAAATACATCATAATATAACAATAAAACACTCAACTCATGGTGGCCACCCCCACCCAAGATCCCACCCACACCTGGCCTTATATGAACAAAGATAACCCTGGTAGTGGAAGGCACAATGAAACCATGAGAAAACAAAGAAAAGGGGTCAACATAAATAAATAAATAAATGACCTCTGTGAACCTTAGAATGCAGTTTCCCTCTATATGGCTACTAATAAGTTGCATGGCTGACTGCCAGTTTAAAATACAAGTGTTAGATGAAGCATTAATCAGTGCTGCAGATAATTCAAACAAAATAAAATTAAAAAGGAGGTTTTCCATAAATCAAAAGATAATGAAGTAGAAGACTTACAGCAGGGGACTAAGGCCAATTTAGCAGCAACTGTGCCTAGAGAGAATAACCTTGCTGGAAAGAAGAAACAAAGACAGCAGAAAAGTCCAAAAGAAGGAATAATTGAGGCAATAAAGGCATTTTATATGAGAGAATAGATGAAAGAAACTTTGAAACATTATCCTAGAGAACCATAACTGTGGAACACTCCCAGTACATGTGGAGAAATGTACCTAAGGGCAAAGGAGAAGACAATGAAACACAGTGAGACTTAAGAACAGATCTAATTTGAAGATAAAAGAAAAATGAAGAAGATGGAATAGATCTTAATGACTGGAACATTCAAAGCCCTGGGCTGTTAAAAATGTTGTCCAGCATGGAAATACCGCACTGCCTCCAGGCCGAAAAAGCAAGGCTGGGTTTTGGTAAATGGGAGTGAGGGAATGTAATCTTGGGAAGGGGCCTAAATGTTTTTCCACCTTACGCCATATAGTGAAAGTATAAGTGATTACTGGTACCAAATTTAGTGAAAGCTGTCTCAATCTTAGAGAGAGAAAAAGGAGAAGCGAATTCTGGGAAAAACAATTTGACTTCAGTTGGGAGCCAGGATGGAGGAATATTGGCACATTTCAACCAGCACCAAACTGATTTAAGTTTAAATGCCCAATGATACAACTCCAAATATGACAAGGCAAAACTATCGCCCAGACTATCACAGATTAATGTGGAATGTCTAATGGAAGGTTTTTTTACCATTCCAAAGAACTCTTGAGATCTGACATCAGACCAAAAGATAGGGGCAAAGAGGACCAGGAGAGAGAGAGTCCTTAGCACCCCGAAGATACATTTATAATTTAATGTGGTAATGTGATAGAGAGAACAATCACCGGGTATTTATTAGACTTTGGAAGTGGGACAACCAAAAAAGAGCAGAACTGTTTACTGGACAAATTAAGAGAAAGAAGAGGTGACTTGAGCCAACTGATTTTATAACCAGATACAGACTCAAAGAAATCAAATAAGTTAAGGACATATGAGAGAACAGAGGGGTCATCACTGAAAAAAAGCAGTATATTATCAGCATAAAGCAAGACTTTGTGAGGAGTACCATGCATGATTATTAGAGAAATTAGGTGTGAATCACAAATAGCAATAGCTAGGGGCTTGAGAAAGAGACTGAAGAGGAGAGGGGAAAGTGGGCATCCCTGCCTGGCTCCTTTCAAAATTCGAAACGATTGTGAAATAATTGAATTAGTGAGAATAATAGCAGAAGTAGATGAGTAAAGTGTCTTCACCATATTGATGTAGGGCTCCTCAAAACCCATGTGATACATAACTTGCCACAGAAAAGACCAGTTAATTCGGTCAAATGCCTTTCCAGCATCTAAAGAGAGAAAGCTGGAGCACAGGGAAGTCTGGACGCTGCATCAGTAATGTGGAGAAGACGTCTCATATATTCCGCTGCCTGGCGACAATGAATAGAGCCAGTCTGGTCAGAGTGAATTAGCATGGAAATTACAAACTGAAGGCAGCGTGTCTACATATCTAATATTATACATAACAAGCTACTTGACCCTGTTACATCTAGAGTATATTTCATTTTCACCATATAGTGCATATTCTAGATATGCAAGTCAAAACACAATGTGGCAAACGATTCACGAAAAGAAGTAAGGGACTGGACAATATGTTGGGGGAACAATACACCAATTGGTAGATAGAATTTCCAGAACAGATTTCAAAGTCTGTGACTTCTGTTTTAGCTCTGATATCATTTATTTAGAAATAAAATTCATACTTTTAAAATCCATTTTGTTAAATTAATCATTTTTCCAGATGGAAGTTCACTCATTAAATATTTCCAAAAGACTAAAAAATATGACATTGATGAAATGTGTATACTGCCATGATATGTGACATCATTGCCAGTACTAATGTTCATAAACTTAATTTGAAAATGTTAAAGTTTAAAAGTCAAAGCTTTTTATAGATTGGAAAGGGTTAGCTTTCTGTTCTCTTTTCTGCATTTTGTTATTCTGAATCTTCTAGGAATGAATGGATTAATCATTTGCATGCAAGCAATATTTTCCTTAATTTATATGAGTTTTTACAAGTTTTTCCCACCACCTGTCACTACTAAAGGTTCTTTGGCATAAAAGTTTGGAAATGATCCATCTTTGTTCAATTGAGAAAGTAAAGCTTCATAACCAGAAAAATGTGGTATTTACACTCAGCCAAAAAACACATTCCTCTGTAAATGCTCAGTCAGAGATCACAATGTCATAGAAAGAGATTCATACAAAAATTATGGGTACATTGAAAGAAAGACTGGTAATGAAAGGCTTACGCAGAGAGACAAAGAAACAAAACCTCTCTCTCTCTCTATCTCTCTATATATCCAGAGGTCTGAATCACAGTCTGATTATTTGGGTAGTCACCTATCATGTAATGCTTGTGGTTTGTCGGCCAGTCAGCAAACATCCACCATGTCCTCTCAGTTGCAAGAAGCAGATCTTTGGTATGTTATACAGAACCTGTCAAATATCAACAAAGAGTACACAACACATGTTTCAGCATAATTGGGAATCATCAAGTGTATACACCTTTGCTTCCCCTTATGGGGGTCTTTACCTTGGACATCAGCACCTGAGGCGAAGCAACAGACATTGCACCACAGCGGCTTGTTTGCTTACTTGACAAGGTGTAGAATATTTGTCGACTGGCCGACCAAGCACAAGTGCTATCTGGTAGGTGACCACCTAAATAATCAGATAGCAATTTAAACCTATTGATATAATACTCAGTTAAGTAAGTGAACCAGCCATCATTGTGCAACATCTGAGGCTTTACTTCAGGCTTGTGTCCAAGAATTGAGCCCCAATGTGTCATGTACCCTTTGTTTTATTTTACAGGTACTCTATAACATATTTATATATGTGTATACATATATATATATATATATATATATATATATATATATATATATATATATATATATGTATATATATATATATATATATATATATATATATATATATATATATATATATATATATATATATATATATATATATATATATATATATATATATATATATATGGAAGAGAAGGTCTGTGATACTGTTTGCATATTTGCAGCTGGAGATCCACAAAGGGAGAAAAATGAATCACGTATCATAAAGCAGTTTTTATTCCTGAACTTTCATCCCCTGCCAGGGGTCTTCATCAGAGGATAATGCTTAGACTTACAAGAATCAAAGGCAATATATAGCAAAAAATTACGTGGAGGAGTGGGGTATACCATGCAGTTCTTGCTCAGCGGTATACATAGGACAAACTTCAAAAAGAATCGCAACACGTATACAGGAACATCGCAACGCCGTCAGAAGAAAGGACTCACTTTCATTGATCTATACACATACTAAATCAACAGGACATACATTTAACTGGGACAGTGTACAAGTAAAATTTAAGGCCAGTACTAAAAGTGCCAGTGAGCTGGCTGAATCTTGGCTATCAAATGAGAACGCCATCAACAGACACTTGGACATAAATTCAGCATATGCAAACTTAAGAAGAACATGTTCATAATAAATAAACTGTACACCCCCCCCCCGCTGATCACACTGACTTAGCCACCCTCCCCCCCCCCCACACACCCCCTCCACGTAATTTTTTGCTATATATTGCCTTTGAATCTTGTAAGTCTAAGCATTATCCTCTGATGAAGACCCCTGGCAGGGGTTGAAAGCTCAGGAATGAAAACTACAGACTCACTCGGAGGCACGTGTAAAAAACAAGGATAAACTTTATTTTCTTCAGCTGGAGGGCATGTCTTCCCCGAGAACCCCCCAGCCACAACACAGTCCCAAAAGCACTTAATACAAACAACACGACACTCCACCTTGGCACCACCACTCCTCCTTGGCAACCTCGTCCTCTTCCTCCCGATTTTGGCTCCCGAGTGGTGGTTGCTGGCCCTTTTTATAGCCCACCCGGAAGTGCTCCAGGTGCTTGATCACCGTATGTCTTAGTGCACTTCCGAGCAGGGCTGTATAGTTGTCTGGGCCATCTCAGGGACCCATGCTGCACCCCCTGGCGACCACCCCAGATCCCAACAGGGCTGTGGAGAACTACATCTCCCATGGAGCCCTGCGGGAAACTGAGGCACCATCGTCAGCCAGGGAGGATGCCACCAAGCTTCTCAGTGGAAGTATTGAGCAGTCCATGACTGCTCCCCCAGAACATGTGTAGAAGGGGTGTCCTGGCCTCCCGCCACAATATATATATAGTGACAAATGTAGAGGGCGTAGCAGCCACTCAACTCAACACAGACAGATGCAGGAGGCACACTGATTAAAAATACAAATGTTTTTAATTTCTTTCCTCCCACAGGCACACACAGTCCCACTAAGCACAACAACTCAATACACAATACTTTCTTCTTCTCTTTCTTTCTCTTTTCTCCTCCACTCCTCCTGGCAAGCTTTGTCTCCCTCCTCCTGATTCTGGCTCGCCGAGTAGTGTCTGCTGGCTCCTTTTATACAGTACCTGGAAGTGCTGCAGGTGCTTGATTACCTACTTCCTGCAGAACTTCTGGGTGTGATGAAAGAATTGCCCATATGGGCTCAGGAGCAGCTGTAGCACCCCCGGCAGTGCCCATGGATCCCAACAGGGCTGCACCAGACTCCAACTCCCATGAAGCCCTGCGGGAGTCCTAGGCACCGCTGCAACCCAAGGCGGTTGCCATCTAGGGCTCCGAGGGAGGTAACGCTCTGACCATGTTTGATTCTCCTTTCCTTCCAGCTTGGAGGAGTCCCAGCTGGGAAAAGACCTGGCGGTCCATGACAATATATATATAAATATATATATATATATATATATATATATATACAGTAATCCCTCCTCCATCGCGGGGGTTGCGTTCCAGAGCCACCCGCGAAATAGGAAAATCCGCGAAGTAGAAACCATATGTTTATATGGTTATTTTTAGAATGTCATGCTTGGGTCACAGATTTGCGCAGAAACACAGGAGGTTGTAGAGAGACAGGAACGTTATTCAAACACTGCAAACAAACATTTGTCTCTTTTTCAAAAGTTTAAACTGTGCTCCATGACAAGACAGAGATGACAGTTCTGTCTCACAATTAAAAGAATGCAAACATATCTTCCTTTTCAAAGGAGTGCAAAGCAAGCAATCAAAAAAAAAATCAATACGTGCCCTTTGAGCTTTTAAGTATGCGAAGCTCCGTTCAGCATGTCCTTCAGGAAGCAGCTGCACACAGCCCCCCTGCTCACACCCCCCTACGTCAGCGCAAGAGAGAGAGAGAGAGAGGGAGAGAGAAAGTAAGCTGGATAGCTTCTCAGCCATCTGCCAACAGCGTCCCTTGTATGAAATCAACTGGGCAAACCAACTGAGGAAGCATGTACCAGAAATTAAAAGACCTATTGTCCGCAGAAACCCGCGAAGCAGCGAAAAATCCGCGATATATATTTAAATATGCTTACATATAAAATCCGCGATGGAGTGAAGCCGCGAAAGGCGAAGCGCGATATAGCGAGGGATCACTGTATATATATATATATATGTATATTGTGGCAGGCGGCTGCGAGCTGTGCCCAGCCAGGACGCCGAGAAGGATCGAGAGAGGGGCTATGCCTCCCCTGGACCACGAGAGGGCAGTCGCCCTGGTTTGTATGGGGGCCATGGGAACTGAGCTTGGAAGCTTAACCCTATAGGGGCCCATGGTCACCGCCAGGGGGCGCCCGGAAAACTGTGAAGCCCTGGACGTCAGCACTTCCGCCACACCCGGAGGTGCTGGCGGAAGTATTACCAGGGACATATTATATATAGAGACACATTTTAAGGGTTGGTGATTCCATCCCCATATACTGTAAAGCACTTCTTTATGGAGTACATAAAACAAATTCAGTAGGGTGAACACGGACACATTTATGAGGTGGGAACGGAAGTGGAAATGCTGGGAAAGGACACGTTGTGGATCTTGGGACGGTGGTGACATCATCAGTAAAGGACCGGAGGAAACAAAGGAACCCAGAAGTGGCTCGGACGTCTGGCTAGGTTTGTGGAGATAAGCTCAAAGTGGTGTTTTCTCGTCTTTCCTGTTGAAATAAAGAGAGAGCGGTTAGTACACTGTCGCCGCCCCCTGCCTTGCAGTTTTGTACTGCTCATCAGGTCCTTTAGCTGCTCCCTAATCGCTCATGTGTGACTATATATATATATATATATATATATATATATATTAAATATATATGTTGTAAATGCTACATAGGTTGGATGGGCATTCCAACCAGAAAGGGATTGTTCCTTACCTGGATGGGAGGCTCCAAGCAGGCAGAAGTGATGGTCAGAGGGGATGGACGGACAGCCCATATGAAGAAAATATCACTATGGAGTGTTTATTTCCCCAAGACACTAGATGGCAGCGGTCCCAGATATTGGTAAAGAATAGGGAACATGCTGGGAGATGTAGTCTGCCAGAACAGCCCTGCTGGGGTCCATGTGTGCCATAAGAAGGCGCTGCTCCATGTTATGTTGGGCTCCCTTATCCAGACAAGTCGGAGCTGGGAGGAAGAAAGACAGCACTTAACTGGATGAGGGTAGTGTGATGGTGAGAAGAGAGGTGATATATGGAGAGAGTATTATGAAAAGAGAGAAGAGAGAGCCTATGCTTGTGATTTTGCTATTTGTGGAGATACTGTGTCTAAATAATATAACCTTTATTTGAACCTGGAACTCTCTATGTTCATGTTGGGGTTTGGGGCTTGCTGGATTCCTGGTTCCATCACAATATGTATGGAGGCGAAGGACTGTGATACGGTTTTCATATTTGTAACTGGAAATCCACAAAGGGAGCAAATGAATCACGGATCATAAAATAGTTTTATATTCCTAAGCTTTTGATTCCAACCAGGATTCATCATCAGAGGAAAAAGATTAGACTTACAGAACCCAAGGCAATATATAGCAAATAAGGTAGGGTGGATAGGTGGATGTGGGTGATAGGATTGATAAGGTGAGGGTCAGAGGGTGTTGGTCATAAAGTCTTATTTATTATTTGCAAGTTCTTCTTTTCAAGCCAGCATATGCTAGGTTGATGTCCAAATATATGTTAATGGCTTTCTCACTGGATAGCCACATTTCAGCCAGTTCTCTAGCACTTTTAGTATTAGCCTTAAATTTTACTTGCACTGAGTCCCATTTAAATATGTGTCCATTCAAACTTGTATATGTTTAAGTCAAAAACCCTGGGTCCTTTCTTCTGACTGTATTGTGTTGTTCCTATATACGTGTGGCAATTGTTTTTGATGTTTGTCCCACATACTGTATATTGCTGGACATGCATTACATGGTATGCTGTATACTGTGTTCCATGTCTCTACTGCTGATTTCTTGCTTTTAGCATTAATAAGGATGTGTTTGTAGGCTTGTGCCTGCTCTGGACAGGATACATGTTGAACCTTCTGATACCCGGTGATGATAAGGAAGTGTGTGCCAGGCAGGAATGAAGGAAAGTTATAGTCGATTGTTTGATGGGGTCTCTGGTGTCTCCTATGTAAGCATTGTCTGCATGAATATGAATATGTTTAGGGTGCTGTTTAATGTGAACAGTTGATAAAGATAGCACCTTTCATTTTTTTAGTTTCCTTGATATCACAATGGGTGTGAACTCTTATGAACATAGTCTTAACACAGCTCCATTTATATGATGATGGGTGAATGCTAGCAAAGTGTAATATTATGTCAGCATAACATTCCTTATGATAAACACCATTATCAGGACTATTAGCTTAACTGGTACTGCAGCTATTTGAAAGTGTGGCTCTAATTCAGTACAAACTGAAACTTTGGATAAACTATGTTAACAACACATTCACATTAAAAAGTGACCAGCTGAATGATTTTCACAACCACATCAACGCAATATTCTCTGCAATCCAGTTTACTATGGGAAAAAGAAATAAACCAACGTATCAATTTCCTGGACATATCCATTGAAAAGTGGTAACAATGCCACATTGATTACAAATATTTATTGTAAGGAATGTTCTTTGCTTTGGTTAGGTTAGGACAGCGGGAACACTAGGGGAGTAGGATTGTGTGATTGGACAGTTTCACTGAGGATATGCTGTGGACCAATTACATCATTCAAACCCCCCCCTCCTTTGCTTCATTGTCCAAAGTGCGCTATCATTGATAACTCTTCTAATTGCATCCAGTACTGCGTAAATATAATCTTAGGACTGACCCCTGATGTATTTATTCTGTCATAGCAGTCTTACTAATATGGTGTTCCTTAAAAATACTTTTATATTTTATTCCCAAGGGATTTATGAACAGTACATGGTGTTTCTTGATTATTTTTTTTATGCTATGCCTTTAAGGGAATGAATTGGAAATGTCCTGTGTAAGCTGATTGGTGGAGGTCTGAGTAGTAACAAAGGAGTGTTAAGATGGAAAAAAAAAATTAAAGAAAAGAGCAAAAGGTATAAATGGGACTAACCATAAAAGTAAGTTTGCCAGTGGTAACTGTTATCCTTTAAGTAAAGAGGGAAGTTAAAGATTGTGGCGGTGGTCATAATATGTATTAGATTG